>NC_057729.1:8739353-8757171 GCF_004010195.1 Chiloscyllium plagiosum
TGCCTATTCCTTTTTTTGAACAGAAGCACAACATTTGCCACTCTCCTGTCCCCTGGTACCACCCCCGTTGACAGTGAAGACGAAAAGATCATTGCCAATGGTTCTGTAATTTCCTCTCTTTCTTCCCACATAATCCTAGGATATATCCTGTCAGGCCCAGGGGACTTGTATATACTCAGGTTTTTCAAAATGCCCAAAACATCTTCCTTCCTAACAAGTATCTCCTCTAGCTTACCAGTCCATTTCATACTCTCCTCTTCAACAATACTGTCCCTCTCATTTGTAAATACAACAAGTTAATCCAATGATATTTCCTGGGAAAGGGTTCTTAAATAAAAAAAGTCTAAACAACTGTAATATGGTGATGTGATTGAAGACAGGCTAATCCAATGGTATTTTTAAAGAAAGATATCTTATTTTCATAAATTGTCATGCCATGTATCAGTTCAAGGTTAGTCCAAATGGTCAATTAATGTGTCAGTATTCATGTTATGAAAACTCTATTGTCCTCTTATCTTTGAACTGCAACTTAATTCTGCAAATCAGCAGTATGGTTCACAGGCCATTTTATAGTATTCTTTTAAATTGAGAAACCATTTTGTTATAATAAAAATCTACATATTTTTGTTGCCTAAATTCAAATTTTAGATCCTCACTGGTGATGGCAGAGTATGTGGTTATTTTACAATTGTGTTAGCCATACAAATACAGGTAGTTCTCAGATAAGGTGCATTCCAGCAGCACGATTTGTATATAATGTTGCTGAGGTTGGAATCGAACCCAGGTCACTGGTGCTAAACCACTGTGCCACCCCATATTGTCCTTGGTTTTCTTTCAGAGGGGTCATGAAGGCAGAAGTTCCAATATGTCTGGAAATATTTACTTGAGAAAGTTTCTAAGTTTTCTTTTAAAACACTTGTACAATGAAAGGGGAATGGCCAGTTCTCCCAGTTCAGGTTTTGGTTTGGTTGCCTGGGGTGCTGGCAAAAGAAACAGTTCCATGGTGATCCTCCCCCGCTCTCACTCTTTCTCTCTCTCTGATCTTACCCCTTTCTGAATTAGTGGTGCTGGAAGAGCACAGCAGTTCAGGCAGCATCCAAGGAGCTTCGAAATCGACGTTTCGGGCGTGGGGGAAGGGGAAATGAAGAAACTGTATGCCCTGGGGTTGAAGTGTTCCGAGGCGGAAGATGAGGCGTTCCCTGTCAGAACCTGTGTTTAATTTTACCGTTTTTTTGCCAAGGGAGTGTTTATGGGATGTTACAGGTATTTGGAACAGCATCATTAAGTTGCGATAGAGCAGATAGAGTTGGGTTTTTGAATATTTATGTTATTCTAAATTTGGTTTTCTTTTGTTAAATAAATTGTTTTGTTTAAATCTAAGTGGTTGGGCCAGCTGCATCACTGTTGGAATATCCACTTTACATCTGCTTAAAACAACTAGAAAAGTTTAGGGTCTGAGCTACCTCCTTGAAATGTTTTGAGGGCGTCCTGCCTGGCCCATAACAATAGTGACAAGAATGTTAGTAAGAAGAGTCCTGGTGATAAAATTGCTGGTGGTGAACGCAAAAGAAAGGCTTTAACACTGGATGAGAAGCTAGATATTATAAAGTGTTTTGAGCATAAGTAAAGAATGTGATATAGCTCGTTTAACAGGAATAAGAGAGTCTATATCTTACGCACCATGATGACCCTCTGTCCCTGCATTAACAACATTTTTTAAATGCTCTGTGTTAAATTTACTTTTATTTCGTAGATAAATATGATGTATATCTTCATTCAGGCTGTGCCACACTATGCATTTGACCTTTGGTGATTTTTGAGTGATTGTGAGTGATATTTTTTGCTGGTCTGCCCCTAACCCCACTTTTCCCATCGGCCCTGTTATTTATATTAAGCGATTTTCTAATAGGTGAGGTTTTGTGGAACGCAACTATGGCATTATAGGAGAACTACTTGTAGCACACATCCCTGAACAGAGAGCACATGTTTAATATGACTGGAGTACCACTCCCAAAAGTATGTACAATTAAAGCCAGTGGAATTAAGGGCAGTGAACTGATGTGAATAAAAATTTGGTTGGCAGACCCCAAACAAAGAATAGGAATAAACAAACCTTTTCCCAGATAGCAGTCAGTGGACTGCTGGGACGGCACATTGGATAAGTAGTTAGCGTTGCTGTCTGTCAGCACCTGGGACCCAGATTCGATTCCAGTCTTTGGTGTGCGGAGATACCTGTTCTCCGTGTCTGTGTGGGTTTTTGTCGGGTGCTCCAGTTCTGTCTCAGTCCTTGGATGTCCAGCTTAGAGTGGATTGGCAATGTTAAATTGTCATGTAGTGTCCAGGCATGTGTGGGTTAGGTAGATTAGTCATGGTAATTGCAGGGTTATGGGGAGAGGGTGGAGGGGGGTTGAGTCTAAATGCTCTTCGGAGTGTCAGTGCAGGCTTGATGGACCAAACAGCTTCTTTTTGGAATCTAGAATTCGATGATTGCTGCTACTGCTGGGATCAGTCCTTTGACCCCAGCTATTCACAATAAATATTAATAATTCTGAGGGAACTAAACGTAACATCTCCAAGTTTTTGCAAATGACAAGCTTGGGTGGGAAGGTAAACTGTGAGGAGGATGCAGAGATGCTTTTGTTTTTGGAAAAAATGAGTGAGTCGACAAATGTAGGTGAAGTATCGGGTGAATAAATGTGAGGCTATCCACTTTGGTAGCAAAAACAAGAAAGCAGATTCATATCTGACTGGTGATAGATTGGGAAAGGGGGTGGTGCAACAAGAACAGTTGCTGAAAGTCAGCAGGTGGTGAAGAAGGCCAATGGTATATTCACCTTCATAGTGAGAGGATTCAAGCACAGGGACAGGAATGACTTGCTGCAATTGTACAGTTTTGGTCTCCTTATCTGAAGAAGGATGTTCTGGTTATGGAGGGATTACGTTGAAGATTTACCAGGTGGATCCTGGGATGGCAAGGCTGCTGTAGAAAGAGAAACTGAATTAGTTAGGACAATATTCACTTCACTGGAGTTTAGAAGAATGAGTAGGATCTCATAGAAACTATTAAATTCTAACAAGACTAGACAGGATAAATACAGAAAAGGATGTTCCTAATTACCATGGAGACCAGCCCAGGTCTTAGTCGAAGGAGGCCAATTTGGATTGAGATGAGACATTTCTTCATCCAGAGGGTGGTGAGTCTGTGAAATTATCTGCCACACATGGTGGTTGTGGCCAAAATATTGAATGCTTTCAAGAAGGAGTTAAATACAGTTCTTAGGGCTTAAGTAATCAAAGGGTATGGGAAGAAAGTGAGAACAGGGTACAATACTGGGTTAGATGATCCTTCCTGACCATATTGAATGGCGGAGCAGTCTCGAAGGGCTGACTGGCCTACTCCTGCTCCTGTTTTCTATGTTTCTTTGTTTAAAAAAAAATTCCTACTTTTGATAATTCCTAAAAGTGCTTACTATATCCATGCTATTAGGATACTGCACATTCAGAACTCTTCTGTGCTTTGTGATTTCTTGCCAATCTGGAAATGCTGTTTCTAATGAGTAAATTTAAAGATTCCTAAGTCTCTCTCAATCTGATCCTCAGCTATTCAAACATATTCACCATTTTGCAACCATTTTCTTTTCAATGCTTTGTTTATATTTTGATTAATTATGTTCTGCTATTGCAATGTCCCTGTTAGGTTGGTATCATCTGCCAATTGGATTAGCCCTCATTGGGGATCCCCTCTGGTGAAGGGAGCCAGGTCAGATCGGTTCACTGATATTTGATTTGATTTTACTGTCACATACAGGAGCACAGTGAAAAGTGTATATTGCCACACAAATCATCATCCTAGATACTAGCACCTCGGTACAGAATCTAAAGAACAAGGTAGAAAAAAAAGGAACAAAGTTAAACATTGCAGTAATTATAGTAAAGCATAAAAACATACAAAATAAGGTTAAAGGTTACACACTGTAGACCTTATATTATTAAGTAGAAAATAAAGAAGTAAAGTTGCAAGTTCAAACATTACAGTCTTTCTTATTTACATAGCCACAGTGGGACCACACTTCAAAGAATCACCTCCAGACAGGTCCTATCTCGGAGAAAGCGCTAGCCAGTTTCTATAATTAAAAGTCACTTACTGTGCCATCTGTACTGACAGGGCGAATTCCAGTTCAAGGGAGGTGCACTCCCAGCAGTAGTGTGAGCCAGTGACGATGCTATGAGCAGTGAGGTCAGCCCCTGGGGGCCTCAGTGATATCCCTGGAGGGATTTCCCTTTACGCCCATGGGCTGTGTACATGTATGAAAATAAATTTTGATTTACCTGCCTGTGAAACCAGGTTTTCCTATATTTCTCAGTGGCAATGGCCTCTCCCACTGGCGCTGCTGCGGGTTTAGAGCTGTCAGCTCCATGATGGGGCAGGCAATTAGGAAGGTATCTGGGGTAAAATTACTGAGTGGTTCTGCTGTTGGCAAGTTTAACCAAATTTTCACTCTATTGTTGGGATCACCGTTCAACTGCTGAAACTCAGCCTCAAGTTTCTGAATTCAGTCATTGATGTAGCTCGAAAGTGCTGGTAATTCCAACATGAATCACTGGGGTATCTTGTTTCATACTGTCACTACTGGCATGCTCAATTTGATACGATTCTTCTAACCATTACTCCACTATTTTCCATTTTTCTTTTAACTGTTGTAGAATTTATCATTGTTGACTTAGTTTGTCACTTGCCTCAATTGAATCTGAGGTTGGTCAAGCAGAAGTTTTTCTTTTGCTGTTCACAAGATTTCTGGTCATTCCTGACAACCAATTTCTTATGGGATTGAAGTAAAGCTGATGCCTGTGCGGCTGACTTTAACCGTTTTGTTACCCTTTATGAATTTGTAACCAAATAATAGTCTGTTTGTAGTCAACTGATACTTCCCTGGTGTCCATCAATTGCAATGTAATGTTTATTTTCACTTTTTATTTGAAATTGAACATTTTGAATGGAAAATACCATAAACTGTTCTCCCCTGGAGCAATGTAGTAACTAATTCTGGAATCAATGATAGTCCAATGGCTCAGGCTATGAAGCCGAATGTGCCACAAGCACCTAGTTACATTTGGTGGTATTAAATACTTGAGGGAAATATTTGGAGTCCAGCACCAATAATGAAGAGACAATGAATTGTGTTTCTGAAGTGCCTTTGAAGGCTTCATGATGTTGTAAAGGGGCTTTACAATGAAATAAGTATTTTTGTAGAATGCCACAAAGCAGCCAATTTGTACACTGTAAGACCCTAATATACAGCAGTATAATGTTGACTGAATATTGATTAAAGTTATTGGTTAAGAGCCAAACTTTGGTCAGGACACCACAGAAATTCCCTTGAAAGTAATACCTTGGAATCTCTTCCAGCTACATGAAAATGCAGAGGTCATGATTTAATGTCTCATCTGTAAAACTACAGATGTGACACTTGGCACTGCTCTATAGAGTTAGCACAGATGGTGTGCTAGTGTCACTCGAATAGGAAATAAAATTACAGCCTTCAGAATTAGAAGAAAAAGAGTCACCAAGAGCAATGAAGAGTGATCATAATGCCTGTGTGTTGGACCGGGGTCATTGCAAATATAGCTTACACATATAACTCCATTATTCATTGTTAAAAATTGTAACAAATGCCGATAAGGAAGGTCGTTAATAGATCTTTTCCCTTTCCTCACAGGCCTATACCATACATGTTATAAAATCAGGCAGCTTCGATGGCAACAAGGCATTGATTATTCGACGTTACACCGATTTTGCAAAACTGAATGAGAAACTCCATAAACATTTCAAGGAGGAGATGAGCAACGTAGTATTTCCAAAGAAGATCATCAGGAAAAACTTTACACACGAAACCATAGCCAAACGCAGCCGAGCGTTTGAGCAATATCTCCAGCACATTCACTCAATCACAGACATTCGCAGGTCCAAAGTATTCCTGGAGTTCTTTTATCTGCGAGATTTAAAAGCTGGTCAGGGGTTATTGCGGGGTGGGATGTGTGAGGACGCTTTGGAGGCGCTGATCAATGCTCTTAACTTGCAACAGAAGCTGGGGTCCTGGGACACTGAGCACTTACTTTTCACTCAAGCTTCTATTTCACTTTGTTACCAAGAACTGGATCACTTGGAAGAAGCCCAGGCCTACTGTGAGCAGGCCTTACAGACAGTAGACAACCAGGAGAATCATCCACTATTGGTACCTTTACTTCATTCCAACATCAGATTGTCCTGGAAAATAGCAAAGGACAAACGTCAGTCAGAAGCCAAACTCCAGCAACTCCAAGAATCAGGGTTAGATATTTTAAATCAACCTAGCCTTAAAGAATATCTTATTAAAGATTTTTAGATTAAATTAAACACAGCTTGATGCTACATGAGGGTTAGAGGGAGACCACTGTAGGTGCATTTCAGATGTTTCATTAAAATTGATTTTTTTATATCTGCAAGAATTTTAAAAAGCACCAAAGTTTAGTCGAAGAATCTCCATTTTTTTGGGTAATGTATGCAGCTTATTTCACCTTTCCTAAATCAGAAAACAAAGGTTATGACACCTAAAAGATAACATTGTAAAATAAAACATTTTATATTTAGACCCATTTGTCTAGAAAACAAGATTTGCTGGAGACTCACCTGATCATATTGTGATCCCAATCTTATTCTTTCTTGTTTCGAAGAGCATACTTTGTATTGCACCCAGCCTGATGTGGATGTAGGCATGATGGCGATATTCATTAGGAGGTGAAAGTTACATTAAGGTTACAATACTGGGTGAATTGCTGATTTAATAGCTTCAGTATTATTGCAAGATTGGTCTTTGGAGTTGTTCAGTAACATGCGTTGAATTTCTTTAATAATAAATATAAAGGTCGCAGTCTATCTGTTAATGGCCCTTCTATATAACCTTTGTCTCTAATTCTCAGAGCAGTTGCTATATATTCTTCACTCTTCACACTGACCCAAATTAATCCAGTGTAACTTTCAGAGAAAGATTAGTTTGACTGGTTGGACAATAGAGAGAGGTGTGTAATGCTATAAAGCTATGTTGTTTTCAAGAAAGGAAATAAATGCAAGCACTCCTACTGAGCTATATTAGACCAGGGAGCATAAGGTTTCACCTTACCAGTCATAATTAGCCTCAGTTTTCAGCTATGCTTACATTTCATAAAAATAGGAATGGACTCTGGGTAAAACCCTCATTGTGGAACTTTTTATAAATATTTAATGGCAATGGGCTTATGTGAAAATTGCCCTTTGTGAATTAATGGAAAGCCTGTGGCACTGTATCCTATTGTGAGGTATTAGTCTTCCAGAAAAATTGCAAGTGTAAAGCAGAGAAGTATTTTCGGAGTTTCAGTTAACCTTGAAAAATAAAAGATAGAACCTGCAAAGTTGAGACAGTTAAAGGTGTAGGTTTGCTCGCTGAGCTGTAGGTTTGATATTCAGACGTTTCATTACCTGGCTAGGTAACATCATCATTGTTATGCATGTTTAAATATGTAGAGCTGTCCAGGCAGCTGTACAAGATAGGAGAGAAATTTCCTCCAACTAAGCCTACGGGGTGACTAAAAAGGAGCAGCCCTGTGGGAGTACCACATATTCGAATGCTGAAGCTGAACTTTTTATGAACAGTGCATCAGAAAAAGAACATTTTGCTTACAGCAAGCAACATATAGCACTTTAATATTGGATATAGTGTTTGTAGTGAGAGGCCTGTCAATCGAATAGTTGAAGAGTGTTTGGAAATGTTTGCATGTTAAACATTGCTATCTGTATGTTAGTTTCCTTTTATTGCTAATGCATCACAAAATTGGTCATCTCCACTTTTTTGTAAGTTTTAAAGTAGAAAGAGAGCTCAAGGAGGTGAGAGTTTAAAATGTTTCTTCTTGATAGCCAGCATTCTGAACTGATATAACTGGACCCTGATGGCAAGAGCCAAGCCTAGGACAGACAAATGACTGTCAGCCCTGTGCTAGTAAAGATAATTCTGGCCCCTGCCATTCCTTGCTGCTGCTACTTTCTCCTTTCACAGTGTTCACCCCATGTGTCTCAAAGATACTGACCAGAAGTTCAGTATTACCCTCCTCCAAGCTGCTCATCCAGGGGCAGGTTGTTTTGAAGAGTGGATGGGAAATAAAATTGGGTGGTGTGAAGGGGTGCAGGTTTTTTGCCAACCTACCTCTGATGGAAAACTGGGGAAAGTGTTAGATGGCTGACCACATGGCCATTAAGAGCCACTTAAGGGCTTGGCAAGGGTTCAGGATGCCCATGCTATGTAGTGAGGGACCCAGCGAATCCTGGTGGCTTGTGTCAGGTTGGAGGTGTCATTCCTATTCAGGCAATCTCACCCCGAGGGTACATTGTATCCTCTGCTTCTCCCCACCCTGCTTTACCAATGGCAGTCTCAACTTTCCTCACCAGACCCTGCCAGACTCGCCCCAGCAGACCACCCCCCCCCACCTTGTTATCTGGATCTGTTGGGAGTTGTCTGCAGTACCAGCTGTGTCCACTGCTCCTAGAGGTGTTGCTGGAACTGGAGAATTGTTGGCTGCCTCATTGGTCAACAACTCTCAAATGCAGCAACCTCCTCCCTAAAGGGGTGGAGTCTATCATACACCAAGAAATGGCCAGTGACCTTGGAATCAACATGGGGCTTCCCAGACCCATGGTGGTGGGCTCACCCCTCAGCTTCTACAAAGAGAAGAATGGGGGCCAATGCCTCCACGTAACATTCCGACCAGTGACTTGTTCACTTATTCCGCCCATTTTATCAGGAAAATTGACTTATTTTCAGTGATTATTTAACAATAGGTGATATCAGAAGTAAGTCTAATTCCAGCCTGCACAGATGATGCTTTGCAACAGGAGCCGTAAGATAGTGACCTGAAGTAGAGGGAGACAAGTGTTGGCTTATTTTCTTTTTAACTCCTCATCCTGTGGGACTGTAACTGATTTGTAGTTCTTGAATGCTGATATCAGCTAATTCAAAGCAGACCAACAATTGGTCCATATATTTTTATAATGCATCAAATTACTTATTTGCATAGAGCAATTTTAGGAAGTTCTATTCCTTTCGTAGTTCAGATATGCTTTGCCCCTAACCTGTTCCTATTCATGATGACAAGTATGCAATCTGGAGGTCACCGCACAGGGATCCTTGGATATAGCGCTCCATTTGTGTGGAAGATTGCTAATCCATTAGCAATAGGTTATGTATGCAGTTCTGCAACTGACTTCATTTGTGAAACTTAACAAATTCAAAACTTAGCCTTGGCATTCTATGGAAAGTTTAACAACAATATATTATCAGCCAACTCTCTCAATAATACATATTTCCAGGATATTAAACAATATAAGGCCAATTTAGAAATTAAGAACCACTCTGTTCTTATATCAAATCTTCACTCAAGAAAGGTCTTGAAATTGTTAAACTCTGAGCTAATTTGTCAGACTAGAGCTGTGCTCATGTAAATTAGGATTGGTATTCATTAAGAGCTGGTTGGTATGAGTCACCCATGTGTAGCATAAGTCTGGCTCTTGCAAAGGGACTTAATGGAAAAATAGATGGTTTACATTACAATAAGTAGAAGGCAGTAAGCCAATGTATTTTTAAAATAACATTGTCATTGATTCAAATTCCAAGCAACGTTTTGGAGGACTTCCTTTTTCACTCAAACCTGCAGCTGCTACTTGCATTTATGGAGGCTGGAATGGATGACAGTGTCCTAGACCTTCAGTTCAGATCTAAAGCATTGTTCCATACTCATAAAGATCCAAGAAGTTTTCTCCAGTTTTAATTTTTTACACTTATTTTGCTCAAAGTGCTGAGATCATTTATGTCCTGAGTTGGCTCTGAATGCTCATAATATGGAGCAGTACTGTAAATTATTGGGCAGATCATGATGTTGGCTATTTCCCTTGGGTATTTACAGCAGTGCCTTGCACCCAAACCCCATCTAGTGGGAAGAGAGGTAGGCCTCAACCAATGGTCTTCAGGGCCTAGAAGCCTCTGGTTTTCAATTGGCTAGCAACTTGTGCTAAACCAAGATAGCATGGTCAAGGCCTGTGATAGGACAAGAAACCTGCCCGCGTTCACCTGTTACATTGTGATTAGCACATGATCGGGTGAATTCTTTTGGCAGTTCATAGAAACCCTACAGTATGGAAGCAGGCTATTCGGCCCATCGAGTCCACAAGCATCCTACCCAGACACTCCCCACCCTTCCTATCACTCGGCGTTCCCATGGCTAATCCACCTAGCTTGCAGATCTTTAAACCGTGGAGGAAAGCAGAACACCAGGAGGAGACTGTGCGAACTCCATACAGATAGTCACCCAAGGGTGGAATTGAGTCCAGTTCCCTGATGCTATAATGTAGCAGTGCTAAGCTCTGAGCCACCATGACATCCTTAGGGAAGTACATTAGTCACCACCTAAATGCTTGCCCCCACACTTTAATAATTATTGGAAAACCATACTCTATTTTAGAAATCATCATCAGAGTGATATAATTTTCAGTTTAATTCACAGTAAAAGAATACACCCATCAACTTAAACCTTCAGTGCCTAAGGGCTGTTATCCTATTTTCTGTCTGAAATGTCCATGTTAATGGCTGGACTGATTATTGCAGTTGGAGTAGATTACTAACCTTGTTTTCGTGAATTTTCTTTTAATAATGAAAAGTTTTTGAAAGGTCTGATTCACTACCAGTCGAAAATGTGGTTCTGGAAAAATCACAACAGGTCACACAGCATCCGAGGGGCAGGACAGTCAACATTTCAGGCAAAAGTCCTTCATCAGTAATCACTTCCACCCTAGCAGCCAACATCAGACATTGTAAAATCCTATTATTGTGAAAATTTAACTTGGAATATTATTTGCAGTCAAATCTTTTGCAATAGAAGTCTAAAGCTCATTTTGGAATAAAAGGTGACTTATATAATATCACAAATTCTTTGAAATATTTTTCATGGTCATGTTCAAGGCTTTTTAAGCCTATATGTCTTAATTTCACAGTAAAGTTAGCATTGGCTAACTTAAGCCTAACTTGAGCATTCATGCATGATTCTGGGAACCCCTCCTTTCCATTTCATTTCAAGGAAAAAGACACATACATTCTGGAATTAGGATAAAAGGAAATTGCTATTTTTTTTAAAGTTCTGCAATGTAAAGTTTCTGATACTGGATGTGAAGCCCTAGATTACCAATAAGTTTTAAAATAAGTGCTCATTAAACATATCCTGAAAGATGATCAGGCAAAGAATTTTAAAAGTTAATGGTTTGCCAAATCTGATTATACTGACCTGCACTAATGGTCCAATAGCAGACTACAGTCAGTGTGAAGTTAAATTGCTGGAGAACTGTCACAAAGTAAAGGATCTTTCAGAAACTTGGGTTTGTTATTTCTAGTGAAACACTGAATGTTTTTGTTTACCTTAGTCTCTTTAGCTACTAATTATAATTGTGTTTTATTTAAATTTGTGTAAAATCATAAAAGAAAATTCTCTCAATAGCAATAATAATGTATCTTATGAACAACAATAAAGTTGGATCATAGAATCTTGCAGATTATATCACCATCAAACTCTTAATTGTCTGATCACTTTTTTAAACACAGTCCCAGCTATATATTCCAATCAAAAGCCTCTAATGAATTATAGATATTGAATGATTTTTGATTTTTAGCTACCATTATTCTAAAGTCTAGTTGATTACTTAGTGATATTCAGGACATCATTGGGATATGTTTCAAAATATATCCACGCTGGGACTTACCTACTTGACAAAGGAGTTCAGTGATCAGAATTTGAGGTAACCTCAGAACTTTGCCCGATTTGTTTCAGTAGCACTTTTACAAATATTCTATTGTATATGCGACACTAGATTCAATATAAGCACGAAGCAGGTCCCTTGCTTTTAAGCCTTTCAAAAACTAGCACTATTTAAACCATCTATGGTTTACTTCAAAATATGTTAAAGCAAGGGTTTATTAACAACTATTTTGTGACATTATTTGTGTAGTGTGATACTCAGGCAGCAAGTAAGAGGTATACACTTAATCAGGCATTTCCGTTCACACCAACGTCCGTGACAATGCACATCTTGAAATTTATCTGAACATATATAAGTTTTTCACTTGCCAAGTAGCAAACATTTCATGCCAACAGTGTGCAGGCAATGTTCTAAATTATTATAAACATGCTTTTCAAACTTCCTGCAAATGTCAAAAATCCTTCCTCCTGCTCAGGCATTTTTTAAATGTGGTTTTACACAAGATTAGATTCACATCACTGCACAATTGCAAAGTGCTGAGTTAGCTTCCTGGGAGGGCCTTAGAATCTTTGGATTTCAGAAATCACTTTTGCCTTAACGTAAACGCAGACCACTTTTCATTCTTGCAAAACCAACATTATAACTACAACCAGTATTCAGGCCACTCCAAAGTCTGTCAAGCTAATTGAAAAACAGACATTCTGTTTTCAGGCATTGTTGCATTATATTCAATGCAAAAATCATGTCGATAACAATTAAAAAGGACTAGAAAGGAGAGTAGAGCAGCAATCTAATTTTCTGTCCTTTGTTTGGATCATTTGATTTATTCAAAAAACTTTTGGCGCACGCTATTTTGCTATCCCAAGGATATTTTCTTTTCCTACATTCCACTTGCGTTCCAAATAGTTTTTCTGTGCTGCTAATTTCATGGCTCCAGAATGCATTTTCTGGGTAAAAGATCCTGCTCCATATGTCGCACCCAGTATCAACAAGGTATCTGAATTATTACCAATGGCAATGATTTTTGGATTTCTGAAAATTCACTGCTGCTTCAAACAAAACTGCAAGCACCCAGCTGAATTCCAGTAAAGAGCTGGCTATAAGTGTCCATTGGTACTGCAAAGGGAAATCTAACTCCCAACTAACAAAAATAGATTTATTTATTTATTTAATGGTTCATGGGATCATATTGTATACAAACTCTCTGTTTCCTGGCAATTTTAAAATATTTGATACACAGTGATCAAGAGGTGATACATAAATGCAATTTCTTCTGTAGATACATATTGGGATTCTTGAGCAATTGAATTTTAAACATTTATGTTCTCCAATCTGCTTTTAGTTATATCCACAGTAGGTTTTGTCAGATCAATTTATGCATGTTAAGGGAAATTCAAAATAGTTCCCAATATTATAAAAGGCACTTTAATAAAATGCAGTAGTTTGATTTATATAAAAGGCACTGATATTTTGCTATATTAGACATGGAATAACTTTAACAATTATAATTCTTTTATCTTAAAACAGGTTAAAAAGTGAAAGAGTTGAACTAAGGTACAAATTGGAAATATTCCTTTGCAATGTGTATTGACTTTCTGTTCAGTCTTAAATTTATTATAGATTCCTGGTCATACAGTAGAGAAACAGACCCTTTTGGCCAACTAGTCTACATTCAAACTAAATTAATTGCAGCTGCCTGCATTAGGCCTATACCCCATCAAATCTTTCCTATTTGTGTACTTATGCAAATGTCTTTTAAATGTTGTAATTGTACCTGCATCCATAACTTCCTCTTGCAGTTCATTCTACTAACCACTCTATGTAAAAATGTTGCCTCTCATGTCCTTTTTAAACCTTTCTCCTCTCAGATTAAAAATATGTCTCCTAGCTTTGAACTCCCTCGCCTTAGGAAAAAGACCTTTGCTATTCACCTTATCTATGCCCCTCATGATCTTATAAACCTTGGAGGTCACTTCTTAACTTACTGTTTGGTATTTTCTGTAACTAATTACCCTGTATTCAATTATTTTCTGTACATTTATTTACTATTAGTTTGTTCAGAATTTTATGTCTCCACCAACTATTAATGCGTCTCTGTATCTGCATTTTGAATAAATAGATTTATGTACTATTAAATATCTGCATATGCTTTGATATATAAAAATGGTAAAAATAAAGTGGATCAAAAGATCCATGTAGACAAATGAAATTTTGTTAATGATCATCTAAGATAATTTTGTTTGATTTTAATTCTGTATTTTCTTTCTCTAGCATTGTAATTGTTAAATGTGGTTTAATTTACATAATTCTTAAATATTTCTATTCAATCATCCACTAATCTCTGATCCAATGACAGAGAAAAATGCAAAGCTCAACATCTTGGGTTTGAGAGTGTACAGGCTTTCTAGCACCAAGGGAAAATAAATGTTGGGGAAGCAGATTTATGAACAGCAAGTAACCAGCCAATGGTTATGCCAGGGCTGTAATGTAGCAAAAAGATGTGTCTGTAGCACCAATGCATCCTGAACAATTGGCAGAGGTATTCAGTAACTTACAAAAGATAATTTTGACTATACTTCAAAGTGCTATGATGGAAGAGGAGTGGAATTAACTGAATTACTCTTTCAAAGAGCCAGCATAGACAAAATGAATTCCTCCGGCACAAAACAGTTCTTTCACGCTGAATTTGAGGGTAATGTTCAGACCTGTTTCTGCCTCTTCCAGCTGCATGGACAAAGCTTAGAGAGGGGAGACGGAAAATACTCTCATTTTCAGGGAGTTGTATCACACCAGGTTAATCCAGAATCGCAGGCTAATATTTTGGTGAATGTGGGTTTGAATCACACTGTGGTAGATGGTGAAATTTGAATTCAGTAAGATATTAGAATTAAAATTTTTAAAAACTAGCCTAACGAAAATCTAATAGCGAACCTGAATCCATTATCTTTTTTTTTAAATTCACCTCGTCAATAATGTCCTTTTGAGAAAGCAATCTGTCATCCTCACTTGATTTCCATGTTAAGACCAGACCACTAATGTGATTGACTCTTAACTGTGTTTTCAGCAATTGAGAAAGGACGATAATTTTTTAAAAAAATTCAGTCAGGGGCAACATTGGCTGGGTCAAGATTCATTGCCCATCCCTAGTTGCCGTTGAAGTGGTGGTGGTGAGCCATCTTCTTGAACCTCTGCAGTCCATTTGGTATAGGCAACCCCATTATAGTTTAAGAAGGACTTACAAAATTTTGATCTCGTGACACAAGGACTGACATTATTTTACCAATACTGGATCCAGAGTGGCTTGGAAGGGAAAGTGCAGGTGGTGCTGGTCATGTGTGTCTGTTGTCCTTGATGGTGGTGGTCATCAATTTGGAAAGTGCTAAGGAGCTTTGGTGAATTGCTGCAGTATATCGTGGTACTGCTGCTTCGGAGTCCAAATGAGGGTGGAGTTTGGTGCCAATCAAGCAGGCTGCTTCATCCTGTACGGCACAGATAAAGGATTGGCTGACCAATAGAAGACGTGCAAATAAAAGATTTTTCAATTCATAACTACTGAATTGGCAACAGGGATCAGTGTTCAGCGCTAAATTATGTACAATGTGTTTTCATGACTTAGATGACAGAAGTGAAAGTATTGTCACCAAATTTACAGATGACACAAATAGGAAGGTTGACAGCCTACAGCCATATAGATGTCCTGGTTAAGCAAGTGGGCCAAATCGAAGCAGATGGAATATAATGTGGGAAAATGGGAGGTTATACAACTGGCTGGAAGACTAAAGGATAAATATTATTTAAATTGAGAAAGATTACAGAAAGTTGCAGAACAAAGGTTTGTTAAGTCCTCATGCTTGAATTACACCAAACTAGTTTCTAAGTTCAATGGGTAATAGGGAAGGCAAACGGAACATTGAAATACAAGGATTGTGCTCAAACTCCATAAACAACATAGTGGAATACTCTTTTTATCCAAGGAAAGGCATACCAAGGTTGCAGGCAGTCAAAAAGTTCACTCGGTTGATCATGGATATGGAGGGCCAGTCTTAAGAGAGGTTGAGTAGATTGGGCTTATAATCGTTGACATTTATAAGCGTGAGAAGCAGCAATATTGAAACATAAAAGATTCTAAAGGGGCTTGACAGGACAGATGAAGAAAAGTTGTTTCTCCTTGTTGGGAATTTGGAAGCAAACAGTATAATCAAGATTGAGAGGTCACTGATTTAACATGTGATACTTCCACATTCCGCCTCCATCCAAGGATGGTGGGAAGCTAATTACTGAAGAGAGCTTCAGAGGCTGGGTTATTCAATATATTCAAGGCTGAGATAGACAGATGCTTAATCAGTACAGAAGGCAAGGGTTGAGGACAAAGGGGTTGAAATTATTAGGTCAGCCATAAACTTGTTGACTGGAAGAGCAGAATCATAGAGTTATACAAAACTGAAACAGACTCTTTGGTCCAACTTGTCCACACTGACCAGATATCCTAAACTAATCTAATCCCATTTGCCAACATTTGGCCCATCTCTCTTTAAACCCTTCCTATTCATCCAAAGGCCTTTTAAATGTTGTAATTGTAACCACCTCCACCACCACCTGTTTATTCTATATACAGTTGCCCTTCATGTCCCTTTCAAAATCCTTTCCCCTCTCGTCTTCAACCTCTGTCCTTCAGTTTAGGATTCACCTACTCTGGCAAAAGGTGAATGGGTTGAATGGTCTACGCCTATTCCAATATCTTATAACATGGAAATAAGACCATTGGATCAATGCCAGCATTATGAATGTATTGGAACAGCTTGGTTAGGCTTTTTGTGCAGCACAATCTTCAGTACTATTATTAGTTTCCATAATTTTTGCAGTATCCACTGTATTCAGCCATTTGTTGATATCACGTGGAATGAATCTAATCAGATCAAGCCTGGTAAATGTGATGCTTGCACCAAAGGGATGATGGATTATACACTTGGCACTTCTCACTGAAGACTGTTGTAAAAACTTCAAACTAATCTTTTGCATCAATGTGCTAAGCTCTTACATAATTCAGGATGGTGATACTTATCGAATATCCTATAAAAATAGTAAAACCTGACGCTCATGAAAATTGTACTTCAAAACCATGGACGTGGAAAGGAATGAATGAAAGAAAGTGAAAAATAAATGTCATCCCTACTCCCTCCAGATAATAGAAGGGAGGATACTGAGACAAAGTTTTCAAACTCTAGAAAGGTTTTAAAGTGAAAACAAAAGATTGTTTCCATACTAGAAGGCAAATGATATTGAGGGTAATGAGGATTACCACTGATATAAAAGAGGAAGCCATAGGTATTATCCCTCAATCACAATACTAAAATAAATTCAAAGTTTGTCAGAAGATTTGTAGCTCGTTGTTGTGGCTCTGTTTGTTGAGCTGGGAATTTGTGTTGCAGACATTTCGTCCCCTGTCTAGGTGACATCCTCAGTGCTTGGGAGCCTCCTGTGAAGCGCTTC
Source organism: Chiloscyllium plagiosum (assembly GCF_004010195.1). Lineage (NCBI taxonomy): Eukaryota > Metazoa > Chordata > Chondrichthyes > Orectolobiformes > Hemiscylliidae > Chiloscyllium > Chiloscyllium plagiosum. The sequence goes on from NC_057729.1 coordinate 8,756,650, forward strand.
TGTGATCTTTCCTCCGGCATTTGTAGTGGTTTGAATCTGCCGCTTCCGGTTGTCAGTTCCAGCTATCCATTGCAGTGGTTGGTATATTGGGTCCAGGTCGATGTGCTTATTGATTGAATCTGTGGATGAGTGCCATGTCTCTAGGAATTCCCTGGCTGTTCTCTGTTTGGATTGTCCTATAATAGTAGTGTTGTCCCAGTCGAATTCATGTTGCTTGTCTGCTTGTGTGACTATTAAGGATAGCTGGTCGTGTCGTTTCGTGGCTAGTTGATGTTCATGGATGCGGATCGTTAGCTGTCTTCCTGTTTGACCTATGTAGTGTTTTGTGCAGTTCCTGCATAGGATTTTGTACACTACATTGGTTTTGCTCATGCTGGGTATCGGGTCCTTCGTTCTGGTGAGTTGTTGTCTGAGAGTGGCTGTTGGTTTGTGTGCTGTTATGAGTCCTAGTGGTCGCAGTAGTTTGGCTGTCAGTTTGGAAATGCTCTTGATGTATGGTAGTGTGGCTAGTCCTTTGGGTTG
>NC_057729.1:8757367-8802016 GCF_004010195.1 Chiloscyllium plagiosum
CTGTGTTTTTAATGATTACAAAGGTGTCATCCACATATCTGACCCAGGGTTTGGGTTGAATTTGCGATGAGACTGTTTGTTCTAATCTTTGCATTACCGTTTCTGCTATGAGTCCAGAGATGGGTGAGCCCATGGGTGTGCCGTTGATTTGTTCATATATTTGGTTGTTGAATGTGAAGTGTGTTGTGTGGCACAAGTCCAGTAGTTTAAGTATGCCGTCTTTGTTGATGGGTTCAACGTCCTGTTGTCTGTTATGTTTGTTCAGCAGGTTGGCTATTGTTTCTCTGGCTAGGGTTTTGTCGTTAGAGGTGAACAGTGCTGTTACATCGAATGAGACCATGGTTTCTTCCTTGTCTATGTGTATATTTCTGATGGTGTCCAAGAATTCCTGTGTTGACTGTATAGAGTGTCTGGATCCGCTGATCATGTGTTTCAGTTTCTGCTGTAGTTCTTTAGCCAGTTTGTGTGATGGTGTCCCTGGTAGTGATACTATGGGTCTGAGTGGGATGTCTGGTTTGTGCACTTTAGGTAGTCCATGGAATCTGGGGGTGTTGGTGCTTTCAGGTTTCATTCTTTGTCGGTCAAATCTGGTTATCTGTCCGTTTTTTTGTAGGTTCCTCAGTGTGTTGTTTATCCTATTGGTGAGCTGTGGGGTGGGGTTAAACTCCCTCTTTTGGTAGGTGTTGCGCTTTTTGGATGTAGTCTGCTTTGTCCAGGATGACCGTCATTCTGCCTTTGTCTGCTGGTAGTATGATTATGTTCTTATTGTTTCTTAGTGATTTTAGTGCTTCCCTCTCCTTGGTGTTGAGGTTATGTGTTTGTCTTTTCCTTGTTATCAGGCGTACGATACTTTGTCTCACTGTTTGTTGTGTCTCTTCTGTCAGTCCATTGTTTCTGAGTGTGCATTCTAGTGCTGCTAGGAAGTCTGCTGTCTTGGTGTCCCTGTGGTTGTAGATGAGTCCCTTGGCCAGTATTGTTCTTTCCGTGTCTGTGAGCTGTCTGTGGGAGAGGTTTCTAATCCAGGTGTGTGTTATGGTGTCCTCTCTGTTGTGTGTTAGTTTAGCCATTTTTATTTTAGTGCCGTTTTTTTGCGGTGTGTGGTCCTGTTCTGTCCTAAGGTGTCCTAAGGCCTGTTCTATGGTCCGGGTCCATTCCTGATTGGTTTTTGGCGCGCAATTTCTTGTCTGTATTTATGAAGTCTGTTGTGAGCGTCTGTAATCATTACCTGGATCATCCTGAATCTGTTCTGTCTGGCTGGCTGTGTCTCTGGCTTGTGGGTTGTTGACTGGTGGTCTGTATCTGACACATGGTGGAAGGATTTGACACATGGTAGAAGGACAAGCCAAACAGAGAACAGCCAGGGAATTCCTAGAGGCATGGCACTCATCCACAGATTCAATCAATAAGCACATCGATCTGGACCCAATATACCGACCACTGCAACGGACAGCTGGAACTGACAACCGGAAGCGGCAGATTCAAACCACTACAAATGCTGGAGGAAAGATCACAGAAGCGCTTCACAGGAGGCTCCCAAGCACTGAGGATGTCACCTAGACAGGGGACGAAACATCTGCAACACAAATTCCCAGCTTGGCGAACAGAACCATAACAACTAAAATAAATATTGAATTAAGTATTATTCAATATTCGTACAAGAAAAAAAATCCTATGTATAATAGTTTTATAAAATAGAATTGAAGTATTATTCAAAGGGATTAATAGTTTAATTAGCTCGCACCAGCATATTAAAAAAAAGTGCTGTCGTCATTGCCTCCAGGTATTTCAGACAATACCAAGGTCTAGACTGGATGTCACTTATGGCTGTAGGAGCTGATTCAGATCAATAACATTGGTTTGAGACTGACAGACCGATTTCTCTTCCTCTCCGCTGTGCTCATTTCTGCCATCTGGTCATTTCTCTTACCCTCAGCATTTTCCACTCTTCCTCATGCTAGGATCCAGGCACTCGGGCAGTAGAAAAGACTTCCCACGCAGCGACTCTGATCCCAATCAACTCCAGGCCTTGCAGATGTTCTTGTATCATGCCAAAAGCAAGCTCACCACTGAGCATGCAAACCATGCTTTGTGAGAACAGCAGCATTAGACCTCATGGAAAAAAATTGAAAGGGTTTGTGCAGATTACAGAAAATCTTCTATGTTAACAGCTGTCTAATAGAAACTGCATATATCTGAAACAGGCTGTACACCAGATATAATCGAAGCCATTTAGTCTTGACACGGCACATTAATTGTTTATAGAAAAGTACAAAAAAAACACAACCACCACAGGCATGATTCAATAAAAGATAATTTAATTCCAAAATTGAATTCTGTAACAGCAAGTTTTTTTTTTTTAAAAACATAATGGAATGTAGAAGTGGTATTACATCCATGCTGCCCAAATCCTCCCGTTGCGACAGACTTTAATCCTTATTTTGACTTTATTTTTCTCAATTCACTCATTGTTAAACCATGCATTAATATAAAATAAATATGCTGTAACATCTGACAAAATGAAGTACCCTGTAACCTAACTGGTGAAGGCTTATTAATGCATAAACATTAAGTCACACTTACTGTGTGGTCCAAGATTCACTTTTTGGCCTGTGCAAAACTAGCCGATCTCAGCCAAGGTCAGTTGGGGTCTTATGTTAAGGTACCCGGTAACAACAAAAGACATGGAAAAAAAAACCGGGATTCCTATCTCCCTATGATGCCAGCTGCAAAACATGCATGTGGTCATAAACAACAAACGGGTTCATTTTGGACATGACATAGCAAAACAGCTTGCAGAAACACCATCCAAAATCACATAAAGAACGGTCATTTAATAGCTAAAGGAGGGCAACTGCTGATCATAACACTAAACTAACACTTTCAAGAGGATAGATATAAGTAAGAAATTTGACAATTGAATTTGCATTACACCTGGAATGTGCAAGTGTATGCCCAAATCACCTGGTTACTGGTTACATTAATTCTGGGTTCACTGCACATGGCAATGAAAGTTGGAAATTCCATGTAGACATTGCCCTTAAAATGGCATGGGAGGCATAGATATAATAACTACCTTAAAGTCAGAAAATTTATGTCTTTGATCCCAGATCATGTGTTGGAATTGAGGAAGCTCTTCTGGATTGAGTAGTTTGGAGAAGGTTCCTTCATTTATACGGAACAGCAGGTGCTACTATGGGCCGAAGTCAGTCTCTCACAAGTGCAATGACTCCGCTCGAAGTCTGCAGCTGCTCTAGCTGCATTGAAATACTGTAAAACTGATTGGCTCCTGGTGATAACAGTTTCCGTTTATTTGGCCTTTAATGTAATAAAACATCCCAAAGTATTTCACAGAGAACATAAAACAAAAGATGATACCAAGTTACATTTGAGGTGCCTGGGCAGATGACCAAAAGCACTGTAAAAGAGGTAGGTAAAAACAAAAGCTACTGAACATCTATATATATAAAAAAGAGAATAAGCTAAAGACTCAACGGGTTTACCAGTATCGAAGGCATAGGTGTGGAGAGAGACAGACAGACAGACAAAGATTTACCATTGAACCCTGTACAATTTTTGTTTGGAACTCCAAAGAACAACAGGCCTGCTGAGTCTCTCCAGTCTGCTGTATCTATTGTATAAAACTATTATACATAGGATTTTTTTTCTTGTACGAATATGAGGAGAATTACTGGAAAAGCTTCACAGAAAATAAACAGATTTACAATATTACAGCTATCATCCCTTGACAAATGAGACAATACATTAGTAAATACATGCTAAAAATGCTGAGGTGGGTTAATTGGCAATTAGCCATCTCAGTCACAACTTGCTTTTGCTAGTTGCTGGCTTCACATAAAATACTCCCTCTTGAGCACAAGAAACTGCTAAGACTCCATTCTGCTTCCATAGGCGACCTTGTACCAGACCTCTGCAGTCACCTACAGACAAAGTAAGATCATGAGCTATACCGAAGTAACCTGGTGCAACTGTTATTAGAATGTCAAGCAGCAAAAGACAAATTCCTCTATCTCTTTACCATCCTATACTCTCTCAGAGGAAGCCCAGGAGGTCGCAAAGTATGGAATTTGTGTATCTATTTCAATTGACATTTTTTGTTGCTACGTACCACACTATTTTATACTCTATCCCATTTTCCTTTGCAATGTGTCACTGACTATCAGAGATTAGGACAGGCCTCCATGTGAATGTCTCCATATATTTGCCCTTGGGACAAAAGCTGAAAAGCACAGCCACATCCACACCGAACAGCAAATGGGAAGGGTAAATACCTATTTCCAAGGATCAATTGCTAGGAGAAGCTCAGCCTTCAGTCTGTGTGGCAAAGGAAGCATCTGGCCTCTGTCTAGCACTTGTCTCAGCTAGATAACCTCCTACCACTGCACTGCAACAAAATGTTGCCATCACTAATGTCATTGCTGAGCATCCATTTTTGCAGCCGCACTCCTTCCCACCATTGCTACACTCATTGCCACCCCTTAATGCCTATCTTGACACTTCATTCAGATCATAGGTCAAAGACTCAAGGACCGGATGCAAGACAGTGAGATGCAATGCAAATGGGGTGGCGAGCAAAACACCATGTGAAGCAGAATGTGGTAGCAATCAATCAGCATACAAAGCAAATTCAAAACCTCACATTGATGGCAACAATTCAAATAGTTTTTTTTTGAAAAATGGATGTTGATAGAACTGTAGGTGAGATTACAAACTAGTAATGTGGGTAATTGAAGCAGTTTTTGTCAAATAGACATTCCTGCTGCACCCCTCCCTCTCCCTATTCGCCCCACACTAACCTGCCTACATTCTCCATATCCCCCCCACACACCNNNNCCCTCCTGCCCCCTTCCGCTCCTGCGCCCCTACCCGCCACATTCCTTACCAATCCAAACCCCACACTCCCCTCGCTCTCGCACTGTCTCTCCCCTGCAACCCCTCATCTCCATTCCTTCCTGCACATCGACAAGAACCCACATTTTCCTCCACTCTCCCCCAGCTTCAACCCATGCCCTCAAAGGTTAAAACGTCAGCAAATCCAGCCTTTCTTAATGGCATGGTTAAAGATGAAGTAGTAATCCTGTAAAGGAACTGAGTGTGCAAAGCTGGTTCCAAAACAGTAAAGTTGGTAATTTCTTGCAAATGTAAAGTGCATTCCCTGATATTTTACACCCACACCCAGATTATTTTGAAACACTTTAAATAGTTAACGAATCATTCCTGTTCAGTTCGGTGAAAATAAAATGATAAAATAAAATGTGTAAACTCACCAGACCAAGGACTCTCACATTCGTATAACATCCACTCATCAGACCGGAATGGGGCATGAAACCACATGGAATGGTCCAGGGATGCCATGAACTTTACCCTGTAGTTCATGTGAGGCAGTAATGCAGTTGCCAAGAAGGAATAGTCAGAAATGTATGCAGCAACACAACAATGCAACTTCATGTTCCCATCACCTGTTAAACAGTTAAAACTATGTACTTTTGTATCAGTAAGTTAGCTTCTTAGAAAGCATACAAAGCATGAACAGTTTGCACAGAATCTTTCACACCCCCACGGTACAGAACGACCAATTTTTTTTCAAATGCTTGTTCTGTCGGCAAATATGGAAGTCAATTTGCACAGTCCAATTCAACAATCAAGAAAAATGATCGTTAAGTTGTTACCCTGGTTTTAGTTGAGGGAAGAAAGTTGGCCAGAAGAGAACTCTTATGCTGCTCTACAAATGGATTTTTAACATTCACCTGAGCACCCTGATGATCAAGAGTAAACAGATGGGAGTGGTACATAGCCAGGTTAGATCTATCCTGCCTTTTGGATAACAAAGGATACAGGGACAATATTATTAAGTAGATGGCAGTGTTGTGGTTGTACTGGAACACTGTAGCTAAGGGGAGAGCAAATTCTGGTACTGAAGATCTATTGTCAGCATGTTACCACAGTCCACTGCTTTTGCAGTGTTCAGTGCATCCAACCCTTTCTTGAAATCATATGGAGTAAATCAGAATTGGTTGAAGACTGCCATTTACAATGCAGGGGACTACAGGAGAAAACAGAAGTGCACCACTCACTTGGCACTTTTGGCTGAAGATTGCTGCAAACGTTTATTTTTCGCACTTATGTACTGGGCTCTCCATCACCGAGGACAGGGATATTTGTGGAGCCATGTCCTGTGGTTAGTTAATTGTCTATCACTATCCACGATTGGTTTGGTAGGTCTGTTGGAACTGTCCACTCTATCTGACTGCTCATGCTGTTTGGCAGGCTAACAGACTTGCACTGTAGCCTTACTAGGTTGAATCGATTATTTTTAATAAAATGACTTGTTTCTTCTACATGTGTTTGACTCCAATCGAGATTTTGCAGAAGTTTATTGGTTTCATTTTGAGTTCTGTTCATAGTGGATATTGGGTGATAGGTTCCCTCAGTAGTTATGAGCGAGCACAAAAGCAACTTTGAGGGTTAATGGATTATAGGCCTGACATTTATCATTAAAACATGACCCATTATCGCAGTCAACAGAGTGTGATGTTGCAGTCTGCTAGCATCCCACTTTGTCCATTTCTGTTGCTACTTTAGGGCTGTCTCTGAAGTGTATGGTCAGGATCTCTCCCTCACCCCTCTGCTCTCTCCAAAATACAAAACTATAGCCATAGGCGTTTTTTTTTTGGGAAGGAGGTGAGCCTGTGGTATCCCATCCCAATCTCTCACAACATCTTTATAAATGTCCAGCTCCAAGTCTCGAATCTCATTTAAAAAGGAAGTAGCTCCATCAGTGTACCACTCCTTCACTATCTCAGTGACCAACCTGAATCTCTGGTTTGGGATTTGAGAAATGCTGTGTACATGAGGTGAGACAAATGATTCCAACCAGGCGATAACAAATCAGATACAGTCACTATAACTGTGCATCACAGAGGAATGCAAATTGATAGTTTCAACCTAATCATTAAAAGAAGAGGTCTTTTGACCCATGGCACCTATTCTAACTCTAAGGTGGAATTACTGCCACTCCTGTGTATTTCCCCACAGCCCATTTTTTGTGCCGTTCAAGCTTTAATCCAATTCTCTTTTCAAAGCTATTGTTACAGGGTCTGCATCCACAAACCTTACGAGGAGTACAAGTGTTTGAAACCATCTCAAAGTAAATCTGCTGAAAGCATTTCACATGCAAGTCAGTGTGCAAATCACCAGTGTGCTTTTCTGGAAATGAAAATAAAACCAGAAGCATTGATGCCTTGCCCATCTGATAGGATTTCTGAGAGCATCAATGTCTACAATGTTTAACATATCCCAGACATCTGTCACAAAACTTCCTGGAGCTAATTGTTCCTAACACATCACAACACAATGCATATTCTGGTTGGACAATTTTGTCTCAAAGGAAAAGAGGACCTTTATCCCTTCCTCTTTTCTACTTATATTTTGTTTTTTCATGCAACAGACTTGTTTATATTTAAAACCGCTTTAGTGTAATTTCAATTCCAAAAGATAAAGATTTCACAAATACTGTTTTGTTTTCTATTCACTTACGAGACATAGCTGAGCCAGCATGTGTGCTGAGCTTTAAGAAACAGTTTTATTCAACTTGTAAAGGTTTTTACAGATACAAATCTCCAGGTTTTTGCTGCTATCTGCCCTTTAAAATTGTACAATTTAGTTTGTGTTGCCTCTCCCAATGCTTTCTAGCAAAATGTATCACTTTGCAATCTCTGCAAAAATCTGTGTCATCCTGTCATCTACTATGGATTTTCAATGTTCTGTTCCATTTTGCAACCTTTGAAATTATCTCCAAGCTCATGTTATTAATAGAGATCAAAATGAACAATGATTCCAGTACCAACTCGGATGAGCATTACAATGTACTTCCTTTGAAGCTGAAAAATAACCGATTGCAATTGCAATTGCAAAGATGTTGCTGGGATTGGATGGCTTGAGCTATAGGAACAGGCTGAATAGGCTGGGCCTATTTTCCCTGGAGCATTGGAGGCTTAAGGGTGACCTTCATACAGGTTTAAAAAATTATCAGGGGCATGGATAGGGTGAATAGCCAAGATATTTTCCTCAGGGTAGGAGAGTTCAAAACTAGAGGGAATAGGTTTAAGGTGAGAGAGAAAAGATTTAAAAGGGACCTAAGGGGCAACATTTTCACACAGAGGTTGCTGCATGTATGGAATGAGCTGCCAGAGGAAGTAGTGGAGGCTGATACAACTACAACATTTAAAATGCATCTGGATAGGTACATGAATGGGGAAGGTTTAGAACGATCTCAACCAAAAGCTGGCATTGGAGGCGGAGGGGTGTAAAATTATGAGGGGCAAGAATAGGGTGAGTAGTAAGGTCTTTTTTCCAGGGTAAGGGTGTCCAAAACTAGATGACACAGATTTAAAATTGGAAAGTGTCCCAAGGGGCCACTTTTTGCACGCAGAGGGTGTTGCATGTATGGAGCAAGCTACTACAGGAAGGAAGTGGTGGAGGCTGGTACAACATTCAAAAAGCATCTGGATGGGTACATGAAAAGGAAGTGTTTAGATAGAAAGGGACCAAATGCTGGCAAATGGGACTAGATCAATTTAGGACATCTGGTCAGCAGGGAGGAGTTGGACCAACAGGTCTAATTTCTTGCTGTACAACTATAACCTGCATTCTGTTTCCTAATCAATTCTGCATCCATTCCTTGAATATTTCTTTAATTGCATGAGTGTTCTTTTGTCAATACCATGCGATTATTTATTGCATTAATCAAAAAAAACCTGGCTAAGTTCATAAACTTACATCAAGCTGTTCTATCCAGTGCACTAGAGTTACAGTACTTTCTTTGCACAAGCATTCACCAGTAAGACAATAGCACCCCCTCTTGGCAAAATCCATCCTGAAATTATCTCTCAGCATTGTACAGTATAAATTTAGATTTATCATTGTCACAGGTAGATTTCATCGCACCCTTTCCACAAACAAGGAAGTCAAATATCTTTTGATAAAGTCCCCCACAAGGGACTGGTTAAAAAACAACTAAAAGCTCATGGGATAGGAGATAATACACCAGCATAGATTAACAATGGGTTAATAGATGGAGGGGTGGAAGAATAGTAGAAATACTCCCATTGGAAGCCTGTGACTGGGGTTACTGCAAGGATGAGTACTTGGGCCCCTACTGTTCACAACATATTTCAATTACTTGGAGTTGGGGACTAGATATATTGTGAACATGATACAAAACAATTCAGGAGAATTTGGGCAGGCTTAGAAACTTGGGAAGAACATGGCTAGTGGAATATAATGCACAAAAAAATGAGATTATCCAGTTTAATGTGAGAAAAACAATGGTAAAAAGTTGGAAAGTGTAGATATGTCAAGGGACCCAAGTTTCCTCATCAATAAAGTTAACGAAAGCTAACATAGAAGTGCAGCAGGCTATTAGGAAGGCAATGGAATATTAGCCGTTATTGAAAGAGGATATGAGTACTGTATTGAATCTTGCCTTAATTTTATAGTAGCTTAGTTAATCCACATCTGGAGTACAATGTGCAGTTTTAGTTTCCTTATCTCAAATAAGATATCATTGCCATTGAGGGAGTGCATAAAGGTTTACCAAACTTGTTCCTGGATGGTAAGAGAGAATTTGAGCAAACTGGGCCCGTATTCTGTAGCGTTTTTGAAAAAAAAAGTGGATGATCTCACTGAAACCTATCAAATATTTTGAAGGGGTAGATACAGGCAATGTTTCCCCTGGTTCTAGAACCACAGACAACAATATAAAAAGGGAATTCCACAGATCTGAGAGACAGGCAGAGCCTAATGATAAAAATGCCTCATGAACAAGCAATATGAATTGCCAGAGGGGCAAAAGTCTCAGAAGTAATTTGGATATTGAACTGCATAACTGCACTTTGCGCTTTGGTTCAACAAAAATGGTCTACAGAAACAGTGGAAATACTGAGTCAAGACATTGAATCTAGTGACAGAGTCAAGACAGCGAGATGCACTGCACGGAAACAGACTCATCGGTCCAACTCGATCATGCCGACCAGATATCCCAATCTAGTCCCATTTGCCAGCATTTGCCCCATATCCCTCGAAACCCTCCTATTCATATACCCATCCAGATGCCTTTTAAATGTTGCAATTGTACCAGCCTCCACCAATTCCTCTGGCAGCTCATTCCATACACTCACCACTGTGTGTGTGAAAAAGTCCCTTTTATATCTTTCCCCTCTCACCCTGAACCTATGCCCTCTAAGTTCTGGACTCCTACACCCCAGGGAAAAGAATTTGTCTATTTACCCTACCCATGCCCCTCATGATTTTATAAACCTCAATAAGGTCACCCCTCAGCCTCCAACTCTCCAAGGAAAACAGCTTCAGCCTATTCAATCTCTCCCTATAGCGCAAATCTACCAATCCTGGCAACATCCTTGTAAATCTTTTCTTAACCCTTTCAAGTTTCACAACATCCATCTGATAGGAAAGAGACCAGAATTGCACACAATTTTCCAAAAGTGGCCGAACAAATGTCCTGTAGAGGTGCAACATGACCGCTCAACTCCTACACTCAATGTTCTGACCAATAAACCATACCAAATGCCTTCTTCACTATCCTATCTACCTGCGACTCTACTTTGAAGGAACTATGAACTTGCACTCAAGATCTCTCTCTTATTATACACTCCCTCGGACCTTACCATATTGTGAATAGGGCTTGCTCTGATTTGCTTTTCCAAACTGCAGCACCTCACATTTATTAAACTCCATATGCCACTCCTCAGCCCACTGGCCTACCTGATCAAGATTCCATTGTAATCTGAAGTAACCTTCTTCGCTATCCAGTACACCTCCAATTTTGGTGTCATCTGCAAACTTACTAACCATACCTCCTACATTCACATCCAAATATTTTATACAAATAATGAAAAATAGTGGAACCAACACCAATCCTTGTGGCACTCCACTAGTCACAGGCCTCCAGTCTGAAAAGCAACCTTCCATTACCACACTCTATCTTCTACCTTCGAGCCAGTTCTGTAACCAAATGACTATTTCTCCCTGTATTCCATGAGACCTAACCTTGCTAACCAACCTTTCCTTTCACCCTAACAGGAATATACGGTTTCTGGGCTCTTGTAATCTCATTTCTGAAGGTTTCCCATTTTCCAGCTGTCCCTTTACCTGTGAAAATCTGCCCTCAATCAGCTTTTGATAATGTCAAAATTAATCTTACTCCAATTTACAACTTCAACTTATAGATCCAGTTTATCCTTTTCCATCACTATTTTAAAACTAATAGAATTATGGTTGCTGGCCCCAAAGTGCCCCCCCCCCCACTGACACCTGTCACCTGCCCTGCCTTATTTCCCAAGAGTAGGTCAAGTTTTGTACCTTCTGTCATAGGTACATCCACATACTGAATCCGAAAAAATTATTGTACACACCTAACAAATTACTCTCCATCTCAACCCTTAACATTATGACAGTCTATGTTTGGAAAGTTAAAACCCCCTACAAGAACTACTCTATTATTCTTACAGATGGCTGAGATCTCCTTGCAAATGTGTTTCTCAATTTCCCTCTTATTGGGGGGGGGGGCTACAATACAATCCCAATAAGGTGATCATCCCTTTCTTATTTCTCAGTTTCATCCAAATATCCAAATAACTTCCCTGCATGTAGTTCTGGAAATATCCTCCCCAAGTACAGCTGTAATGCTATCCCTGATCAAAAATGCCACTCCTCCTACTCTCTTGCCTCCCTTTCTCTTCTGCCTCTAGCATTTGTATCCTGGAACATTAAGCTGCCAATCCTGTCCATCCCTGAACCATATTTCTGTAATTGCTATGATATCCCAATCCCATGTTCCGAGCCATGCCCTGAGTTCATCTATCTTCCCTTTTAGGCCTCTTGTATTGAAGTAAATGCAGTTTAATTTATCAATCAATTTGTCCATGCCTGCCCTGACTGTTTGACTTGCTTCTTTTCTCAACTGTACCAGTCTCAAATTGATATCTTTCCTCAGTATCTCCCTGGGTACCAGCTACCCCCACCACACCTTATCAGTTTAAATCCTCCAGAGCAGCTCCAAAAAATCTCCCTGCAGTATATTAGTCCCCATCCAATTCAGGTGCAATCCATCCTTCTTGCACAGGTCAGTTCTACCCCAGAAGAGATTCCAATGATCCAAAAAATGTGAACCCTTCCCCCATGCACCAGTTCCTCAGCCAAGCATTCATCTACTCTATTCTCCTATTCCTACCCTCACTAGCTGGTAGCACTGGGAGTAATCCAGATATTACTATCCTCGAGGACCTCTTTTTTAAATTCCTGCCTAACTCGCTATATTCTCCCTTCAGAATCTCATCCTTTTTACCTTCCTATTTCATTGGCTCCAATGTGTGCAATGACCTCCAGCTGGTCCCTCTCCCCTCTGAGAACATTATGCCCCCTCTCTGAGACATCCTTGATCCTGGCACCACAGGCAACACATCATTCTGGATTTTTTGTTGCTGGTCACCGAAATGTCTGTTTGTGCCTCGGACTAGAGAGTCCCCTAATACACTTGATCTCTTGGAACCTGATGTACTCCTTATTGCATTAGAGCCTGTCTTGATAACAGAAACCTGGCCGTCTGTGCTACATTCCCAAGAGTCCATCACCCCCTACATTTTCCAAAATGGCATACTTGTTTGAAATCGGGATAGCTACAGAAGACTCCTGCACTACCTGCCTACCTCTCCTACCTTTCCTGGAGTTAACCTATCTATCTTACTGTACCTGTGGCTTTTCTCCCTTCCTATAATTGAAATCCATCACACCCCCTTGCTCTTGTAAATTCCTCACTATCTCTAATTGTCATTCCAACCAATCCATTCGATCTGATAGGATTCACAACCAAAGACATTTATTGCAGATACAAACCTCAGTAACACGTAAATTCTCTCTCAACTCCCACATCAGACAAGAAGAGCATACCACTCTACTAAAGACCATCTTTACTCCTTCACAATCTACTGTTCCAGGCTAACTTAATACTTATGACTTACATTTTTAAAATGTAATAATGAGACAGATCTCAATAAAACATAATCAATAAAGAACACATTCCACTCAATGTTGTGGATTTACAACAAGGCTACACTTAAAATTATGCATTTATTTGTTTCTTTCCCATGATCTCTCCCAAACAAATTCCTCCAAGATCAGTTGTGAATTGGAGTGCATCTGGACAAATTTAAAAATGTCCAGAGATACGTGAATTCAAACAGCAAAGGCAGTAACTGCGCAGAATCACTACTGTGTCATCCTTCTTTCTCTCTCTCTCGCCTTGACTGACCATGTGCTGCCTATTGTCTGCCCTTCTCCCTTTTAAAAGTGCCATTTTGACTTTTTTTTTCCCCAACGGTGCAAAACAATGCAACAACAATATAAAACACGAATTGCTCCTCCTGGAATTCAAGGAAATCACCTCCAACACTAAAATACTTCAAAAAAGGAGCAGCTCTTTACAGCCACAAATTTTTACCATCCTCCATCTTGGATTCACAATTAGCCAAAATATTGGTTTACAAAGAAAGAAACTTCTACGTAGATGTACAGAGGTAATTCTCAAACTTGAGCAAGACATTTTCCATATAATAGTTGAAGTAGATCAGTGATGTGAAGCAGAATCATTTACAATGAGACAATAGGTTTGTCAGAGTTATAATTAAGTCACGGATTGTGACTATATTCCATTTTTCATTGCTGTATACCTTTTATGGGAATACATATACCGAGTCATGCTCTGCCTCATTGTTGATGATTTTTGTTAACTGCACCTCATGATACAGTGAAAAGCATCACACAAACTCAACATCTGATTTTTGCTCAAATTCGGTGCAGATTTTTTTTACAAACAGCCTGAATATAAGCGTATTTTAAAAGAAAAAGAAGTCCATTTTACCCTTCCAACTCACGCATGCAGAAAAAAGTAAATTTTGAATCCTACCTATGTAGCCACGTGCTCGTACCCAAAACCTTTGTACAGGCTCTGTGGGTACACGTCTATAGTAATCTGGTGGATTTATGGGTTTGATTTCAATTGGAACCTCTTCAGCTAACATTTTCGTCAGACCCATTTTATAATTCTCTGTTAAATCTGGATCTCTACAAAATAAGGAAAACAAAACAAAGTAAAATAAAAATGTGGAACAATGCAATCACAAGATATTCCTGAAATAGATCAGGAACATAATGCAAAGCCAATCAATTTGCACTGCTTTTATCAAATAAAATCTACAAAATGCCCATCTATTGACAGTAGAGCAGCACAATATTTAGCTCACCACATCAATATTCAATGGTGCTGGCCCTGATTCAGTAGTAGCATCTTCACGTCAGAAAATGACATGATTCAAACCTAAATCTAGAAAGATAAGCATCTAACCTATGCTAATAGTTCAGTGCAGCACTGAGTGATGTTCTGCCAGTTGGAGATTTTCCTGATCAATGTGAAATCGAAGTCTACTTTGTTCTCTCAGGATGTGTCAATTTTTGAAATGCAAGCCATTCTCCTAATGGGCTTCCAACAAACGCTAGTCCTATACCAAGAATCTGAAAATCCCATCATTTATTTTATTGTTGCTTTTTGCATTGAGAAAACAACAACTTGTCATACATTTCCAGTGTCTCAAAACACTGAGGAGTGACAGACGGAGTTTAATTTAGATAAATGCAAAGTGCTGCACTTTGGAAAAGGAAATCTTAGCAGGAAGACGTTTGGTATACTTTCCTATATTGGTCAGAGTACTGAGTACAGGAGTTGGGAGGTCATGTTGCAACTGTACAGGACATTGGTTCGGCCACTGTTGGAATATTGTGTGCAATTCTGGTCTCCTTCCTATCGGAAAGATGTTGTGAAACTTGAAAGGGTTCAGAAAAGATTTGAGGAGAAAGTGAGGTCTGCAGATGCTGGAGATCAAAGTTGAAACTTTATTGCTGGAACAGCACAGCAGGTCAGGCAGCATCCAGGGAACAGGAGATTCGACGTTTCGGGCACAGGCCCTTCTCCATAGCCTACTTATAATGACCCAAAAGTGCCCTGGCAGTTAGCTGTAGGAAAGTGTAATTGAGGCTAAATGAATAGTGAAATTGGAAGTGTTGGAAGAGGGTAAGAAAGGCAAAGCTGAGAACAGAAAGCCTAGATTGGAGAGTAGGAGTGACAGAAGAACAAATCAGATAAATTAGTGGGAGAAATTGTGGAATCTAGATGACTTTTAACATGGCGCATTGAGGCCTTTTCGATTCAATTTTATCTTTTCTGGTTCTGAGCAACACTGGCAACTTAATTCTAATTAATGCTAAATGTGAAAATAATGCTCAAGGAAAATGCGACTCACGACCGTACACCACTAAAATCTAATTATAATTTCATTTGGGCAGATATCCAGGGTTTAATAGAAATTACATCAGAAAGTTGGAACACTTGATAATATTATCAGGGACAGCTTATAGCAAAGTCCTGCTTTATTTTTCATATTGATTCTGAATTTGTCTACAATAACAACTGAATATTGGACACTATTCAAAGGGAAATTATGGTTCAGTCTTTCTAAGAGATCAACTGATGGAATAGTTGAAAACTACACGTCTGTCTTAATTCCAAGAATTCAAGAGAGAGGCAGAGAGCTTCTTCAAGGAAGGCATCCTTGTAAGAGGATTCGCAGTAGGTTGAAATCTTCCACCTATCACATTTCCAACGCCCCTCCTCCAAGTCCCTCCTCCCTACCTTTTATCTTCTCCTGCTGAACACTCTCTGCTCATTCCTGAGGAAGGGCCTGTGTCCGAAACGTCGAATCTCCTGTTCCCTGGATGCTGCCTGACCTGCTGTGCTGTTCCACCAATAAAATTTCAACTCAGAAAAGATTTACAAGGATGTTGCCAGGGTTGGAGGATTTGAACTATAGGGAGAGGGTGAATAGGCTAGGGCTGTTTTCCCTGGAGCGTTGAATGCTGAGGGGTGACCTTATAGAGGTTTATAAAATCATGAGGGGCAAGGATAGGATAAATAGATAAAGTCTTTTCCCTGGGGTGGGAAGTCAAGAACTAGAGGGCATAGGTTTTGGGTGAGAGGGGAAAGATATAAAAGAGACGTAAGGGGCAACCTTTTCACTCAGAAGGTGGTACGTGTATGGAATGAGCTGCCAGAGGAAATGGTGGAGGCTGGTACAACTGCAACATTTAAGAGGCATCTGGATGGGTATATGAATAGGAAGGTCTGGAGGGATATGGGCCAGGTGCTGGCAGGTGGGACAAGCTTGGGTTGGGATATCTGTCGGCATAGATGGGTTGGACCGAAGTGTCTGTTTCCGTGCTGTATATCTCTATGACTCTATAGCTCGTACACTTAATGATAAGGTCCGAGGGAATGTTGCTGAACAGAGACACCTTGGAGTGTAGGTTCATAATTCCTTGAAAATGGAGTCGCAGGTAGGTATGATAGTGAAGGCAGCGGTTGGTATGCTTTCCTTTATTGGTCACAGTACTGAGTATAGGAGTTGGGAGATCACGTTGCAACTGTATAGGACATTGATTATGTCACTTTTGGAATATTGCATGCAATTCTGGACTCTGTCCTGTCAGAAAGATGTTGTGAAACTTGAAAAGGCTCAAAAAAGATTTACAAGGATGTTGCCATGATTGGAGGATTTGAACTATAGGTAGAGGTTGAATAGGCTGAAGCTGTTTTCCCTGGAGCACCGGAGGCTGAGGGGTGGCCTTATAGAGGTTTGTAAAATCATGAGGGGCATGGATAGGATGAGTATACAAAGTCTTTTCCCTGGGGTGTGGGAGTCCAGAACTAGAGGGATTAGGTTTAGGGTGAGAGGGGAAAAATATAAAAGGGAGCTAAGGGGCAACGTTTTCACATACAGGGTGATGCGTGTATGGAATGAGCTACCAGAGGAAGTGGTGGAGGCTGGTACAATTGCAACATTTAAAAGGCATTTGGATGGGTGTATGAATAGGAAGGATTGAGAGAGATATGGGCCAAATGCTGCCAAATGGGACTAGATTAGGTAAGGATATCTGGTTGGAATGAAAGAGTTGGACCAAAAGGTCTGCTGCCCTGCTGTACCCTCTCTGTGACTTCACACAGTGGTTTACACTGCAATGTAGTATTCATGTTTGTAAATAACTTTTATGAAATGTAAAAAAAAATATTTTTACAAAAGAAATTAAAATGCCTTCCTAACAACCACTGTCTAACTAAGGGCAGATATTTGCAGTAAACTGGCACTCTACATGAAAGTACAACTATCCCCTGTTTTAAAGAAAAACTACTTATTGGGATTGTATTATAGACCTCCTAATAGTCAGAGAGAAATTGAGAAACAAACTTGTAAGGAGATCTCAGCTATCTGTAAGGATAATAGGGTAGTTATGGTAGGGGATTTTAACTTTCCAAACATAAACTGGGACTGCCATATTGTTAAAGGTTTAGATGGAAAGGAATTTCTTAAATGCATACAATTTTCTGATTCAGTATGTGGATGTACCTACCAGAGAAGGTGCAAAACTTGACCTACTCTTGGGAAATAAGGCAGAGCAGGTGACTGAGGTGTCAGTGGGGGAGCACTTTGGGGCCAGCGACCATAATTCTATTCATTTTAAAATAGTGATGGAAAAGGATAGGCCAGATCTAAAAGTTGAAGTTCTAAATTGGAGAAAGGCCAATTATTTTTCACATACAGGGTGATGAGTGTATGGAACGAGCTACCAGAGGAAGTGGTAAAGGCTGGTACAATTGCAACATTTAAAAAGCATTTGGATTGGGCAATAGGTATTAGGCAAGAACTTTTGAAAGCTGATTGGAGGCAGATGTTCGCAGGTAAAGGGACGGCTGGAAAATGGGAAGCCTTCAGAAATGAGATAACAAGAATCCAGAGAAAGTATATTCCTGTCAGGGTGAAAGGGAAGGCTGGTAGGTATAGGGAATGCTGAATGACTAAAGAAATTGAGGGTTTGGTTAAGAAAAAGAAGGAAGCATATATCAGGTATCGACAGGACAGATTGAGTGAATCCTTAGAAGAAAGGATTAGAATAAAGGAAGTAGGAGTATACTTAAGAGGGAAATCAGGAGGGCAAAAAGGGGACATGAAATAGCTTTGGCAAATAGAATTAAGGAGAATTCAAAGGGTTTTTATAAATATATTCAGGACAAAAGGGTAATTAGGGAGAGAATAGGGCCCCTCAAAGATCAGCAAGTCAATCTATGCGTGGAGCCACAGAAAATGGGGGAGATACTAAATGAATATTTTGCATCAGTATTTACTGTGGAAAAGGATATGGAAGATATAGATTGTAGGGAAATAGATGGTGACATCTTGCAAAATATCCAGATTACAGAGGAGGAAATGCTGGATGTCTTGAAACGGTTAAAGGTGGATAAATCTCCAGGACCTGATCAGGTGTACTCGAGAACTCTGTGGGAAGTTAGAGAAGTGATTGCTGGGCCTCTTGCTGAGATATTTGTATCATCGATAGTCACAGGTGAGGTGCCGGAAGACTGGAGATTGGCAAACGTGGTGTCACAGTTTAAGAAGGGCAGTAAAGACAAGCCAGGGAACAATAGACCAGTGAGCCTGACCTCAGTGGTGGGCAAGTTGTTGGAGGGAATCCTGAGGGACAGGATGTACATGTATTTGGAAAGGCAAGGACTGATTAGGGATAGTCAACATGGCTTTGTGCGTGGGAAATCATGTCTCACAAACTTGATTGAGTTTTTTGAAGAAGTAACAAAGAAGATTGATGAGGGCAGAACAGTAGATGTGATCTGTATGAATTTCAGTAAGGCATTTGCTAAGGTTCCCTATGGGAGACTGATTAGCAAGATTAGGTCTCATGGAATACAGGGAGAACTAGCCATTTGGATACAGAACTGGCTCAAAGTTAGAAGACAGAGGGTGGTGGAGAGTCGTTTTTCAGACTGGAGGCCTGTGATCAGTGGAGTGACACAAGGATCGGTACTGGGTCCTCTACTTTTTGTCATTTACATAAATGATTTGGATGCGAGCATAAGAGGTACAGTTAGTAAGTTTGCAGATGACACCAAAATTGGAGGTGTAGTCGACAGCGAGGAGGGTTACCTCAGATTACAACAAGATCTTGACCAGATGGGCCAATGGGCTGAGAAGTGGCAGCTGGAGTTTAATTTAGACAAATATGAGATGCTGCATTTTGGGAAAGCAAATCTTAGCAGGATTTATACACTTAATAGTAAGGTCCTGGGGGTGTTGCTGAACAAAGAAACCTTGGAGTGCTGGTCCATAGCTTCATGAAAGTGGAGTCGCAGGTAGATAGGACAGTGAAGGCGGTGTTTGGTATGCTTTCCTTTATTGGTCAGAGTATTGAGTACAGGAGTTGGGAGGTCATGTTGCAGCTGTACAGGACATTGGTTAGGCCACTGTTGGAATATTGCGTGCAATTCTGGTCTCCTTCTCTCCGAAAGATATTGTGAAACTTGAAAGGGTTCAAAAAAGATTTACAAGGATGTTGCCAGGGTTGGAGGATTTGAGCTATAGGGAGAGGCTGAACAGGCTGGGGCTGTTTTCCCTGGAGCATCGGATGCTGAGGGGTGACCTTAATAGAGACCCAAGGGACAACTTTTTCATACAGAGGATGGTACGTGTATGGAATGAGCTGCCAGAGGATGTGGTGGAGGCCAGTACAATTGCAACATTTAAGAGGCATTTGGATGGGTATATGAATCGGAAGGGTTTTGAGGGATATGGGACGGTGCTGGCAGGTGGGACTAGATTGGGTTGGGATATCTGGTCAGGTTGGACCGAATGGTCTGTTTCCATGCTGTACATCTCTATGACTTTACGACTCGACTTTAGAACAGTTTTACATATAGATTAAGGTTTGAGAAGAGCTCGTAAAATGTTGTCTACCTAATATAAATTCTCCTTAAACCACTTTGCTTTGGAACATACAGTACAAAGCATATTATACATTTGACAGAATATTCTGGAGCAATAATGCATATGTCTGATCTCAATTCTAGTTAATTACTATACCTCAAGTATTTTTCAATGAGTTCCTCTTGGGTTAATACGTTTTCAGGGGCAGGAACCACCGGCATGGTAAACTGGTGCTGAATTGGGCTCTCCATTTTCTTCTGGAAAGAAGCCTGGCAAATTAGAATTGGGTGCCCATGCTGGATGGCTTTCACTGAACGGACAGAAAAGCTTTTACCGTCTCGAGTACGATCCACTCTGTACACAACTGGCACATCGGGATCACCTACAGTGAGATCAAATCACAATACTCTGAGGTACGGCCACCATCATTTGATGCATTAAAGTAAAATACAACTTGTTCAAAAATGTCAACCTTCTTGACATAACTGATTTTCACACTTGCAGATAGATTGTTCAGCAATCTATGACCCCAGTAAAAATAGTAAATGAGTGACCGTTTCAGAGAACATGTCAATTGTGAAATATTCATCGCCATCTGAAACCCTAGCCTGTTTTCCCCTTTCAGTTACCAATAGATTTGCTGAGCACTTCCAAAATCTGTTTCTATTTTAAACATGATGTTCAATATCAAAGTTTTCCTTGGCAAAATAGGGTATTATTTAATCATGAGATAACATTTCGACACCAGTCCCCCAAGGCTGCAAAGTGGTTAAAATGGTATTTTAGACTGGTCAAACAAGGATAGGACTTTCTATACCAGCACTGAAATGCTCAAGGCTCATTGCAGTTTTTCGGTACATAGGATTTTCAATGAATAACAGGTTCAATATAACCAACCTAAATGCTTTGATGAAAACTAGCACTTGTTGTGGATAGCACCTTTCAGGTGACTAACAACTTCAATCACTAAATAACATAGCTATCAAATGCCGAGCAAGTGTGGGGACATTTATATTTCCCCATCCAGTGTCTTATCTTGTAGTTTATATACAAATCCTAAACATTATTAAAAGGAAACTCAAAGTTGACACATTTCATCTTGCACGTAAGAAACACATTTGAAGAAAGAGATATCATTTTATACAACATGAGCATTTTGTCTGGAAGGGAGGAAAGGAAGAAAGGAAGAGAAATAGTGCTAGGGAATTTTTTAATTAGGGAAACAGATAGACATTTGTGGCCATTTATGCAACTCTAGGATGGAATGTTGCCTCTCTGGTCAAGGAAGCCACAGATTGGCTGCAGGATATTGGGGGGGGGGGGGGGGAGGGTTTGTCAGCCGGGCAGATGGGGTAGGGTTAATTTAGTCCTCCAATCAGAATTTAGGGAGCTTGGTTGAAAATTAGCAAGGCAGACCTCAAATGTAGTCATCTCTGAACCACCCCCAATATCATATGCAAGTGAATACAGAAATAGAACAATAAGTCAGATGAATGAGTGGTTAGAGAGATTATTCAAGAGGGTGAGCTTTACACTCCTGCAATACTGGGACCGGCTCTGGGGAAGATGGCACCTCTACAAGTCAAGTTGCTAACACCAGAACAGAACTGGGACTGAGTTCCTTGTGGTTCATTTTGCTAGCGCTTTGAGAAGGCTTTAACTTAACTTGACAGGAGTGTGGAAACCAAGAAAAAATATTCAAGAATACTAGAGTTCAGAAAACATTTGGAAAGTCAGATTACACCAGTAGAGAATTAATTGAAGTCAGAATAAGAACAGCACTTACAATGAGTTATCAGGTAACTTCTATAAGGAAAAACCTTTGGAACAGTCTTTTTCCCATTTCAGTCCACAATCAAAAATATTGGAATATGAATGTCACTGTAGAAGTGAACTAAAATGCAAACCTCTCTCTTCATGGCACCTACAGCACCAATATGCTCAACATTATTGTAGAAGATAACGTTTGTTTAAAAGATGTATACAGTGGAAATCTATATGCCTGTTCAAAAAGAATTTTCATATGAATGCAGCCAGTTAGATGGCTGAATTTCTGACCCAACATAAACTGTGACAAAAAAATTAAGCTTAAGAGGAAACAAAACTAATCAGCGCAAATATTTACATCTTACCTGCACGAACAAAGTAACAGTGCAACGAATGAGCAAAAACACTCTCAGGTACAGACATTGCAGCAGCTACCAGTGCTTGGCCAACAATCTGCCCACCAAATAACATGCGACTCCTCGGGATCCAGTGGTGTGTTCCTCTTTAAAAAAAAGGTATGCTAAGTATATGATTCAATCAGAATTTTAGGTATAAAATAACAAAAGAACTATTGGCTTTTGAAAAGATCATGGCATACTCACAGCTTACATTGCTCACCACAAACACATTTTGTGGTAACAAGGGTATTTCTACAAGCTACCATTTTTGTTTAAAATTGAGCTATTCAACCATAATTCAAATTGCATGAGACTTCAGGCCCAAACAATTTGATTCTCAGTCCAGTACAAAATTAAGCATAAAAAATCCATATCAACTTCATTTGTATTTCTCTTTACCAGATTCTTCACTTTCATTCACCACTGATTTTAATTTTGCTCAGCTTTTTTTTTAAAGTTAGTCTTATTTTTAATATCCATTATCATTCAAGACCTGACTTGACTTGTGCTTTTACTCATTTTCTTTTAATGTTTTAGATTCCCTACAGTATGGAAACAGGCCCTTCAACCGAACAAGTCCACACCGACCCATCCCCCTGCCCTGTATTTACCTCTGACTAATGCACCTAACATTATGGGCAATTTAGCATGACCAATTCACCTAACCTACACATCTTTGGACTGTCGGAAGAAACATACACAGACACTGGGAGAATGTGCAAACTCCATACAGATAGTCACATGAGGTCGGAATCAAACCCGGGTCCTTGGCGCTATGAGGCAGCTATGCTAACCACTGAGCCACCATGCTGCCCACGGTTTTGCTTTGGTCTAGAATACTGTTGGACCAAGTGACTTTTATGAATAATGGCAATTTTTAGCTGGTGTTCAACAATAATAAGCATCATAAATGTACCACCCAAAAGAGGACACTGGATGAAGATAATGTCAACCTTGAGTTGGTCTCCCACATCAATTACAATCATCATTCTGGCAACTGCTGCATTCCTTTAAACCCAATCAGGAATGTTGATGTCAGAGGGAAAATTTGAGGACTGACAAGTGCTTTGAAGATGGTTGTGCATTTCATGTAGTTTACATGAACTTCAGTAAGACTTTTGAAATAGTCTCATATGGCAGACTGGGGCTATAAATCCAAGAACCCACAGGACCCAGTACAATTTGGCAAATTGTTTCCTGCCAGTAAACCAATTTCATCCAGAGAATGATGATCAAAGGGTATTGTTATGATAGGAAGCCTGTGTGCTGTGGCATATCACAGTGTTTGGTGCTGAGTTCCTGGTGTTTCCAGTGTAGTGATCAGATTAGTGATCTAAATATGAACATAGATGGTATGATCAGCACATTCACAGATAACACAAAAATTGATGGTGTGAAAATAACAAGGAGGAAAGTCTTAGGCTCAGTTTATACAGACAGGCTGAATAATTGCAAATGGAATTTAATCATGAAGAAAAATGAGGTGATGCATTTTGGCAGAACTAACTATGCATGTTTAATTATACAGTATCAGGAGACCTTGGTATGCACATCCATGGACCACTGAAGGCAGATCAGGTGGTTAAGGCAGCATACAGGATACTTGTCTTTACACGTCAAGGCATTGAACTCAAGGATATTTTGATGGAGCTATAGAAACAATAGTTAGGCCAGAGCTGAAAAACTGGTCACCCAACAAGGTCAAGGATATGATTTTACCATAGGATGCAGAGGAGATTCATCAGGCTATTGCCTGGCTGGAATGATTCAGCTGTGGAGAGACGAAATAGGCTGGATTATTTTCTGAGACCAGAAGGCTGAGGAGGGTCCCCTGACTGAGGTGTACAAAGTTCTGTGGGGCTTAACAAGGGAGAGATCTTTCTCCTCAGCAGACGTGTCAATAACCAAGGGGTGCAATCCAGGGATAAGAAGCAAGAAGTTGAGAGAGATTTGAGGATTTTCACCCAGAGGATTGTTGTATGTCTGGAATTCACTGCCTGAAAGAGTGGTAGCCATGACATGGAGCTGCCAATATTGGACTGGGGTGGACAAAGTCAGAAATCACACAACACCAAATTATTATCCAACAGGTTTATTTGAAACCACAAGTTTTCAGAGCATAGTCCCTTCGTCAGGTAAAGTGAGGCAGTGGCATACTGAAAACAGAACTTATGGGCAGACAGTTCAAAAATTCATATAAATGGCTGAGTGGAGTGTCCAATAATAAGTCCCTGCGGTGACCAAGAATGTTAGGAGCTGTGAGTAAAGTGTCAATAGCTGAATAACAAAGGGATGGCCTATTATCTGATTAAATGGCTCAGGGTGATAATTATTTTAAAAAAAAAATGTGTTGCTGGAGACAAACCAAATGACTAGAATAACATGGAACAAAAACAGAAACTGCTGGAAAAGATCAGCAAGTCCAACAGTATCCGGGAAGAAAAACCAGAGGAAGGGTCACTGGACTCGAAACATCATTCTGATTCTTGGTAGAGGCAGGGACCCTCCATACATTTTAAAAACTACTGAGATGAGCGTTGGAAACGCCACCGCGTAAGAGGCAGTGTGGCCAAGAAGTACGGTCCACAAGCAGGAGGCTGGAAGAGCACGGCAGGCCAGGCAGTATCAGGAGGTGGAGGTCAACCACACCAGCTGGGAACACAACACACAGCCCCGGCCTACCTGTACAGGTCCACCTCCAGCCTCTCCAAGTTCAGGACACTCGTGACCAACACACTTTGTAAATCCGCACTGACAGGAGGCGAACCCCCGCCACCGGCGGGCACTACAACAGCACTCGAAGCCCCTCCGTCGCCCCGGTCCCCGCTCTCCACTCCCCCTGGAGCCTTGGCCGCCATTTCTTCCCTCTCCCCCCCCCCCCCCGGTGGAGTGACCAATCAGAACACGGCGCTGCAGAGTGACGGCGCTGTAAACAAATCAGGGTGTTGTTGTCGTCACAAAGCCTTCTTGCACCACCTCGTCAGAGGCTGGTTACGGGTTGGTGGGCGGGGCGAACATGGAGCTGTGACCCCGGGCTGACCCTGACACCAGCAAATGCTGCAGAAGCTGCAAGGATGAAATAAAACCAGAAATTGCTTGAGACTGGCAAGTTTTGCAGCATCTGTGGAGCCTTAGAGTCATGGAGGTGTACAGCATGGAAACAGACCCTTCGGTCCAACGTGTCCATGCTGACCAGATATCCCAACCCAATCTAGTCCCACCTGCCAGCACCTGGACCATATCCCTCCAAACCCTTCCTATTCATATATCCATCCAAATGCCTCTTAAGTGTTGCAATTGTACCAGCTTCCACCACCATCTGCATGAAAAAGTTGTCCCTTAGGTTTCTTTTATATCTTTCCCCTCTCACCATAAACCTATGCTTTCTAGTTCTGGACTCCCCAGCCCCAGGGAAAAGACTTTGTCTATTTATCCTATCCATGCCCCTCATAATTTTGTAAACCTCTATAAGGTCACCCCTCGGCCTCTGACACTCCAAGGTAAACAGTCCCAGCCTGGTCAGCCTCTCCCTATAGCTCGGATCCTCCAACCCTGGCAACATCCTTGTAAATCTTTTCTGAATCCTTTCATGTTTCACAACATCTTTCCGATAGGAAGGAGACCAGAATTGCACACAATATTCCAACAGTGACCTAACCAATGTCCTGTACAGCAATATTTATTGCCCATCTATAATTGCACAGACAGTATTTAAGAGTTAACCCCATTGCTGTGGGCCTGGAGACACATGAAGGTAAGGATGACAGTTTCCTTCCCTGAAGTACAATAATGAAACAGATGTTTTTCCCCCACCAGCGATTTCATGGTCATTGTTAGACTCCCAGTTCTGTATCCAAATGGCTAGTTCTCCCTGTATTCCATGAGATCTAACCTTGCTTATCAGTCTCCCATGGGGGAACCTTGGCAAACGCCTTACTAAAGTCCACATAGGTCACATCTGCCGCTCTCCCTCATCAATCCTCTTTGTTACTTCTTCAAAAAACTCAATCAAGTTTGTGAGACATGATTTCCCACGCACAAAGCCATGTTGACTATCCCTAATCAGTCCTTGCCTTTCCAAATACATGTATGTCTTATCCCTCAGGATTCCCTTCAACAACTTGCCCACCACCGAGGTCAGGCTCACCGGTCTATAGTTCCCTGGCTTGTCTTTACTGCCCTTCTTAAACAGTCGCACCATGTTTGCCAACCTCCAGTATTCTGGCACCTCACCTGTGACTATTGATGATACAAATATCTCAGCCTGTGGCCCAGCAATCACTTCTCTGGCTTCCCACAGAGGTCAGACAGAGAGTTAGCATTTCAAATTGAGTATAACTCCACTTTGGAAGTGGACTTGACCAATACTCAATCTTAATTGGACAATCACATTTTCTGTATTGGAATTAGGGGCAGAAGTACACCATTCAGTCTTTCGGCCTCTGAACTGACTGCACTCCATGCTCTCAGACCCAACCCTGGCTTTATTATCCACACTGTTTACAAGGCTGGTGCTGTTCTTGTCTGGTGTACAGACCTCTACATTGCAGAGACTAAGCACCAGCTGTCAGACATCACCTCCTGGACTATGACTCTGCCATCAAGCATCAGGTCATTGTGTCCACAATGATCACCAAACTCATGTCCTCTGGGGAACTTACCCCAACAACTTTCCAGCTCCTAGTCTCCCAGCACTGTACAGAGTCAAAACGTGTGGTGCTGGAAGAGTACAGCCAGACAGGCAGCATCCGAGGAGCAGGAGAGTCAAAGTTTCAAGCATAAGCTCTTCATCAGGAATCAGTCATCTTCTCTTCAACATGGCATGCAATCACTTTTATACATAACTCCCCTACAGGATGGTCTCAGGGGTCTCTGCTTCCTCTTGGAAAAAATGGCCTGAACTGTCCCCATTCACCACTGCCCTACTCTGCCTGGCTGATTTTGTCCTCACTTTGAACCACTTGCTTTTTAACACCTCTCACTTTCATTAGGTCAAAAGTATGACCATGGATACATACAGGGACCCCGGTTATTCCTCTCTGTGGGTTACATGGAAAATTCCTTTTTCCAGTTCTACTGGGGCGCCTTCCCACAATTCTTTCTCTGCTACATCAATGGTGTAATTGGTGCTGTTTCCCTCTCTCATTCTAAACTGGAAAAATTATCAAATTTGCTTCCAATTTCCATTCTACCCTCACATTCTCTTGATCTATCTCTGAGCCCTCCCTTCTCCTCCTCGATTTTGCCATTTCCATTTCTGGGGATAGGCTGGCTTTTGATATCCATTACAAATCCCTGAATTCACTCAGTTACCTGGACTATACATCCTCACACCCTGCTTCCAGTAAGAACTATATTCCATTCTCCCAGTTTCTTCATCTCCATTGCATCAAAGGCATCCAGATGGGTATATAAATAGGAAGGGTTCAGACAGACATGGGCCAAGTGCTGGCAAATGGGACTAGATGAGTTTAGGATGTCTGGTTGGCATGGACAAGTTAAACTTAAATGTCTACTTCTCTACTCTATGATTCTGTTCTGACAATGCCACCTTCACAGGGGAGTCTCAGGATTGTTCACCTTTTCCCTCAACCAAGGATTCCCTACTACTATTGTTGACAGGGTCCCCAGCCATGTCCAGCCCATCGCTCACACTTCTGCCCTTCTTTTTCCTCTCACAACAAAGATAGAGTCCCCCTGACCCTCAATTATCACCCCACCAGCCTCATTGTAAGCTGCCACTTCCATCACCTCCAACTAGATGCCACTACCAGACAAATTTTTCCCTTCCCTCCATTGTCAGCATTCCCCAGGGACTGTTTCATAAGGGAACATTTCCCCACATCCCAGGGCACCTTCCCCTGTCATCGCTGAAGGAGTAACATTTTCTCCCTCATCACTATCCAAGGTCCCAGGCACACCTTCCAGGTGAAGGAGTGATTTACCTGGTCTTCGCTCAATCTAGTCTACTGCATTTGCTGTTCCCAATGTGGTTTCCTCTACTTCAGAGTAATGAAATGCAGACTGCGTGACCATTTTGCAGAACACCTATGTTCTGTCTGCAAGAATAACCCAGAGTTTCCATTTGCCTGACGCGTCAATACACCATCATGTTCCCATGCCAACATTTCTATTGCAGGCCAACTGCAGTGTTTCAGTAAGCCTCAGCACAAACAAATGAGAATAACATCTCATTTTCTACTTGGGGACTGAAGCCTCCAGGACTCAGCATTGTGTCATAGAGTCACAGAGATGTACAGCATGGAAACAGACCCTTCAGTCCAACTTGTCAATGCCGACCAGATATCCGAACTAAATCTAGTCCCATTTGCCAACATTTGGCCCATACCTTTTGAAACTCTTCCTATTCAAATGCACATCAAGATGTTTTTTTAAATGTTGTAGTTGTACCAGCTTTCACCACTTCCTCTGGCAACTCATTCCATACACGCGCAACCCATTGCCTGAAAAGTTGCCCCTTTGGTCCCTTTTAAATTTCTTCCCCCTTACATAAACCTATGCCTTCTAGTTCAGGACTCCTCGACCCCAGGCAAAAACCTTGTTTATTTACCCTATCCATGCCCCTCATGATTTTATAAACCGCTAAGCTCATCCCTCAGCCTCTGATACTGCAGGTAAAACAGCCCCAGCCTTTTTCGTCTCTTCCTATATCTTAAACCTTCCAACTCTGGCAACATTCTTGTAAATCTTTTCTGAACACTTTCAATTTATACACCATCCTTCCAATAAGAGTGAGACCAGAATTGTACACAATATTCCAGAAGTGGCCTAACCAATGTCCTGTATCACTGCAAAATGACATTCCAACTCCTATACTCAATCCTCTGACCACTAAAAGAAATCATACGAAATGTCTTCTTCACTATCCTGTCTACCTGCAACTCCACTTTCAAGGAAGTATGAACCTGCCCTCCAAGGTCTCTTTGTTCAGCCACACTCCCCGGGACCTTACCATTAAGTGTCTGAGTCCAATAACTTTAGAACCACATTCCATTCTTCCTTGTTTTTTTACCCACCCTACACCCAGTCATGCTATGTTTTTAGCACAATCAACCCACTTTCACTCACTCTCAGGCCTATTATTGCATTTCATGTTTTCCTTTGCATAAAATCATCAGATATGTTGTGTCATTCGATCTTGGCTTTTATGTTTCTCAACTCTGTTGTCCTTCCAGCACAGACTACCTATTCTCTGCTACCTTCAGCTCTCATTGTCACTTCTTCACCTTCTCTTCTATCCTGGCCTATCATCCATCATACTTTCAATTACCTCTCCTTTGCATATCTCTCTCTTTCTCTCTCTCTTTCTTTCTCTCTATCTCTCTCTTTCTCTTTCTCTCTCTCCCTCTCTTTCTCTCTCCGTGGGCACGACATCCACCTCTCTGCTCACCCCCACCACCCTGTCATCTTCAGCATAAATATCAGGTTTTTTTTCTAGTTGCTATTAGTTCTGAAGAAGAGTCACCAGATGCAAAGCATTCACTCTGCTTTCTTTCCATAGATGCAAAGAATTCAGAGACTGCCACAAAATTCAAAGTAAACCTGAGACCAAAAGTCTCCCTCTCTTAAGTTATGCTGCTCATTACAGTGATGCCCACATACCATTTAACAATAAGTAAAGAGCATGCTGTGT
Organism: Chiloscyllium plagiosum; assembly: GCF_004010195.1. Classification (NCBI taxonomy): domain Eukaryota; kingdom Metazoa; phylum Chordata; class Chondrichthyes; order Orectolobiformes; family Hemiscylliidae; genus Chiloscyllium; species Chiloscyllium plagiosum. Next base: position 8,787,100 of record NC_057729.1, read on the forward strand.
GCACAATTGTACTTTTATATTCCCTTGGTTGGTTGGTGGCTGAAGTGCCATTTACTATGATTGATAGAAGATCATGAGTTTATAAATCTTTTGCAATGTGTCATATTCTTTAAAATATTGAAGTTTTGCAAACTGACAGTTGCTGATTTACTATTGGTATTAAAGATAATCTTAAAAATGTGTAGCCTGTGCAATGTAGCCTGATACTGCTGATGTTGAACAACATGGTCTACTTATGTTCAGATCCACTGTTGATGTACAGTGTGATGTATGTCTGTGAGCAGTCCAAGCTGCCAAAGTAAGCTGCGGCAAGAGTGAACCATGTTCTTTGATTTATGTGGCACAGGTTTGGCCCATTCCCACTTGTAGTCACCTGAGCCATCATCCATTTTATATGGAAGTCGAAAATGGACTGTGTTCATAGAGAAACACTATACAAAGCTTTAGCCAAAAGGTGAGAAATGAACCCGCATTACTCTCATCATGAAGGCTTTTTTGCCTGAAGCTGCAACAAGTGCAATTCCTCTGTACGCAAGCATTGAGTGGCATTACTGAGATTCATTCAGTGATGCAAAGGATGGGTCTGGCCACATTTCCATAGCATGCTCCACTCAGTTCAACTTGCCTTATCACCAATTACTTTTGAATGAGTTTATGCAAAGCAAGTTTTGAGAAGATTTGTAGCCCAGGTTGAGGTTCTGGAAGTAGGTTTGCTCGCTGAGCTGGAAGATTCGTTTTCACAGATTTCATCACCACACTAGGTAACATTGTCAATGAGCCTCCAGATGAAACACTGGTCATATGGCCTGCTTTCTATTTATGTGTTTAGGTTTTCTTGAGTCGGCAATGTCCTTTCCTGTGGTGATGTCATTTCCTGTTCTTTTTCTCGGGGGGTGGTAAATGGGATCCAAGTCAATATGTTTGTTGATAGCGTTCCAGTTGGAATGCCATACTTCCAGGAATGTCTCTGTTTGGCTCGTCCTAGGATGGATGTGTTGTTCCAGTCGAAGTGGGGTCTTTCCTCATCGAAATGCAAAGATACTAGTGAGAATGTGTCATGTCTGTTTGTGGCTAGTTGATGTTCATGTATCCTGGTGACTAGGTTTCTGCCTATTTGTCCAATGTAGTGTTTGTTACATGCAAAAGAACTTTTGACGATAGGTCTATCATTTCCTGATGAAGGGCTTTTGCCCGAAACATCGATTTTCATGCTCCTCAAATGCTGCCTGACCAGTTGTGCTTTTCCAGCACCACTCTAATCTTGACTCTATCAAATAGTGGTCAACACATAATGTTATTCAGGCCCTGAAAGAAAAAGGGACGATAAATCCTGTTGGATGTTTCCCTGAACCGCTTTGAAATTATTTGCAGAATACCTCTTCACCAGAGCTTTCAAACAAACACTAAGATGGAACTTGACAAGTAGTGAGAAAGACTTCCACCAGCAGGTCCTTCCTCATCCCCTGAGAGTTACGTCCTCCACACATTATCTTCAATTTGTCCTCAACTGCATATTGCAGACTGCCAAATTCCATGCTGATGGACTTACTGGAGATAGTGAGGTTTGCAGATGCTGGAGATCAGAGCTGAGAGTGTTTTTCTGGAAAAGCACAGCAGGTGTGGCAGCGTCCGAGGAGCAGGAAAATCGTCGTTTCGGTCCAGAGCCCTTCATCAGGGGTGGAGAGATAAAAAAGATGGGGATGAGGGTGGGGAGAAGTTAGCTGAGAGTGTAATAGGTGGATGGAGTTGGGGGTAAAGGTGATAGGTCAGAGAGGAGGTTGGAGTGGAGAAGTGGGAAGGAAGATTGACAGGTGGGACAGGTCATGAGGGTGGTGCTGAGCTGGAAGGTTAGGAAAATGGTGAAGTCCACATTGATACCCTAGGGTTGAAGGGTTCCGAGGTGGAAGATAAGGAGTTCTTCTTCCGGGCGTTGAGTGGTGAGGGAGTTGGATAGAGGATGTCTAGGACCTGCATGTCCTTGGCACAGTGGGAGGATTGAAATGTTCAGCCATGGGATAGTGGGGTTGGTTGGTGTGGGTGTCCCGGAGATGTTCTCTGAAGCATTCTGCAAGAAGGCGTCCAGTCTCCCCAAAGTAGAGGAGACCACATCAGAAGCAATGAATACAATAAATGACATGTGTGGAAGTGCAGGTGAAACATTGATGGATGTGCAATGCTCCTTTTGGGCCTTGGATGGAGGTAAGGGGCGAGGTCTTTGCGGAAAACGGATAACGGTGGAGAGGAAATATATGTGGGACATGGATGAAATGCATTGCAGGGCATCTTCAATCACATGGGAGGGGAAATTTTGGTGTTTAAAGAAGGTTTAGGTCTAGGAAGGGAAGGAAGGTATCAGAGATGGTCCAGGTGAATTTAAGGTCAGGGTGGAATATATTGGTGAAGTTGATGAACTGTTCGACCTCCTTGTGGGGTGGCGCCAACGCAGTCATCAATGTTGCAGAGGAAGAAGTGGGGAGTGGTGCCAGTGTAACATCTTTAAAGATCAAAATTTCCCCTCCCACATGGTTGAAGGTGCCCTCCAACGCATCTCATCCACATACTGCACCTCAGCCCTCAAGCCCCACTCCTCCAAACACAACAAGGATAGAACCCCTCTGGTCTTCACCTTCACCCCACCAACCTCCGCATAAATCACATCATCTGCCAACATTTCCGCCATGTACAATTGGACCCCACTACCAGGGATATATTTCCCTCCCCATCCCTATCCGCTTTCCACAAAGACCATTCCCTCCATAACCCCCTGGTCAGGTCCACACACCCTAACAAGCCAACCTCTCCTCCTGGCACCTTCCCCTGCCACCACAGGAATTGCAAAACCTGCACCCACACCTTCCCCCTCACCTCCATCCAAGACCCCAAAGGAGACTTCCATATCCATCAAAGTTTCACCTGCACTTCCACACGTCATTTATTATATCTGTTGCTCCAGATGCTGTCTCCTCTACATTGGGGAGACTGGACGCCTTCTCGCAGTGTGCTTTAGAGAGCATCTCCAGGATACCCGCACAAATCAACCCCACCGCCTCGTGGCTGAACATTTCAACCCTCCCTCCCACTCTGCTGAGGACATGCAGGTCCTGGGCCTCCTCCAGCATTATTACCTCACCACCTGACGCCTGGAGGAAGAACGCCTTATCTTCCACCTCAGAATCTTTCACCAGTTTCCTCATTTTCCTTCCCCCCTACCTTACCCCAGTTCCAAACTGTCAGCTCAGCACCACCCTCATGACCTGTCATACCTGCCAATCTTCCTTCCTACCTATCCGCTCCACCCTCCTCTCCAACCTAACATCTTGACCCCCACCTCCATCCACCTATTACACTCTCAGCTACCTTCTCTCCAACACCAGTGTCCTCCCATTTATCTCTCCACCCCTGAGGTGTCCAGCCTCTTTCCTGATGAAAGGCTCCGGCCCAAAACGTCGATTTTCCTGCTCCCCGGATGCTGCCATACCTGCTGTGCTTTTCCAGCAACACACTGTCATACTAAAGCTCGGAGCAGCTGCCACTGAATCTCAATGGGGAAAGATCATAGTCTAAGGCTTTGTATATTGAGGGTCCAGAAACTGGATAAAATCCGTGCAGCTCTATGTTTGACCTGAAATAAATAGTGCAACTATTTACTGTATTTGTAAATGTAATGAGTAACAACAGCACTGGAAGAAACGGATTAAGATTTGCATCTTATTTAATGTCAACATTGAACAATCATTTAATCTGCTTTTATAAGTGGTATGAATAAAGTACATTTTGGTGATGGTGGTAGTGGTGAGGGGGGGTTGTAAGTCTCTTATTAAAAAGACATTGCCTTTTAAAAACTGCTCTCCTGGTAGGCATATGGAGTCACTGATGGATTCACAAGCCCCCTATGGGAGAAGTTATAAGATGGTATGTTGCATAGGGATCCTGACCCAAACCTTTTCTGTGACTTTTGGACCCCATTTATATCTGGACAAGGCTGCAACAGCTTAGGAAATATCTGCCAATGAACGTTGTTTCCCCCCCACAAGAGGCTACCTGACTAAAGTATTTCCTGTTTATGTTTCAGATTTCCGGCACCTGTTGCATTTTGCTTTTTTTTGTATACTTTTTGTAGTTCATTTAGAAACATCTTGCAAAAGAGCAGGGTTAGTATGTAGGCTTCAGTTACATCAGCTTCTCCATACCAGCTGTCAGCCTCTGACCCAATACGTATCACAAATTCCTACAGTGGTTAAAAATAGCAGAAGCAATAAGGATCACAGAAATGGCTGCAGTGTCAGATTCGTACATACGCTTCCACAATATCCATGGAACCAACGTGAGACTGAATGCTTCTCAGACCGAAGCGACAAGAACAGACAGCTTTGGGAATGGGGTTTGTTTCAGTAAAGAGCCTCTAGATCCTGATAAGATTTTCCTTATAGAAATTGCAGAGAAAGAATTAGGGTGGTGTGGGAATGTAAGGATTGGTTTGACAGCGCACAATCCAAAAAACTTAGAATCAGTTCCTGAATATTCTCTTCCTGATTTAGTAAACTTGGGAAGCAGTTGGGTTTTTGCAATAACCAGGAATCACAATAAGGTCTCCACTGATGATCAGGAATCCAATCCTGCTCCACAGCCACTCTGTTCTACAGAGGCCTATCTGCAAATTGGAAAATGTAGGATCCCCAAGGACAAGTTGGTCGGAAGAAGCAGGCCAGGAAGGTACAGTCACCTCTTGGATGAATTGTATAAGACGAATATTCTTCCTGCAACTGCCAGAGGAAGCAGAGTTGGGGTCTTGTACACCACACATGCTAATATGGGTGAAATGCACATTGTCATCAATGGGGAAGACATGGGTCCCTGTGCCAGAGAAATTCCCATTAACCAGCCTCTCTACGCTGTTGTAGATGTGTTTGCTTCCACTAAGACTGTGAGGATTATACAAGTGGACTATGGTTGTAAGTATCATCTAATCATTTTTATTACATTAATATAATCTTTCAAATAGAATTGTTTAATGGTTAATGTTTTGGCTGCACTCCTGACTGACTATGCATAAAACATTTTGCATCTTTACTTCTTAGACACACTGGAATAGAAACTAGGTTGATTTGTTGAAATTCTGAAGAAGTACTACTTCTTATTTTACAAACCAAACTTAGTGAAGTCATGTAAGCATCTAAACTATATTCAGTGAATCTAAAGCAAAGTTTACTCAAAATCTTTAGACATTGTAGTTGATTATTTCATCATTCACTTCATGTCTGTTATATAAATACGGAATCTATGTTGATAATGCACGTTTTCTAATATTTTAACTACAATATAAAATTAATGTATAACATATCATACAAAGAACATGCTGTATAATTCCAGTGTATTCTGTTCGCTTCATATTTCCAGATTTCAGTTTTTTTATCTATGCTACAGCAGTACTTTTTAATCAATCAAATTATTAATAACATCATCAACAACTGGTCTGGCAGTGTTTTGCTGTATTATCAATTGAATTAATAGATGAGTTGAATTGGCTCACAGCACGACTGCACAGTTATGTTTAAATTTAGAGAAATTGATTGATTGATTATTGTTACATCCACCGAGATACAGTGAAAAGTGTTATTTTGATAGACTTAGAATCAAACTTTAGAAGAGCAGAATGATTATTAGATATGTAAGAATAAGATTTGTTGCAGACAGCCTGCAAAATGTTGCTATGCTCTGGCACCATATTGAATGGTGAAATAGCTACTTGTGTACACTGTACTGGAACAAAACCTGACAGATATAATAAAACAAAGGTAATTTGTAATAGCAATACATAAAGCCAAGAAGTGTGTGAATTCAGATTGAAATTCTCCCTTCCAACCCTTTAGGGAGACAAGCAATTTTCATAAAAGATCAAGTGACTGTCTTCCAATCAAGTCACTGTTTGGATTTGTGGCTCTTGTCAATTGTTAGTGTGTCTGGTTCAAACATTCATGAAATACAGATAAATACATAGCTCCTGACTGAGAGTTATATATCAAATGAATTGATACTTCTAGAACATATCACTTAATAATGCCATTTTCTATTTTCTGTTTTTATTTCTGCAGTTCCATCTCTACAGACACTGTGTCGTCAGCTTGTTCAGAAATGTATAATGCATAGACTGGCGATCGACTGGCTAGATCTACCTGACCCTTTAAAGAATTACTGCAAATATGAATGATTGTTGTTGATAAGTGTTGTTTGAAAAAATTGTTTGATCTTGACTCATGATGAAGAGATTAAATCCATTTTATATTCGCATCCATGTTAGGAAAATCTCTAATTTTATGATTCAACGCAAAACTAAAGCTTTTAACTTTGGATTAAAGGTTTTTGAGAAAAATAAAATATTGCAATTGGTTTGGGGAGAATAGACTTTGGGGGAATTACAATTCCAAAGTGAAGTTCTGTTGTGTTGCTGGGGATGGTGGTAAAAATATATTTACACCTATGATTTTTATGGCTACTTTGGTTTCTTGACTCTTGGAAAATGTTTTGAAGTTGTAATGTTATCCAGTGGTGTATTGTCATGTAGATGCTACAGTAGATCACCCACATAAAAGGAGCAGAAAGTAACTTGTAAACATGGGTTTTCTTTCTGAAATCAGTAAATCCACTATGAGCGGTATTATTTCTATAAAGATAAATTATTTATTTGGGTATCATAATCAGAAGGTTATTTTAAAAATAAAAAATCATGGGCTTTAAATCTCCATCTAGGATAGTGGCCCAGCTGTGATATTGCCATGGGGATCAATTTCAGCAAAGTACCCTTTCAGGTGGGTTTTATCCATGTTTTTCATTTGAAACGAAGAGTCATCTTGGAATGCTGTGGACAGGCAACTTTGTATCTGCCATGAGCCAGAACAAGGGGCACAGTAGCTGTTAGGAATCAGAGATGTTCCTGGGCTGGAGTAATGAAGCAGAATTCTGAGGGTGACCCACATTTGAAAGTACTTGACAAATTAAAATTGTTGAATCGGTTGAGCAAGGCCAGTGAAGAGATGTGCCAGTAGAAGAGAGATTGACAGTCACAGTCACAGACAGAGGGAGAGAGAGAGTTCAGAAAATCTAACTGCCAGACTGGAAAAGTAGAGATTCAAAATCAGTTCCTAACAGCTGTGACATACATTGGTTGGGACTCATGAAAAGTAAAGGACCCACAAAATGTTACAGAATTTTGAGGAATTCTGCGGTAGAAATAAAAACAAACCAGGACATGGTCTGTTGAGATTATCAGGCTTAAAATAATAGCAAAATATAATGCTAAAGTAGTAGTTCTTGCTTTTCAGATTTTTGCGCAGTAAAAGCTTTTATTTAAAACATTAAATCTTGTGGGGGAATTTTCACTGTATGACTAGAACTTCAGTTTCTTTTGTTAAAAGTTAATAGTCTCCCTTAAGATCATAGCTTCCATGTTACTTATTCCTTCATCAGTTTCTTCTTCTACTCTTAGAATAACTGTATGTGTTCTCACAAATAGAATATAAAAAAACACTTCGAAATAATAGCTTATTTATTCACCAAAGTTAAAATGTCAAAATCCATTTTCACTTGACCTCCGACTTTGTTTTTAAAAATTATGTCACCAATTAAATGTGTTTTATTCCATGCACCTTCAGTCTCTCTCTCTCTCTCCATTTCCTTCCCATCTTTTACAGTGCCTCACACACTTTAATGAGTAGTATTTGATTTGGGTTCATTTTCTGAAAATTACCACATCTCATTATTATTCCTAACAGCTAATTTGTTCTTGCTTCACAGATTTTAATTCCATGTGTTTCAATTTAACTGCATGATTGGTGACTTATGGATGACCCTTTATGTGTAACTGTTAGTTAAAGGTGAAATTATCATTCTGGAGCTCTCGGTCTCAGTCATCACTTAGTTTCTTCACAGTTGTGGCTTACTGTGTAACTACGAAACCTAGAATAATCTTGATTCAGAGATGCCGGTGTTGGACTGGGGTGTACAAAGTTAAAAATCACACAACACCAGGTTATAGTCCAACAGGTTTAATTGGAAGCACACGAGCTTTCGGAGCGACGCTCCTTCATCAGGTGATTGTGGAGGGCTCGATCGTAACACAGAATTTATAGCAAAAATTTGCAGTGTGATGTCACTGAAAATATACATTGCAAAATTGATTGTCTGTTAAGCCTTTTTTGCTATAAATTCTATGTTACGATCGAGCCCTCCACTATCACCTGATGAAGGAGCGTCGCTCCGAAAGCTAGTGTGCTTCCAATTAAACCTGTTGGACTATAACCTGGTGTTGTGTGATTTTTAACTTAGAATAATCTTATTACTATGGTAGAAACCACAGATAGAAACCACTAGTCAAATGCTGGTACTGAAAACTTGAAGGACAAGAGATTCAATAATCCATAGGTTATTAAAGAATCCAGAGAGCCCAATGCCACTTTATTGAAGTGACCTATTAAAGTGCAACAATGAAAAAACAGCTTTTCTTGTGAACCCCATACTGGAAAACAAGTAATAATGAAACTCCTGTGGAAGTAAACGTATGTTGGGAATCAGAAAAAGGAATCTCAGGTTTTATCAACTCAATTACTGGGGAGGTCAGCAAAATAGACAGATTATGCCATTATCTAATTTATAACTCTCACCTGAAACTCAAAGATAAAATACTGTCTCAGATTCATCCAGATCGAGTTCATGAAAATGTCTTTCTTCAATACTGAGTAATATTTTGTGACAATCATGTAACTGATGAGGAAGCTGCTAGACTTGGATGGAAACGTCTTGGAAACTTGATATATAATGACTTGTTCGTACCCTTATGTTTTAGTAGCTACCTTGATTAGGTAGACAGGCAAGTACTTACTCCTTAGGTTTTGAAACTCAAGTTGTTTTAAAGGATAAAGTGTGTATCTCTGGTGAATGATGATGATGGTTATGGTAAATAAATTTATTATGAAATATGTTGGGTTTATGCCTCCTGACTCAGTCCTTGTTTCTGTGAATGTCTCTTTATTATTTTTTGAAATCATCAATGAAACTACAGACCAAATTAGATCAAATTAAATCACACTAAAATTTGACAGTCTACATACCAACACTGTAGCAAAAACCAAAAGCAAATTTAAATTGGAGTATGATGATGAGTAGAAATGATGCACCCAACCCTTGCACTACCCAAAGATCACTGCATCTCTTTAAGGACAGCTAGGTGCAATCATAAACACACAAAGGGAGCAGGCAGGCGTATAACAATCTTCTTCTTGGTCTCATGCTTGGACCCGTTGACAGCTGCTTAGACCAATGGCAATATCCTCCAATCTGCTCAATCCCTCCACATCATTTGTTGAAAGATTAGGAGCATGGGGCTGAACTCGTAGAGTCATAGAGTCACAGAGATGTACAGCACGGAAACATCCATGCCAAACCAGATATCCAACCCAATCTAGTCTCAATCTAGTCCCACCTGCCAGGACCCAGCCCATAACCCTTCCTATTCATATACCCATCCTTGACATACCCTTTCTTATTTCCCAATTCAACCCTGAACTGCAACCAGAAATGAAACAGCATCCCTCTCAAAATTGAATGATAATTTTCAAGTTTAAATAATCCATGTATGCAGGAACACAGTATCCTCAAGGACACAAAATGCACAAATGGCCTGGGAGATTATGAGCCATCTGAGATTCCTTTTGCATGGGACTGCTGCATTTATCGCTCTCCATGTCCATTCCATGATGTTTAAGAGTCTCTTTGTACGTGTTCATAGTTCTTGTCCATTCAACCTGTTCAAATGTGTTTCGACACACCTCCCTCATCAGGGAGCAGATGGGACCTGAACCCAGGCCTCTTGGCTCAGAGATAGGGATATTGCCAGTGAACCACAAGAGCCCCCCATATATTCTCATAGATAATCAACCTAATCAGACATATTATTGCAGGAATCTGGAACAGATGGGACTTAAATTTGGGTCTCCTAACTCAGAGATAGGGATACTACCACTGCACCACCATTTGAGCTCATATATCTATCCAATCAATGGCGTCCATCAGTATTTTCCACACTTTTATTAATTGACTAAAAGTGAATCTGGTATTCTTTGTAACAGAGGAAGAATAACCTCAAGTATTTCTGGTCAATCTGTTTAGCTGGGACCTCCATCACTCTCAGTAACATGAGAGATTAATACGGGCACTGCTGAAAATGTAGGAAGAAGGCTAAGGAAGATCATGACTGCTCAAGAAGATGCATTGCAGAGTTTTTGTAAAGTGAGAGATTGTCGAGCCCTAAAGCAGATGTGGGGAGAGGGCTTTGAGTGACAGGTTCTGTCAGGCAGGCAGCATGAATGGAAAGGTGATACCTTCAATGTGCACAGGCCATTCCCAGAAACAACTTTATTTCTGGCTTTGTTCATGCGGACTGTTCATGTCTGTCCACTTCTGCCCACATTAGTTCTATTATTCAGGTCAATAAATTTGCTTAACAATAATAGATGTTTATTTGTTAATTTAAATATGGCAGACAGACATTAAAATTAATAGTGCACCTATCTATCATATTATGTGGATAAGGAGTTGGTGGGCTATCGCTCTTTGATCTAATTTAACTGGCCCCCACCAGAAACATGTCTAGCGGGGGAATATAAAATCCATCTCCTGCATGTATATAGTGCATTTCATTATGATTGTATATATCAATTGAGTACTTTAGAAAGGTAGGCATTGCTGTATTGTAGGAAACAGCCAATTTGTTCACAGCAAGTTCCCACAAACAGCAATATGATCATAAGAAATAACCTGTTTTTATGACAGTTGAGCGATTGAAGAGTAATTGGCCAGACATTGGAGTTAACTTTCCAAACACTTATGAGGTATGGCTGATACCCGCTATCCCCTAGCAAGAACTCAAGACCACGCTTTTCAGTTGTCTAATGACTAATTAACTATAACCTTCAGAAAAGCTAAAGGTACTGTTTTCAGGACACTGTTAAATCCAAATCAGAATTATAAACTCAGAATGAAGTAGTCAAACCAAATGGATTTTCATTGAGGCTTTCAAGAATCCAGAAGCAGTTGACAATGGCTCATCCAGTGTGTCATTTCTGTGACCAGGGAAAAGAGTTCTGTGACTAGGGGCTATGACTTTTTCCTAACAATTAGGATGACCCTAACTAGACAAGTTGCAAAATTACAAGTATTTTGTGCTGATAAATTGTGCAGATTGCATAATTCAGAAGTGCAGTTACATACATATTAAGATTCCTTTGAGTTTAGATATAATGCGATCTAATGAGAAGAAAGTATGTACTCTTCATCAGACAAATGGAAATACCTGGCAGTTAACATAAAGGCTTTTAAATAGATTTACATGATTTCATAGACGTCAGACATTCAAGTGACCAAATAAGCATTTTTGATATAGATTTTTCTGTTTATTGGCTGATCAGTGAAAATGTAAGTATTTCCCATTATATTTGCAGGAAGTAAATCTGATCATATTTCAAAGTTCACATCACAAATTGGCTGTTTCCTATAAGGCCTACCTTTCTAAAGTACTCAGTTGATATACAATAATATCATGTTCCACTAAATGTTCTGTAGAGCATCACTTTCAGAGATAGAAAATAAATAGTCAAATATTTCAAATTTTCTGAAGTAATTTTCACACTCATCAAGGAAAAGAGTTGGAGTTATTTAAGAAACAAATGTATTTCTTCACCCTTAAAGTTATTCACAGAAAGATAAAACTGATTTGCGACATTCAGGAAATTTGTAACAATCTTCAGGAGAGGATTTCTTCCCTTTTCTTCCTATGGTAAAATTTAAAAACTGCTCAAAAACAAATTGGAACATTCTTTTGAGTGATAGACATTTGTCAGTTGGTGTATGGAATTTCTGTAGAGGATAGTTAATCTTTTCACATGACATGTTTGAATGCACTAGGGTACAATTTTATGTGCTGTAGTTGTCAACCATATGCTCTGTTAGAATCAATTTTCCTATCAAAAAACATTTTACGTCACTGGGAGTATTCCACAACATGGTCTTGCAATTGTATAGCACCTTTATCAATGTAAAATGTTCCAAACAAATAAATTACAGCCAAAAAGCATTTCTATAATTGGAGGTCTTCTTTGATGACCACTTCAGTTTTCTTAAATCTGTAGCCTCATAACTTGTAATGTTGTGGCTCATGGGTTTTTGCCTTAATACAAGAAATTATTTGTATTTAAATAGCACTTTTCACTGTCATAGCATCCTAAAATAAAAATAAAAATTGGCTGTATAACTCAGAAGAACTGTCAGCTGCAAAACAGCAAACCAGCCACACTGCTATGGCCAGCTATGGCCTCATCTTTTATGAAAACTCAGTTGCTGGTCAAACTACTTTTAAAAAATGTAGCAAGGATTTCTGTCTGAAATATTTTGTAACACAGTGAGTTACAAATTTCCACTAACTCTAGGGGAGAAAATTTTTGACACCCCTCTAATTTTAAAATTGGAATGCTAAAAGGAGACAAGAAGGTGAAGTTCACCATCTTGCACTCATTAGATCATACGCAAAAAACGGACTTGAACACAGGGTCACCATTTTATACTGCATGAGGAGAGAATTCTTATTGATTAAGCATCATCAGCATGGAGAAACAGCAAGAAGGACAGAGGCAATGAATACATGGGAACACCATCACCTCTCTTAGCCACTGACCATCCCTACATGGAAATATATCACCATTCTATCATTGTCAAAATCCTCCCTCCCTTACTGTGGATCTACAACAAAGAACAAAGAAATTTAACAGCCCAGGAACAGGCCCTTCGACACTCTAAGCCTGAGCTGATCCAAATATACTGTCTAAAACTGTCGGTCAATTCCTAAGCATCTGTAACCCTCTGCTCCCCACCTACTCATGCATCTGTCCAGACGCATCTTAAATGAATCTACCGTGCCTGCCTCTACCACCTCTGCTGGCAACGCGTTCCAAACACCCACCACCCTCTGTGTGAAGTACTTGCCGCGTGTATCCCCCTTAAACTTTTCACCTCTCACTTTGAAAGCATGACCTCTCGTTATTGAATCCTTCACTCTGGGAAAAAGCTTGTCTCTATCCACCCTGTCTATACTCTTCATGATTTTGTAAATCTCAATCAGGTCCCCCCTCAATCTCCTTTTTCCTAGTGAAAATACACCTAACCTACCCAACCTCTCTTCATAGCTAGCACCTTCCATACCAGGCAACATTCTCATAAACCTTCCCTGCACCCTCTCCAAAGCGTCCACATCCTTTTGGTAATGTGGCGACCAGAACTGTACACAGTATTCTAAATGCAGCTGAACCAATGTCTTGTACAATTTTAACATGACTTGCCAGCTCTTATACTCAATACCCCGTCCTATGAAGGCAAGCACACTATATGCCTTCTTGACTATTCTATCCACCTGTGAAGCAACCTTCAGGGTACAATGGACCTGCACTCCCAGATCTCTCTGCCCATTTACTTTTCCCAAGGCTCTTCCAATCATTGTATAATTTGCTCTAGAATTAGACTTGCCTTAATTCATCACCTCACATTTGTCTGGATTGAAAGCCATCTGCCACTTTTCCACCCAACTCTCCAGTCTATGTATATCCTCCTGTATTCTCTGACAGTTCCTTATGCTTTCTACTTACCAAATGGATTGCAATGGTCAGGAAGGCAGCTCACCACCATGTTTGCAACGGCAACTAGGCATAGGCAATTAATGTCAATTCAGCCAATGAAGCCCACATTGCATGAATAGATTAAAAAAAGGTATAAGCAAGGAGGAGCAGCAAGTTATTCATCCCCTAGAGATTCAATATAATCATGGTACATCTGATTGTAACCTCAAAATTGCATTCCTGCCTATCCCCAATAACTTTTCACTTCCATGCCTAACAGGTATCTACCTACCTCTGCCTGAAAAATACATAAGGTTTCTTAGGAAAGTTCCAAAAGCTCAGAACTCTTCCTGAGGAAGGAAATACACGTATTCTCTATTAAATGGTCAACCCTCATTTTTAATTGTGATCTCTTCTTTTTTTTTCTCTATTAAATGGTCAACCCTCATTTTTAATTGTGATCTCTTCTTTTTTTTATAGATATTTTTATTAGAAATTTAACATTTTTACAAGTTTACAAAAATAAACAAAACTCTCAAGTACAAACATTGATATACAATTAAATCTTAAATATACAATAGCCAAAATTTAACAAAATAAAAAATACCGAGAAAGAAAAAACAAAACTCAACTAACTACTAATCTAACCTACAACTAACCAGAGTGTATATTTAAGTCTCTTACATTATTCAAATAAGAGAGAGAGAAAAAAAAACAAGAAAAAACAACGGATAACATAGAAATTGAGTAGTGAGATACTTGCTCGGAATGTGTTAACATCAAATGAAACAAAACCCGTATTCGTTCGGGATTCCTCTCCTAAGGGGCCCCAGACCAACCAGGTTCGTAATCTCAGTTAAATAAAAGCCCTTGTTAGGATAGCCGAAATATCTGTATTTATGTAATTCAAGAAGGGCTGCCATATTTTATAAAATAGTTCGGTCTTTCGATGCACCATATTTGTAAGGAAGTCAAGGGGAATACATTCCATAATTAATCTGTGCCAATTTGAAAGTCCAGGGGGCCCTCAGCCACCCAGTTTACCAAAATATTTTTCCTTGCACAGAAAGAGAGAATAGAAAATAGTCTCTTCCCGTACATGTCGAGGGAGGGAAAGTTCGAAAAACCCAAAAGGAGAGATACAGGGTCCACTTTAATTTCCGTTCCTAGAATTTCTGTGAGGGTACTTGCTACTTTAATCCAATATCTACGGATGTTATGACAGGTCCATAGGCAATGTACAAGAGTGCCCACCTCTATTT
>NC_057729.1:8805289-8831440 GCF_004010195.1 Chiloscyllium plagiosum
AAAGAAGAAAAAAAGGCCTGATCAAATCCGCCCTGTCGTAATTTCAAGTGTTCTTTATCTAACAGGTGTGTCTCCTGTAGGAGAGCTATATCAACTCTTTCCTTCTTAAGATTTGATAATATTTTCTTCCTTTTAACTGGCGAATTACTCCCCTTGACATTCCAGGTGCACCACTTAACTGACTGATCAACCATAATCGTCTGGGCAAATCAGAGACCCCTCAGGAGGGGAAACCCTATCCAGAACATCCCGAGCATAGAGCATATAAAATTCACAAAACTAAAGGCTCTCTAATACACTCTCAACAGTATAATAAAAAACTATTTCTAAATAATAATAAAAAAAAATTTAAATGGAGATTTTCCCCCTTGTTCCCAGGGGGTGTCACTTCCTTTCTAAAGGTCCATCATATCCTCTCCTAACCAATGCCCCACCCTTGACCCAGGCGCTCCTCAATAGAATGAGAGAATTCAGATATAATACAAAGCTAGAGTTAACAGTGAGCACCCTATCTCCAACACCTGGATATATTTGGTAGTGTTAATACCATGTATAAACATATATAACTATAAAATTACAACCTCAACAAATAATAATTAAATATAATAATACAAAATAACAAGGGAAAACAACCCCGCTCCTAGAGACAGAGGTAAAATAGATAAAGTAACCACTCCCCCCCACCAACATTAACTAAACCTCCCGGCTTATATATATATATATATATATATATATGAAAAAAAATTTAAAAAACAACTCCAAGGGGGGGAGAAAATCGTTAAATAGAGAACAAATAAATAAATCCCTCTTCCCACCCTCCAAGATAATGTTAAACAGTAAGATAAGAAAAAAGAAAAAGCAGGGGGAATATAAACCGGAGTCGGGGAAAGGCAAACCAACATCCATTATCTCTTACAATTTATCTAAGAGAGTCCAAAAATTCTTTAGCCTTTTCTGGCGATCCGAAGTTATACATGGATCCTTCATGGTTAAAGCGTAGCGTCGCTGGGTAGCATAAGGAGTACTGAATATTTAAGTCCCTTAAACACTTCTTTGCCTCATCGAATGCCTTCCTCTTTCGGACCAGAGCCGGGGAAAATCCTGGAATAACATGATCTTGGATCCTTTATAGATCACAGCTTGAGAATCTTTTCTAAGATTTCTAGAAGCTTCTAGGAGTATCTGCCTCTCCCTACAGCTCTGCAACCGCAACAGGACCGGGCGGGAACGCTGGTTCGAGCCGGGCCCGCGTATTGCGACCCGGTAGGCCCATTCTACCCTTACCTGGCCTGATCCAGCCTCCAGATTTAAAAGCTGTGGCAGCCACTGCTCGAGGAACGCTGCAAGCTGGCCTTCCTCTTCCCGTTCGGGAAGGCCCAGCAAACTAATATATTTTCGACGACCTCGATTATCGAGGTCGTCAATGTGATTCTCTAAGGTCCGGACTCGCTGCTCGAGAGTCCGGACCTGATCCACGGCCGATTGCGCTGTAGTTTCGGAGGTCGCGGCCTTTTGCTCCCCCCCTCCAACTCGGCGCTCGATTTCTTTAATATCTCGGTCGTGCCTTTGCAGCGCGGCCGAGAGTGAGTCCCATTGACTTCGGGATTCTTCGATGAAAGCGTCGATCTTCGCATCCAGTTTGGAGATGATTTCCACGAGGCTTGCCACCGTAGGTAAGTACCCCGGGGCGGCTGCGGACGCCTCTGCTGTGGCTGGAGAGGGTGGGGGAGGGGTTCCTGCTTGCTGAGAGCTGTGGGCTCCCTTCCTTTTGGTCATTTTTACTAAAGATTAGATTGTTTAAATTTAATACTAAGCAACTAATTAAATTAAACAGCTATTTTGAATGATTTGGTGAGTGTGGTGGGGGTGGGTGACCCACTTTACCCAAGTCTTGGGAGGAACACTGTAGACTCAGACTTGCTGGGTCGCCGCCATCTTGGATCCCCCCAATTGTCATCTCTTCTATCATATCCACCCTGGCAATACCTTTCAGGATCTTACGTGTTTCAATCAAGTTGCCCCTTATTCTTGTAAACTCCAGTGGATGCAAGCCCAACCTTTTGAGCCTTTCACCATAATACAATGCTTTCATTAGGCTGGTAAACCTGCTCTGAACTGATTCCAATGTATTTGCATCTCTAAATCAGGTGACAGGACTGCACGTGGTCTCAACAGTTTCCTGCATATTTGAAGCGTAACCTCCTGAGTTTTATATTCAAATCCTCCCACAAAAAATGATCAAATTCCATTAGCTTTGCTAATTACTTGTTGCATCAGCATGCTAACATTTTGTGATTCATGAATGAGGACACCTGGTCCATCTGCATCTTGGAGCTCTGCAACCTTTCACCATTTAAATAATTGTTCTTTATTCTTCCTGCATGGACAATTTCACAGTTTCCCATATTATAACTGATTTGCCAGATTTTTGCCAGCTCTCCTAACTTATCTATATTTGAAGCCTCCAAATATCATCCTTACAACTTATTTTATATCCCACAATAAAAATAATTGTCAGGAATTAAGCTTAGCAGTTTGATCATCACTATTTATCATGATTTAACACCTTATAAGTGCTCTTCCATCCCCCATGACCTTCTTTTGTAATATCCCAAATACACTGAATGTCCTGAGTGTTCTTATCAGATGTACAAAATTGAACCTTTAAGAACTGATACTTTTCAGAAAACATATTTAACCAATTAATAAGAGTTTATATGCAGAGAATATGGCCACTGACAGAGAAGCTGTTTTACTTCTTTCTCTAGAAATAGACAACAAGAGTTCCTGCAAATAACAAGAACTTTTGACCTAGGCTTTCATATCACATTCTTAAGTTGGTACAATGATGCTGTGTATACCTGTTTCTCCATGCAAGTATTCAGAACGGGACAGGAAATAATCCTCAGCAAGATGTAAACTGAAAGCTGATCTCAAGCTGGAGGAGGGAGCCAACATCATGCCCGCTTCACCTCCTTGGAAAATGCCAAACCATCCCCCTCTCACTTCCTATCAATGTATATTTCCTTGACAATGCTCAATCGCTCCCCCACACCCAGAGCCTGGACTCTTGCCCATGTCAGCAGAACACGGCACGGTGGGCGGCACGGTGGCACAGTGGTTAGCACTGCTGCCTCATAGCGCCAGAGACCCGGGTTCATTTCCCGCCTCAGGCGACTGACTGTGTGGAGTTTGCACGTTCTCCCCGTGTCTGCGTGGGTTTCCTCCGGGTGCTCCGGTTTCCTCCCACAGTGGGCCGAAGGGCCTGTTTCCACACTGTAAGTAATCTAATCTAATCTAATCTAATCTAAAACAGCAAGGACAGCAGAGCTTGGCTCTCAAGGGGCATCGGCATTATCAATGCTGTCCCCAGAGCAGGATTCCTTGAGGAGCAGAACACCTTGCAGAAACCCTGAAGCTGTGCTTGAGATACCAATTTAAACAGAAGAATAACTCTTATTTAAATAATTTATCCTTATCCTTATTGTAACTCCAATCAGATTGTGGCAACAAAACACTTTTCACTGTATCTTCAAGCTACGTGTGGCAATGAATCATTTATAAACCGAAGGGTGATTGGCTTGTAGTGTTGTATCAATTGTGGTTGCCAATAGCTGTGAGTCTGACAACAACTATCTGTTTGGCCCTAGATAGTTGTGAGTGTGAATGATACTGACCGGAGCCTTTCGACTGCTAATACAGTAGATAGTGTGTGTGTCTCTCTCTCTCCAGTAAAATGCTCAAGGCCTGAAGAAAACTAGTTTATTTTTTCCTTGCTGTAAGCTGCTGCTTTTAACCCAAAATGTCAGAAACTATTTAACTTAACCAGTCACACTGTGCCGTCAGGAGAGAACCTGAAGGAAAAGATCAGAGAACTGAAGAACATGGAAAGCACTCCATCAAATCCTGAGGACAGGTGCTATTGCTTGGGCTGGTTCCCCAATATTTAGTGATTGCTTATCTGTATTTGTGTATCGGTGAGTTTTAGAGGCATGTTTAGAGTTTTAACTATTAGAGTTATTTTTTGACAGTCTATAGTTGTTTACCTGTGGTCAGAATCTACTTATTTGTAATAAATAGAGGTTCTTTCTATGGACAGGAACCTGTTCAGAGTTTTCTGTTAACTTGGATCTATCTGACAAGTAAATTGCGAATTTTGCATAGTTTCCTAACATTTTTTTAAACATTTATGATGACTGTGGAAATAGTGTGGCTTGTGACTTGCAGCGCACTACCCCAGTTACCTTCCTGTTACCTTCAGGAATCTATGAATTTTTAAACCAAAATGCGCTTGTTCCTCTCCACTTCTCAATGTTATTTGTTTTATTCTGTGCTCCCTTGTCTTGTTTGTGATTGCCAAATGCCTTACTTTACACTTCTTCATCCTGAATCCTATTTGATATCTTCCTGCAATGTACTGCTTTCTTGTGTACTGTCCATCACATCGCCAATTTCTGTATCAACTACAAATTTCTTAACCAATGCCCCTAAATGTAACCACTCTCAAGGCCGGGGTAAATACATGGCAGCAAATTGACATGCACCGAGATTTCCCGATCGTGATATGGTTGATCTGATTTGATCATGTTGAGTGAGGGATAAATGCGGGCAGAACATTAGCACTTCTTTGTTCATTGAGTATCTGCGGTATATTCCCCAAACACGTAGCTATGTTTTCTGTGGAACCACATTTTACCTTCAAAAGCAAATGCTGTCAGCTGGAAAGCTGGTTTATGATGCAGTGACGTCAACGACATTGTTTCAATTCCAACACCAGCCGAGGTTGCCACGAAAGGACTCTTTTTGTCAACCTGGCCTCTGGCCCGAGGTACAGTTACCCTCAGGAAAAACCACCACCAGTCTCTCTATCTCTAATGAGAGCACAGTGCTCCCGTCTGTTAAGACGATGGGAACTGTTTCTTAATTTCCCAGACTGAAATTCAGCTGCCACTCTACCTAACAATTCTTTTGCTACCTATTTTGCTTTGTAAAGTGGATGAAATACAATATCCAAAAGTATCCGCGACACAACACAGAATTTGTCCTGTCTAGTCACCCACAACAACTGGCACAGATAGTCTTTAAAGTGGCAAAACCTCCTTCAGGCTGTGCAACATACTAAGAGAGCAATACTCTCGGTAACACAACTCTGTCAGTACTTTGACTCTTCTTCACTCCTAGTTTCCGCTTGTCTTGTTCAGCTTTGTTTTTTTGTAAATGTCTTTGTACACGTATGCAGGAAACATGGATAAGAATTTGACACTGTGATAAAACGAGATTTATTGAGAAGCTTCAAGGCTCGCCCAACCGCCCCCGCCCCCGGATGGTGTGAATAGCAAGAGTTCTTTCTGCGTTGTCCACAAGTTACCCAAACGTGTGGAAACGACCATTTCATTGGTGCGGGCTCTGGTCTATGGCGCCAGGCTCAGATCTCTCGCCCCCTTTTCACTCCATACATGTGGTCGCGAAGCAACACTCTGACCCCGAGGCTTTGGTGGCGCAGGGCCCCTCGCCGAGTTTCTGCTTCCTGTGGGGGCAACGTGGGCCGTGGTAACGGGTCAGTTTGGGCAGCTCATCGGGCGGGCTCTGGGGGCGGCACTGCGCTGGCTGGGGCGGTGGGCACTTGTTGGAGCTGCCAGCGAAGAGGCTGGGCTTCTTGCTTTGGATTTTCAGAACCTGGTTGTTGCAGACGGTGAAGGTCAACGAGTCGGTGCAGAGACCCGCAGGGAGGTTGATCTCATTGGAGAAGCCCCGCAGGCTCAAGTTCATCGCTCCGGTCGCGTCCTGGGACCTCTCCACGTGTTCTCCATAAACGCATATCCTCCCGTCCTTGATCTTGACGGCCAGCTCTTCGGGGGGGACCCCGCTCAGATTGACAGTGCAGCAGAACTCGGGAGGGTCGGCCCCGGTTTGCATGGCCCACTCGTTGCTGTCTATTTAACGCGCCCGCCGCTCAAATCCTGGGCCCCCCACCCCCACTCGGATTGTTATGTGTCAACAGCTCTGGTAACTTTCAGGGAAAGAGCGAGTCCTGGACTTTATCATTACGCCACTGGTCTGTTAGTGTGATCTCACACACCGCCTGCACACCTCAGTGATGCAAATCAGTCAAACACATTTCGGGCATTGTCTATTTCGTAAGAATCTCGGTAAATGTGTTCATTTTCCGAAGGAAGGGAGCCCAGAGTTTCTGTTTGGGTAAAAGTATCACAGACTCAACCTCTTTGCAGTCTCTCAAGGAGAATTCGAAGTCAAACGTAACGTTTGTGTGTTTACATTTCGCCTTGGTCAAAGCTAGAGTAAATGTTGTGGACTTGTTTTCAAATCGATCCCGAGCCTGTTGAGCATCGAAATGGGAAAAATATTGAGGATCGAATTTAAAAACAACGGTGTCTGTAAATTTCTAAAATCTAGTTAACTGTTCGTCCAGATTCCATAAGTTGAGACATTATGAATTATAAACTAAAAAGTTTTGTTTATGGACGAGTTAGACCGAGGGGTCTGTTTCCGTGTTGTACATCTCTATGACTCTACGTATACTTTTTAAAATCTGGAATGAGTCTAATGATGACAAGGTGACCATTGTTGATTTTTAGGGGAACAAATTTGATTCACTCATCTCTTTTAGGGAAAGAAATTGATGTCCTTACATGGCCTGGTCGACAAGTGACTCCAGAGCTACAACGTGATTGGTTTTAAATCTCCCTTTGGCCAGTAGATGCTGGCCCCGCTAGTGATGCCCACATCCTGTGATTGAACAAAATTTAAAAAAAAACAAAAATAGAAAAAAAAGTCTGGGAGGAATAAAATGCTCCATTTGTAACAAGTTAACAAGTGCTCATGTCATCTTTCTTTTAATTGTTGTAGGCAATGGCTTTGTCCTGTTTGCCGCGTCAGTGACATCACATTGGTTTGGTTGCTGCATCACACAGATGTGTGAGTCACAAACATCCATCTGGACAGTGTGTGTGCTGTCATTCCTTTCTCTGGATTAGGAAAGGAGTGAAGGTGCAAAGTTTTGTCAATTTATCAGGTGAGACTAACTTTAAATATATAAATATATGAGGGAGTTGATTCTAGTGATTATAGCACTGACAACTGGTCTATCACTAAAATATCTGATGAGTTTCTGTTCATTTTTGCTTCAAAACATATGTTTTGTCATAACTCACTGGGTTTAAATGGCTGAGTATTTTCAATATGGCTGTCAAATAGTGGCTCAAACCATAAGAACATAAAATATTGGAACATATTTGACTGGAAATTAAGCTTCACTGTTTCCAGCGTCATCACAAAGCGAAAGTATTCAGTCAAACTATTGAATTTCACCAATTTACCTGACTAATGATGTCAGGTTAAAAGAAAACACTCACCATCTTTCTGTACTTAACAAGAAATTTATCTTTAATCAATTATGAATTATGAATTGCTAACTTATAACTTTACAATTTAAGCTCTATCCTTTCTTAAATGTCTCCCCCATAAAGACAGAGGAGACATAGATATTGAGGGTGGAAGAATGGAGAAAAGATCATGGAAAGACAATTTGATAGCTCCAGTCTGGAACACAGAAATTAATGAGGTTTTTTTTCACTTTCTTCCTATTTGCTTTAGTTGTTTGCTGTTGGTATCCTGATCTTCCCTTTCACTCACTGGCTGGTACTGAAGATTTTTTAGAAGCTGCTACCAAGAGATAGTGATGCATAAAAAGAGACTTTTCAATTGTTTCTGTTTGTAACTTAGGTTGTTCTCCACTCCACTGCTGCCATACAAACCATGCTCACCTGACCAGGAGCATTCAGAACATTGCTGCCAAACAGTATTTTTGTTCATTTAAGAGCTTTGATTAATTGCAGATATTATTTTCAGAAATCATACAATTTGAAGCCAATTAAAAGGCATCCTTGGTTGTCTGCCCACATTTTGTACACCATAAATTTAGCATTGTCAAAAACCCTTCTCTCTTTGTCGTAATTCACACCAAGTTCTATTCACTCATCAACCCTGTGCTCACTGACTTAAATTTACTTTTGGTTGAGTAAAGCATCAACTTTTAGAATTCTCAATATTATTCACAAATACCTCTACAATCTCAGTCCTCTCAATACCTGTACTCATCATCAACCTTGTAACCTTTGGAGATATGCATGCTCCTTCAATTGTAGCCTATTGAGCCTCACTGATTCTAATTTTAAAACATTGGAATTCATGCCTTCACCTGCCTGAATGCCAAGATATGTAATCCCCTTCCAAAACCTCTCTGCTCCTCTACTTCACATTTCTATTTTAAGATTCTTTACAACTTACCTTTTGGCTAAACACTTGGTTATCTACCCTAACATATCCGTATGCAGTTTAGTTGTCATACTTACTTTAGATGTTCCAGTAAAGCACCTTGGAATATTTTACTACATTAAAGGTGCTTTATAAATACAATTTATACAGTGTTCCACAGCTATAATTCACATTTGAAATATCATTGTTACAGCGAAAATAGACTAAATAACTGCAAAGGGTTTTGTGCAGCTTATAAGGTAAAACATGGCAGCATTCAGAAACGATGTAGGCTTGCATAGAGTCATAGAGATGTACAGCATGGAAACAGACCCTTCGGTCCAACCCATCCATGCCGACCAGATATCCCAACCCAATCTAGTCCCACCTGCCAGCACCCGGCCATATCCCTCCAAACCCTTCCTATTCACATACCCATCCAAATGTCTCTTAAATGTTGCAATGGTACCAGCCTCCACCACTTTCCCTGGCACGTACCACCCTCTGTGTGAAAAAGCTGCCCCTTAGGTCTCTCTTATATCTTTCCCCTCTCACCCTAAAGCTATGCCCTCTAGTTCTGGACTCCCCGACCCCAGGGAAAAGACTTTGCGTATTTACCCTAACAATGCCCCTCATGATTTTATAAACCTCTATAAGGTCACCCCTCAGCCTCCAGCACTCCAGGGAAAACAGCCCTAGCCTACTCAACCTCTTCCTATAGCTCGGATCCTCCAACCCTGGCAACATCCTTGTAAATCTTTTCTGAATCCTTTCATGTTTCACAACATCTTTCTGATAGGAAGGAGACCAGAATTGCACACAATATTCCAACATTGGCCTAACCAATGTCCTGTACATCTGCATCATGACTTCCCAACTCCTGTACTCAATATTCTGACCAATAAAGAAAGCATACCAAATGCCGCCTTCACTATCCTATCTACCTGCGACTCCACTTTCAAGGAGGTATGAACTTGCACTCCAAGGTCTCTTTGGTCAGCAACACTCTCTAGGACCTTACCATTAAGTGTATAGGTACTGCTAAGATTTGCTTTCTCAAAATGCAGCACCTCGCATTTATCTGAATTAAACTCCATCTGCCACTTCGCAGCCCATTGGCCCATCTGATCAAAATCCTGTTGTAATCTAAGGTAACCCTCTTCGCTGTCGACTACAATTTTGGTGTCATCTGCAAACTTACTAACTGTACCTCTTATTCATAAAGACAAAACTTGAAGCTATCAATTTGGAAAGCTTTGTTGTTCCCAGAAATAAGTTAATAATCGGATAGTGTTAGGAACAATGTATAACTTCAAGTTTAATTTTTTTTATTTTTGTGTACTAAGACAGGGGAAACATGGTTTTAGTTTCACTTTAGAGTTGCTGTTGTGATCTTGTGATGAGATGTCAGGAGGCCATTTTACTTGACATGTATTTTAAGGAGGTTTTATGAACCTGGAGTAAAGGGTAGGGAATTAATATTTTTATTAATCCAAAAAAAAGAGGTTAAGAACCTGGCTATTGCCTAGTGACAGAAGTCCAACGATACACAGAAAAAGAAAATCTGGAAGGGACTCAGTCAATGTGCATGTTTGAATGCCAGAGACTGAAGCATTAAAATCTTTCATGTAAACCTGTAGGACTGCTGGCAATTGAATTTAAAGAACTCATGTTGCTCTGAATTTAAAGTTATAGTGAATGTAGTTTGGAGTTTCCTTCAGGTGCCTTAGGAAGACCTAACAGCTGAAAGAAAAAAAAGCATCTGGAAAATGCACAGAAGGAAAACAGTTGGAAATTGAATGCAGCAGTGTTACCCTGACCAAGAAGCCATGATGTGCCCCTCATTGTCAATCTTTTCTGGAGTTTTGGTAATGGACATCGTTGGCATAAAAAGAGTAGTGTTGGTTTGAATCAATTTCTTCTGTTTGCAGCACTTCTGTGTGGTGTAATGTCTTTCATGTTTCTCTTAATTAATAATTGTTTTGTTCTTTGTGTTAATTGTGTTAAAAGTTACATTGATGGACTTGTCTAAGTGTTCATTAACTGATTCCCATGGTTTTAAAAAAGTTTAGAGTCTATCAAGCCAGATCTCACTGGGATCTGACTTGTCCAGTATTAACATAAGTTGATAAAATAATAGTAGTCAGGAAATTAAGTGAAATTAATAACTTTGTATATCATTATTATTTCAGCAGTTAAGGACAACAATAGGGGATGATGTGTTTGGGCTCTTTACTTAGCCAGTGATAAGAAAAAGAATGATAGAGTGTATAGTACATACTTTTATGTCTCAGATCGATGTTAGGAATCCGATCAGATTGATGAAATGAATGCCTCAAATCACTATTAATTGCATAAATACTACATTTGAATGCATTTGGATAAGATTTGAAAGAAGCTTAACTTGCATTTTGAATTTTTTAAATGGGAGCATAGAGCACAAGCAAAGTTAGGAATAATCTGCCCAAGTACACAATTAGGATACAGCTGTGATGAATTGTCCAGTTTTGTGTATTTTCAGGGCTTGTGGGTCTTGTGATACAGTGGTCAACCCTAACTCTGAGCTAGGAATTCAAATTCCACCTGCTCCAAAGGTGTGTTATAACATCCTTGGATAGGTCAGTTAAAATAATACTTACATGTTAGGGGTTTTGTGGTACAGGAGGTCCAGGTTCAACTCCCACCTGCTCCAGAACAGTTAGTTAGAAAAATGTATCTTTTTTATAAAAGAAATTAAAGCTGGAGTGAGCACACAATGTAGATTGAACAACCAGGAAGGAAAAATTATAGTATTGAGATAATGGGACAATTTCCAGATCTATGAAAATGAAAAGAAAACTAAATTGTGACTTCTTAGACCGATTAACAGTTTTGATGGAATGCACAGGGGGAGATTATTTCTACTGAATAGAAGATTATTTACTTAGCTTCATTGAGAAAGTGAAGAGAAAGGTTGGGAAACATTTAATTGATCATGTAGTTACTAAAGTGTGTAATATTTTGCCATGGGAAATAGCTGATGAAGAAGTTATTGCATATTTTAAGGAGAAAGTAGATAAACATTTGAAGCAGAAGAGGAGTCAATGGATGAGTGTGTGCATAGCCATGGGATTAATATTGGATTGATTAAACAAGGTACCATCATTGATCCATGGGCCAAACACTCTTCTTTCCGTGAAATAAACATTTTAATGATTTATATGGGGGAAAGCATTGATGCAATTCTTAGTAGTTATGGCACATGACATTACTCACATTCTTGTACAACTGATATAAGGCAATCTTACATAGAAATACAGGAGTGTTACTCCACAAGCACTGTTAACGTGCATGTTAAGGTGGAGTAGAGAAATTTTAGTTTTGATCTGGCTATGCTATAATCAGTCTGAGTATATTTAATGCTGATCTAGGTGATTCGTGTAAGCAGTATTACAGACAGGGGAGAGAGACAGACTGAACTCTACCCTGTTTTCCCTTGCCTTCTGTCTGTAAACAGAGTAGTTTAGTTTTTGTATCGGCTGTTCTGTGTTCCTCAAGCCCCTGCCTGTGCCCTCATCATTTTACTGTGTTAGCAGTATCCAGCAGTTCTAGGTGTGAAATTCCACAAGGGATTGTGGTTTAGCTTTGTCGACTGCAGGTTTTGAGAACTGAAACTAATTGTGAATCATGCGATTTGTAGCTGCATTTTAGTCCAACAAAGCCAATTTAAATTTAAACAAGCAAGTCGTGTATTTAAATAGTTTATGATCCCTTTCATGTCCTATTGACACAACATTGTTTCCACCGCTAGGAAAACAAAAGAATCAATTTCATTTTTCAGCATATTATCCAACAGATTACAAGAAGGAAGTAGAGACATGCATTTATTGTCTCAGTCAGACTTGAAAGTCAAACACCCAGGTAGCAGCTGGAGTGTTAGTTCCCTGCTGCATTCTGAGGGTCAACAAAATGGGATAAGACAACAATAATGAAACTGCTTTCTCCAAAATTGTAGATAGTTTTTTAGGTTGAAGAGTTGTATATGTGAACTTCACTGGAACAATCAAAAATTGGTTACCCCTGTAATCATCTTCCTGAAGCAGGACAGCTACTGTGCCTAGATTTCTGGCATCAATGGCCACTCTTAAAGATTCATTGATGTTAAGCTCAACTGGTAGGAATTTTATTTTACTGGTGGAGGTTCTCCCATGTTTATATCATGGACTGATATTGGGGTATGTTCTAACTGATCCTTGCAGATGCTTAAAAAAATTCCCAAGTGAGTTAACACCTCACTTGGGAGGTGGGCAGCACGGTGGCACAGTGGTTAGCACTGCTGCCTCACAGCGCCAGAGACCCGGGTTCAATTCCCGCCTCAGGCGACTGTGTGGAGTTTGCACGTTGTCTGCGTGGGTTTCCTCCGGGTGCTCCGGTTTCCTCCCACAGTCCAAAGGTGTGCAGGTCAGGTGAATTGGCCATGCTAAATTGCCCGTAGTGTTAGGTAAGGGGTAAATGTAGGGATATGGATGGGTTGCGCTTCGGCGGGTCAGTGTGGACTTGTTGGGCCGAAGGACCTGTTTCCACACTGTAATGTAATCTAATCTAACCTCCTGCTGCACGTTGGTCAGAGGTATTAACTGGGAATTAAAGTATTTTATGATTACTGTGTTTACCAACTTATTGGCTAGGGTTCAGTGCTGATCACTGTAATATGTTCATCACAAATCCTCCTCATGGCTGACCATAGTTGCCGGTTGACAGAGCTCTCTTTTTAATTCTAGGTTATCTGCACTTGAACTCCTCTTGTGACAGTCACAAGTGCATAATTTTTGGGATATTGCAGCTCATTGGTGGCTATTCAGCTTTTGCTGTATTGTCCTGCAGCTCCTCATTTCTGTGACACAATTCACTCACTACTTGTATGATTATCTAGGAACTTTTTAGTTTATCTTCTAAATCTGTAAGTATGGCAGTTTGCTACTCAAATGTTCAGCAGAGATGAACATTTCCTTTTAATTTTTCCCTGTCTGATTTGGGACATTTTTGTGTCCCTATTCTGTCCCATGACTTTTGGGACACCATTGCTCACAGATATGTAGCTCGAGTTTGATTCTTGCCCTGCTACTGAGAAAAGTAGCTTCCTTACCAGTTGTGCATCTATTTGTCCCTGGTGCCTGGCTAACTGTGGAAAAATTTATTTCAGAACTTCTTCAATTTCTGCGTCAGGGATCTTTCCTTCTCTCTTTTCTTGTCCTGTCTCTCTTTATCTCTGGGGGAGAAAAAATGACCTTGCAAGTTTAGCTGCATCTCCCCCTACATCTGCTATGTCCATTCTAGTACGTTTTTCCATCTGGCTCCTCAGCTAAGTAGTGCTTCGTAGTTTTGACTAACTGGGAGTTATCAGCAGCACTTGAACTGCTTTTGGATTATTGCAAGCATGGGTTGAGCATTGCAATAAATGGTAATGATTTTTTTCAGTTTGTTTCCAGCAGGGATAGTCTGATCATTATTCTGTCTCAGGTCTTTCAGGACACTCTGGTTCTTTGGTGGCTAGCTAGCTTCTGCTGCTATGCCCCTTGGCACTTCCTGGGTGAAACCTCTCTCTCTCTGATCAGTTCATCTGTATAGGTACTTGTTTAATTCAGTAACAATGTAATTTGCCATGTTGATTTTAGGTTCACTTCCTTCATCTATTTTTAAACTCTACTAATCCTTTCTTGATGCTTCTAAATGTACTTGCCGATTTCATTCCATTTAAATCAAGCCAGTTCCTCCTGAACTGCTCAATCCTTGCAGTTTTGAAGCCTCTGAAACTTGACCAACTTTCTGCAACCCTGCAGAATTTTACTGAAACTGCCAACCTGTGTCATCTTTCAGGAATGTTGCTTGAGTTCGGTCTATTCCATTTTGGCTCAACATGCCGTTTTTAGCCTTTCTAGTTCGTATGCATTGATTTCGATCTTTTTTTGACTTGAAAGGATGTTTATCAGGCTTCTTATTTCCCATGCACTCTCTCCCCCTTTAATCTGGTTGGCTCCAGCATGAAGTCCAAAAATTCCTGTGGATTTGCTTCTATTTATCCAACATCACATGCTCTTTCATTTTCCTTGAGGGTGCTTAGGAGCTCTTTGTATTGCTGTGCCTGCTCAGATATTAAAGGCAGAATCAAGCAAAGATTCAGAAATATTCACTTAATAGTTCTTCAGAGGCCACAGGAATTTTAGTCATAGAGTCATGCAGCATGGAAACAGACCCTTCGGTTCAACCAGTCCATGCCAACCATAATCATAGAGTCATAGAGTCATAGAGATGTACAGCATGGAAACAGACCCTTTGGTCCAACCCTTCCATGCCGACCAGATATCCCAACCCAATCTAGTCCCACCTGCCAGCACCAGGCCCATATCTCTCCAAACCCTTCCTATTCATATACCCATCCAAATGCCTCTTAAATGTTGCAACTGTATCAGCCTCTACCACTTGTTCTGGCAGCTCATTCCATACACGACACACCCTCTGTGTGCCCCTAAGGTCTCTTTTATATCTTTCCCCTCTCACCCTAAACCTATGCCCTCTCGTTCTGGACTCCCCGACCCTAGGGAAAAGACTTTGCCTATTTACCCTATCCATGCGCCTCATAATTTTGTAAACCTCTATAAGGTCACTCCTCAGCCTCTGACGCTCCAGGGAAAACAGCCCCAACCTGTTCAGCCTCTCCCTGTAGCTCAGATCCTCCAACCCTGGCAACTTAAACTAAAATAATCCCACCTGTCTGCGCTTGGCACATATCCCTCAAAACATTTTTTTTCATGTAACTGTCCCAACAAGGTGTCAGTTTCACCTTAGCATTTACTTTCTATCTCTCTGATCATGGATCCATTGTTCACCTCTTGAGATAGTTGCGGCTATTAGCTCATCTGTAAGTAGAACGTTTTGATACAAGCAACAATACTACAAATGTTGAAGGTCTGAAATAAAAACTGGAGAAACCCAGCAGGACTGGCAGGATTCATGGATAGAAAAAGAGAATATATTTTGTGTTGTAGAGTCCTACAGCATGGAGACAGGCCCTTTGGCCTAAACTGGTCCATGCTGACCAAAATGACCATCCACGCTAACGCCATTTCCCTGCACTTGGCCCATATCCTTCTAATTCTTTCCTATTCAGGACCTTCAAGGTGTTGATATGTCGCCTTTGTTATTAGTTCAGTTTCAGGAAGAGAACATCTCTGCTCTCCTTGCCTTGCTGTATTTGCAGTGTCATGCAGTTATCGGTGTAAAATTCCATGAGTGTGACGTTAGTTTTGTCCACTGGATGTTTCTCGAACTATGGCCAACATAATGTGATCTAGAACAGGTTCATTTCAAAACTAACCAAGAAAATATAGTATTTCCTTAACAATTTATGATCCCTTTCATGTTATATCGACATGACCACAGTATTGTATTTCAAACCTAGAACAGTACAGCACAGGAACAGGTCCTTTTGCCCATCGTGTCTATGCCAACCATGATGCCATCTAAACTAATCCTGTCTGCCTGCACATGGTCTGTGTCCCTCTATTCTCTCCCTGCTTACCTGTGTGTCTGAATGCCTCTTAAATGTTGCTATTGTGTCTATCGTATCACACTCAGGCACCTACAACCCTCTACACAAAAATATTGCTTTGCACATCTCCTTTAGACTTTCCCCCTCACACTTTAAACCTATTCCATCTAGTAGTTGACATTTTCACGCTGAGAAAAAGACTCAGACTATCCACCCCCACCATGCCTCTCAAACATCTTGATAAAGATAATTCATAAAAATTATGAAATGGAAGTTCAGTTGGAAGGACCTGGAGCTGCAGTAACAATGAATCATGCTGAGGTAGTCTGCATTTTGGCATAATATGTATAAAGATGTCAATGACGAGATCCTCAAAAGTTGTAATCTCCAGATTGCTTCCAGTGCCATGTACTACTAAGCAAAGGAATAGGCAGATGAATTTGTGGCTGAGGAGTTGATGCAGGAGGGAAAGCTTTAGATTCTTGAATCACTGGTTATGTTTTTTGGGGATGGTGGACTTGTAAAAGTCAAGATTAGAGTGGTGTTGGAAAAGCACATCAGGAGTCCTGATGAAGGTCTTTTGCCTGAAACATCGATTTTCCTGCTCCTTGGATGCTGCTTGACCTTGTTGTGCTTTTCCAGCACTACTCTAATCTTGACTCTAATCTCCAGAATCTGCAGTCCTTACTTTCGCCTTGTAAAAGTCAGACAGCTTAGACCTGAATTGTAATGGGACCGCATAGGGATTTGTAAGTACTGTTTTGGGAGTTTAAACTCAGTTAGCAGGGGATGGGAAACAACTGGAAGTGAAAGAGATGATAAAGTACAGATAAATGTAGAAAAATCAAGTTAGTGTGGAAGGCAGTGCATGTAATAGTCAAGTTAAAGTGCTAGCGAGCATGTCTGGATGCCATGTACATTAATGCAAAGAGTGTTGTGAGTCAGGCAGATGAGTTAAGGGTACTGATCTAGCCTATGACATTATTACTATCATGGAGACATGGTTGAGGGAGGGTCAATATATCGGGAAATGGAATCTTCAGGCAAGACAGTAAGGGATGTAAACGCGGAGGTGGTATGACAATATTGATTAAGACGACATTTACTACAACAAGGAAGAACGATTCTTAAAAGGATCCTCAACTGAAGCTATATTGGTCGAAAACAATTAAAAACAAAAAGGAAACTGTCATGTGCACAATAGACCAGAAATGGGCAGGGAGATAAAGAAGGTGGATATGTGGGCAAATCTCAGAGAAGTCTAAACATTATAGGGTAATTGAACTAGGAGATTTCAACTGCTTGTCCAATATTAATTGGGATAGACAAACATGAAAAACATAGAAGGGGCAGAATTGTAGAAACATGTACAGCAGAGATTTATAAGCCAGCATATAGCAACTCCTGCAAGGGAAGGAGCAGTGCAGGACCTAATTTTGGAGAACAAAATTGGCAAGCAGTCGAAGTGTCAGCGGGGGAGCATTTTGGTAATAATTACCTTAACTCTGTAAGATTTAAGGTACTTATTGAAAAGTCAAATATTGGACAGGAAATACAAATTTTGAATTGTGGAAAAGCCGTTTCAATGTGATAAAACACGATCTGGTCAAAGTGGACCAGGAACAGAAACTTGCAGGAACATTTACATCTGAGCAGTGGGAGTCATTTTGAAAGGCAATAGTGAGACAACAAGGCAAAAAGTTCCACTAAAATTAAAAGTGCGAAGTGTTGCATTTTAGAGGACTGACAATACAAAGTAGAACATGTAATATAGAAGTACCCTAGGTTGTAATGAGAATCAGTGTGACCTTGGTGTGCATGTGCATAGATCCATGAAAGCAACAGGGCAGGTGGATAAGTCT
Organism: Chiloscyllium plagiosum; assembly: GCF_004010195.1. Classification (NCBI taxonomy): domain Eukaryota; kingdom Metazoa; phylum Chordata; class Chondrichthyes; order Orectolobiformes; family Hemiscylliidae; genus Chiloscyllium; species Chiloscyllium plagiosum. The sequence goes on from NC_057729.1 coordinate 8,822,954, forward strand.
TGTCAAGAAGGCATACTTATTTTTCTTAGTCATGATATAGGAAACAAGAGCTGGGAAGCTATGGTGAAGCTGTACAGGATGTTGCTTAGCCCACAGCTGGACTGCTGTGTTGTTTTGGTTGCCACACTATAGGAAGGATGTGATTGGCATTAGACAGAGTGCAGAGGAGATTCACCAGAATGTTGCCTGGAAATGAACGCTTCAGAAATCAGGAAAGTCAAGGTAGACTGGAAGTTTTTCTTGGAGCGGAAATGACTCTGAGGCAGGACCTGGTTGAATCTAGAAGATAAGGAGAGGCATAGATAGGGGCAATGGGAAGAATCATTTACCATGGGGCGTAGATTTAAGGCATGAGGCAAGAATTATAGAGAGGATTCAAGGAGAATTATTTTTATCCAGATGGTGGTGGACATATGGAACTGTCTGCAAAGGTGGTAGAAGTGGGAACCATCACAACATTTAAGAAATATTTAGACAAACATGTGAAATGCCATCACATACAAAGGCCTAGCCCAAATTCTGGGAAAGGGGATTAGAATGGATAAAGACTTGATGTCTTGTGTGAACATAAACATCTGTAGGTCCTCTTTCTGTGTTGTAATATACTATGACTCTATTACCATATACTACTTGTTAAAACCACGGAAAAAAGAAAGACCTGCACTTATATAGTTCTTTTCATGACCAGCTGATTCCTCAAAGTGCTTTACAGTCAATTAAGTATGTTTTTTGAAATATCGACACTGTTAGAATGTAGGAATGTAGGAAGGAATAGAATAGGTGAATATTTGGATTGTCATTTTCTCCAAATATTTGATTGTGACTTAATTATATATGGAGCCTATTATAACTGTACCCTGTCCTGTCACCATTCATCATTTTAACTATTAACAAATTTGTAGATGAAACAAAAATGGGCAGGGGTTAGTTATATTGAACAAATTGGTGACCGATTTAAACACTATATGGAAAATGTTCTTTTACTAAACAAATTTGATATCATATACAAGAAATTAGGAAACTCTTGGTAGATATAATAAAGTGTAACAGTTTCAAGGTGATTGAAGAAAGAATCAAAAGAATCATAGAAAAATATTTTTATGTGATAAATTATTGGGATTTACAATGCAATGTTTGATAAGCTAATGGATTCAATATTGGTCTTTAGCAAATAATTGGATAAATACAGTACCTGAAGAAGAGAATAATTACACATATTGAGGAAAAAGCAGTAATACTTACTGTACTAATGTTCAAAAGTGTTGATATAGAGTTTATGGGCTGAATAGCTTCTCTCTGTGCTGTACTGTTCTATAATTCTTTTCTTAAGAGTATCCATTAAAAATAGATCTGAAAAGAAACCTGGAGAAAGTGGATAATCACATATTATAAGAGCATATGCTGTGTTTTTATTTATTCATGGAATGTGGCTATTGCTGGTAAGGCATTTCTTGCCTATTTCTAATCACACTAGAACTGAATGGCTTGTGGGGCTATTTCAACGGACAATTAACAATTAAGAATCAACTTCATTGCTATGAATCTAGTCATATGTAGGCCAAATTAGTTAAAGATGATAGATTTACATTCCTAAACGTGGGTTTTCAAAATGGAGAACAGTATTTGCGGTTGGAAATTGTTGAACTCCGTGTTGACTCGCTGAAGTCTGTAAAGTGCCAAAGTGGAGCATGATTGAGGTACTGATGCTTTTGTCTTGCATTTGGCTTCACTGGAGCATTGCAACAGGCTTGCAACAGAAAGTTAGCATGAGAGCAAGATGGTGCATTGAACTGACAAGAAACTGGAAGACGAGGTTCAGTCTTAGATTCAGAGTAGAAGCATACCACAAGGTGGTCACCAATTCTCCATTTTGTCTCACTAGTATAGAGCAGAATTGCCCCTGATTTCCAGTTACTTGCAACTTCAAATTTGCTTCACTGGCTGGGCCAGCATTTATTGCCTGTTTCTTGTTTCTATTGAGCCAGGTGGCAATGTGCTGCCATTTTGAAAGGTTGCAATCTGTTTGGAGTAGGGAGCTCAGTCATACTATTAGGGAAGCAATTCCAGGGTTTTGACACAGTAATACTGATGTAATGCAATATATATCCGAGTGAGAAGGGAACTTACAGTCAGTGATGTCCCAATGTATCTGCTGCTCTTGTCCTTCTAGATAAAAATAGTTATTGGTTTGGAAAATGCTGTCCAATAAGCTTTGATGACTTTTTACATTATATTGTGCACAGTCTGCTCCTATTGAGCGATGGTGGTGGTGAAAAAGATACTTGTGGATGTGGTACCTATCAAGTGGGTTGCTTGTCCTACATTCAAGCTTCTTGAGTGTTGTTAGAATTACATTCATCCATCACACTCCTGACCTGTTCCTTATGGATGGTGGACAGGCTTTGGGAGTTACTCACCGAGATATTCTGAGCCTGTGACCTGCTCTTGTACTGACAATCATCGCACGGCAGGTCCAGTTCAGTTTCTGATCAATAGTATCTTGCAGGAAGTTGAAAGTGGATCATTCAGTGCGGGGGTAATACCATTCAAAGTCAAGAGTCATTGATTTGATTCTCTCTTGTTGGAAATGGTCGTTGCCTGGAATTTGTGCATTGTCAGTGTCACTTTCCACTTTCAGTCCAAGCCTGGATATTGTCAGGATTTTACAATATTTGATAATTGACTGCTGCAGTATCCAAAGAGTTGTAAATGATGAAATATCATGTAATTATCAGCGAACATCCCTACTGCTAATGATGGAGGGAGAGTCATAGATGAAGTATCTGAAGGTGTTTGCACTTTGAATACTTACCCTGACGACACTACCCTGAGAAACTCCTGCTGAGATGGCCTAGAGCTGAAATGACTAACCTCCAATAATCATAACTATCTTCCTTTATGCCAGATATAACTCAAACCAATAGATCAAAAGTCACATGACATCAGGTTATAGTCCAACAGGTTTATTTGAAATCACAAGCTTTTAACATAGTATGTATAAGAGTTGCACAAGAGTTCTCTACATTAATTAGTTTGTACAGTTTTGGATTAGTTGTTACTTTGGCTAGAGCCTCGACATGCAACTCTTATACCTAACATGTTATTCCAGCACCATCTTTTATTTTGTAATTATCTCTTTGCCTCTTTTAGTTAGATTATAGGTCATCTATTTGCTTGTTATTCAGCTTTTGACACTTTACTGCCTGACACTCTTGATCGCCTGCAGAGACTATTATTTGGCTATTTGACACTTCACTCGCACCATTTGTATGATCTTTTGATCTCTGCCTATAAATTCAGGGCCTGTGTGCTTCTTTCTCACTTCACCTGATGAAGGAGCAACGCTCCATAAGCTGGTGATTTCAAATAAAACTGTTGGACTATAACCTGACATCATCAAACTTCTGATCTTGTCCACCCCAGTCCAACACCAGCATCTCCACATCTTAATTAATTGAGGCAGTGAGAAAATTACAAAATATTAAAAATAAGGTGGTGTTGGAGACAAGCCAAATGACTGGAATAACATGCTAGATATTAGAATCACATGCCGATGGTCTAAACATAGTTAACAAATAATCCAAAACTGTACAAATTAATTAAGGTAGAGAGATCATAACAAGTTATTAAGGTGATGGTGTCAAAACAGGACAGTATGGAAGATTTTACAGAACAATATGATGGGGTTATATGGAGCGCAACATGAACCCATGATCATGGTTGAGGCCATCTTCATGGGTACAGTGCTTGGCGATCAGTTTTTGGTCTGTGATTCTGCATAGTTGTGTATCTTGAAGGCCACCCTGGAATACACTTACCTAACGATTGGAGGCTGAATGTTCCTGACATCAAACCAGCAGAGCAGTTTCCCTCTGTTTCGCATTGACTCCAGTTTTTCTTGGGTCTTTTGTGCCACACTCAGTCAATTGTAGTCTTGATGTCAAGGGTATTCATTCCTGGAGATCTTTCATATATATTTGAACCACGGCTGTAGTAAAGTAGAGCTCTGACTGGCCCTGGTGGAACCCAAGGTGTCAGTGAGCAGGCTATTGTGAAGTAAGTGCTTCTTGAGTGCACTGTTGATGACACGTTCTGTCATTTAACTGAGATCAGATTGATAAAAGATTAGATTTAAAGATTCTTGTGGTAGTGTCCTTACCTCTGAGCCAAAATGCCTGACATGCCCCAGAAATGTGTCTGAACAGGTTGACTTTGTCCAAAATGGTCACCCACTTCTGCTTCATCAATCTGCTCAGCAGCATTTCCGAAGACTAAATATAGAATTATTGCTTCTCTTATTGGACTCGTTACTTTCTGTCTTAAAAAAAATGCAGTTCAAGAATTTTTTTTCCCCTGAACTTGCCTTGACTTTGCAACTTATCAAAATGCTCAGAAGAATTGCAAACTGAGAGGAAGACATTGTGGAATTCCGAAAGAACAAATTGATGGTGTGTGTAAATGGCTGACAATGAGGTTCCATGCAGTGAAGTGTGAGGTGATGCACTTTGGTAGGAAGATTTTGAAAGACAGTAGCAAACATAGGGTGCAATTTTAGAGGGGGTTTAGGAGCAGAGGGAGGTTTGCGTGTCTGTGTGTGGATTATACAAGGTGGCAGGACCGATGGAGAGAGCAGTTAATAAAACAGTGTCCTTGGCTTTATTAATAGGGGAATAGAGGTGATGCTGAGCTTGTTTAAGATATTTGTCAGTTCTCAACTGGTGTATTGTATATAATTGTGGGTGCCACATTACAGAAAATGTGAATGCATTGAAGAGTGCAGAAGAGATTTATAAAAATAGTTCCAGGAATAAGCAACTTCATTATGAGGATAGATTGAAGATGTTGGGACTGTTCTCCTTGAAGAGAAGGCTAAGAGGAGATAGGATGAAGATTTTCAAGATCGTGAGTGGGCTAATAGAGTAGATAGGGAGAAGCAGCACCCACTGGTAAAAGAAACATAAACAAAAAAACTCTCACAAAGCAAGTAGTCAATGCAAGTAATACACTACATAGAAAAAGGATTGAGGCAGGTTTTGATTGAGGTATTCAAGAGGGCATTAGATGAATATTTGGTTAGAAATGGTATGCAAGAGAATGGGAATAAAGCAAGAGATTGGCATTAGGTAATGCCGCTTGTATGAAGAGTCACTGCAGACCCAGTGAGCCAATTGGCCTGCTTCTGCACTGTAACAGTTCAGTAAAGTAGTAAGCATTGCTGTCATTGTGCACTGTTGATGGAAGGACTGAATATTTAATCTAGTGCCAATTAAGGGAGCTACTTTGTATGTATGCTACACGCTATTCCAACCAGTGGAGAAATGTCACCTTTTTAAGAGAATAAAATTGGACATTAAAAGCTAATCTCTCCAAGCATATCTACAAAACTTTTGGACTTGGTATGCTTTCCTTTATTGGCTAGAGTATTGAGTACAGGAGTTGGAAGGTCATGTTGTGGCTGTAAGGGACATTGGATAGACCACTGTTGCATGCAATTCTGGTCTCCTTCCTATCGAAAAAGTGTTGTGAAACTTGAAATAGTTGAGAAAAGATTTATAAGGATGTTGCCAGGGTTGGTGGATTTGAGCTCTCTGGAGAGGTTGACTAGGCTAGAGCTGTTTTCCCTGGAGTGCTGGAGGCTGAGGGGTGACCTTATAGAGGTTTATAAAATCATGAGGGTAATGGATAGAGTAAATAGGCAAAGTCTTTTCCCTGGGGTCAGGGAGTCCAGAACTAGAGGGCATAGGTTTAGGGTGAGAGAGGAAGTTGGACCGAAGGGTCTGTCTCCATGCTGTACGTCTCTATGACTCTATCACTGGAAACATTTAAATGTTAGACTAATTTAGATGTTGGTCTAAATTATCCCCGTTCACAGGTTCTGCTTACGTATTAATGATAATAAACATCATATTTGAACTAAAATCATGCATGAAGAGATAATAACTTAACTTCAGTGTTCTATTTTCCATGGCTCTTTTTACTGAATTATAACCTGTAAAGGTTCTGCACCTCTGTTGTTCCCCTTGGTTACAAATGTTACCACTTAAGTATATTTTGTTTTTTATTGAAACCTACCATTTTCTATTCCTTTGCATTGAATTATATTTGCTACTGATTAGCCAAATCTGCTTCGTCTCCTGCAGATTTTGGTCATCTCCTTCAGCTTACTGTGTCTGCTATTTGATCAATACAACAAACATCAATGCCAGTACTTTCAGTGCGCATCAAAATAAGTTCCATAACAGAAACAAAAGTCACCATAGAACCCAGTGGCCCACATCAGTAAAATTTCAAAATCTCATTAAAATCCTCTCAAAAATCCAATTATCCATACTCACTGCATTCTGTCCCTAAACAATATTGGCCATATGGTTACATCTTCTTTAACATGAAGTAATTCAGTTTGAACCCAAAACTGACAGATAAAGTACAGGTACATGCTAAATAGCAAAAAGCTAGAAACAGCAGAGGTCTTCAGAGATTTGAAATTCAGTTACATAGATCATAAAACTATCAAGTGCAGGCACAGAATATAATCAAAAAGTTAGTGAAATGATGGCATTTATAGTTGGAGGAATAGAATCCAAGATATAGAGCTGGAGAACTGTGAGCTGTTCTAGTCTTCAGGAAGTGAAGGGAGTATAGTGCACATCTAATAGAATGAGACCTTAGCTTCAATGTGTGGTAAAGTTTAGAAGGAAAGATTGCACAATGTAGATTTCCAGAGTTATGTTCATTGGAATTTGGAAGGTTAATAATAAGGTTGAAGTTTTCAAGATATTGATCTGAACAAATATGGTAGTTGGAGAGAAACTATTTCCTTTTTTTGGTATTCTATTTCTAGGTTGCTGCATAAATGTTACAGCCTGATCTTTCAGAAGTGAAATTTGGCAACACTTGTACACTCAAAAAATGTGTAGAATCTTGGAGCTATCCTTTGCAAACTACAAACTCTGGAAAGGTTCAGAGGGATATGGGCCAAATACTGGCAAATGGGACTAGATTTATCTCCAATATTTGGTCACCATGGACAAATTGGACTGAAGGGTCTGTTTCCATCCTGTACATCTCTATGACTATTTCTGACCTAAAAGGATGATTCCTAATTTTGAAGCAATGTTCCTCAGCTTTGGAATAACCCATAAGAGTAAACATCCTTTCCATATTAACCCTGACAGAATCATATATACTTCAGTCAAAGCCTTCCCTTACCTTTCTAAATCCCAGTGGAAAAATAAAGCCTAGCCTATTCAACCTATCCAGACAAGGGAACCCATTAATTCCCAGTATCAATCTCATAAATCTCCCCTCAACAGCCTCTAATGTATTCTTCAAGTAAGGCAACCTAAGCTAGTAGTATTGAAGTTAGGTCTCACCAACATCCTGTTTAACAATATATAGCATTCTTGTTCTTATATTCAATTTCTTCCTCGATAAATAGTTGCAAAGAATAAATTACTTCCTGTACAGACACACTGATATTTTGTGACTCATGCGCTGTCGATACCTATGCACCTCAGGGAATTCTGCATTAAGTCTTGTTGACTGTTTTGAATTCTTCCTGGCAAAGTGAACAACTTCACACTTTGTATTATGCATATTATCGTCCATCTGTCAGGTTGATCCCCCACTTACTCAATCTACCTATCCATCTGCATTCTCTGTGTCTTTTTCACAACATATTTTCCTGCCTAATCCCTGTGTTAACTGCAACTTTAATTAATACCATGCCTTCGCTTCCCTTATCTAAGTTGCTGTGGTCTGCTATGTTAATATCACTCATTAATCTCCTCTTATATTCATGTCATATGCCACGTTTGCAAGTTAGTTACATCAGTTATACTTCTTTCTCAAAATCAATAAGTACAACTCACATAATCCCTTTATGCATCCCCTTTGTATCCTCCAAAATTCATAACACACTTTTGACATAACCTGCCTGGTTACACCATGCATCTCCAATAATTAATATTGATTGTGAATTTGGAATTGGGACATTCTAGGTGATACCTAATTAGCCAAGAGTAAACAAAGCTGTTGGAGTTTGTACTTCATTTCTACAGAGGACAATTAATGCCAGGTCAGTGGTTCATTTTAAAACTGCGATTGAGTGACATCTGTTAATGGGGTGAGGTGAGAGACATCGAGAGTAATGAAGGTAATCTTGTCACAAATCAGCCATGATTGAATGGCAGACATAACAAACTCCAAGGGCTTAAATGGCTTAGTCCTGTATTTGTACTGGTTAGTTCAAAGACCGTATGTATAAAAAGTGACAGTATCTGTTTACCATTGCTGTGGTTCTGTTCGCTGAGCTGGAAGTTTTTGTTGCAACGTTTCGTCCCCTGGCTAGGCGACATCATCAATGATTGGGAGCCTCCTGCGAAGCGCTTCTTTGATGTTTCCTCCGGTGTTTATAGTGGTCTGTCCCTGCCGCTTCCGGTTGTCAGTTTCAGCTGTCCGCTGTAGTGGTTGGTATATTGGGTCCAG
>NC_057729.1:8833716-8887026 GCF_004010195.1 Chiloscyllium plagiosum
GGGTCTGGGTGGGTTACTCTTTGGAGGGTCAGATTGGACTTGTTGGGCCAAATGGCCTGTTTGCACACTGTTAAGGATTTTATGATTCTATCTCCTTTGAGCTTTCCCCCTCTCACCTTGAATGCATGCCCCCTAGTTTTAGGCATTTAATTCGACTGGGACAACACTACTATCATAGGGCAAGCCAGACAGAGAACAGCCAGGGAATTCCTAGAGGCCTGGCATTCATCCACAAACTCCATCAACAAACACATCGACCTGGACCCAATATACCAACCACTACAGCGGACAGCTGAAACTGACAACCGGAAGCGGCAGGGACAGACCACTATAAACACCGGAGGAAACATCAAAGAAGCGCTTCGCAGGAGGTTCCCAATCACTGATGATGTCGCCTAGCCAGGGGACGAAACGTTTGCAACAAAAACTTCCAGCTCTGCGAACAGAACCACAGCAACGAGCACCCGAGCTACAAATCTTCGCACAAACTTTGATCTGTTTACCATTTTCGGACATGCTTGGCACTTCAGTAAGGTGCTCCAGTTTAGAAATGTATATTCTGAAAACTGGTTCCATCAGTTGCGGCTTAGTTCACCCTTTTCTTAACATTAACCACATTTCAAACTTAGGGCGCTGTCCCTTGTCCCAGACATTATGTCAAGCACACTGAATGACCATGATTTACCGTATCTACAGTTCTCATTTATCTTTACTGGACTTTGAGCACGGTTCACCATCACCGATGGGGAAAGATGTCTGGGTTAGCATTTCTGTAACTGCGATGAAATGCGAGCTGACTCTAACTTGTTCAAAATACGTTGCCTCCCTGTAGCTTTTTACAAGTAGCACAATTCCTATGAATGAACAATGGACCAAATATTAATTCAGAATTTTATTAAAGTTTCACTTTAGAGACTTGTAAATCCAAAAGGATCTCCTGCTTTGACTAACTATAGTTAGTGTAAGAAGTTTTTTTTTCAAAAAAAGAAATTAAATGCCTTGTTTTTGCAAAATGAGGGGTTTTTTTTCCTTCTGGACTGTGTCGATCTGCAGCTGTCATCGAGTGTCGGGCCTATAATACGGGGACAGTGGATTTTCTAGCTTGGCGTGCGGTCCAGAAGATTTAGAATAACCGAGGGCAACAACAGAATGGAAAACTAGCAAACCGAATTTTATGTCCCTTTTTGGAAGTTCTCGGGTAGTGTTTGCTGCGTTTCCAGTGAGCGGAGGAGGGGACTGGCCCTGGCCGCTGCTTGTAATGGCACGCCTGGCCGGGAGTGGTCGGGGGTCTCCGGGCCGCCTCGGTGGTGGACGCGTGGTGGTCGATGTCGGTGGTCGAGATGGACGCGGTGCTTGTGGCTTTATCGAACACGGAGTGCTTGCTGGTGTCCGTGGTTGAGATCTCGCTGGAGAAAGCGGGGCTTTCGCTGTCCTCGCTGCTGGATTCTGGCGTCGGGTTCGGGGCTCTGAGGGATCTGTGGGAGGAGTATGCGGGCGCCGAGAGAGAAGATTTCCTGTCGATGTGAGAGGGTCTCTGGGCATCCTCTGCATTGCGGATGGACCTTTTGCTCTCGCCTTGGCGGTCCCTCGAGCCCCTTCTCTCGGACTCCCTCCTGTCTGAGCCTCTCCTGTCACCCTGAATCCTGGAGTCTTTCTCCAGGGAGGACCTCCTGCTCGTGTCTGCGCTGGACCTGACATTCCTGTGAGCTGAAGAGGGCGCGGTGTGGAGCGATTGATAGGGAGTGCTGCCGTACAAAGAATCGTCACCCAGATCCTCCCAAGAGTCTCGGAGCCGCGATAACTTTAAATCCTGCAGCTCTGGCTCCGAGGTGCTCGTCTTGTGGAAGGATTTCAGGCGGCTGTGCCGGGGCACCATCTGACCCGAGAGTGACCGGGGCACATATTCTTCCAGAACCGCAGCGTCCTCCAGGTACTCGGCCTCCACCAGCAGAGTGTGCTGTTCGCAGATGGTCAGGTTCAGTGTGTCAATGTCCACCTCGGGCGGGATGTTGAAGGTGTTGGAGAAACCCTGGTAGTTCCGCCTGATCATGCCGTCGGTCTCCTCGATGAGTTCCACCCGCTCCCCGTTGATATTGACCGTCCGGCCGGTGATGGTCGCGTTGACCTTCTCCGGTGGGACGTCGCCCAGGTTGATACAGATGGAGAAGTACGGCGGCTCCTCATGGTTTGCAGAGTGCCTGCGTCGTCTCTCTGGAAGTTTTAACTTTACCCCGCTTCTGGCCAATTCCGCGGAGGGGTTGTATGCATCGCCGCCCTCCGTTGACCGCCGACGTTGCATAATTCACAGGCTTGTAACTTTCTGAAACCGGTAGTGCATTTGTTTACGCAGCCGATTTGCAAGCGTTTGTCCACCTCTGTGATGAAAATGACTGTACACAAAGAGTATTAATAAACTTGATGAGGAGGTGCCGGTGTTGGACTGGGGTGGACAAAGTTAAAAATCACGCAACACCAGGTTATAGTCCAACAGGTTTAATTGGAAGTACTTCCAAATGTTGGGACTATCAAATGGCAAGGGAAAATCAAATTGCTGTTTTTATCAAGGCAATGCTGCTTAATTATTTGCCCCGCACGCTACCGCCAAACAGCGGTAGTGCTTCTACTTTCCCCAGCACCCACATTGTGTGTGTGTACAGGTGTCGGCCACAGTGAAGAACAAGTGTGCGAATCTTTATTCATTTACCACCACCAGGAAGAAAGGAAACACCTGAGTGGCCAGTGACAAGCAGTGCTCTTCTCATCAAAGGGCAATGCTGCGTGATCAAAAAAAAAGGTGAGGCGAGGGCAGGGATTAAATCAAATGGAGTTGGAGGGGGAAATAAAACACTCCAATCCCTGCGGTGCCCACCTCTCCTTGAACAGCTCAAAGGTGTTGGTGGACACCACATGCTCCTTTTTCAGGGACACTCAGACTCAAACGTAACCACACAAGAGGGGCAGGCAGTTTGGCCCTAAGATCCCCTCCATGTCTGCTGCCTGGACCTGTTTATGGCCAGTTTGGCCAGGCCCAGGAGCAGACCCAGAGGAGATCCTCTGATCTACCCTCCCTGCTCCACATAGGGTGTCCAAAGATCAGGAGTGTGGAACTGAAGTGCAATTAAAAGCAGACAAAAGGGTTCACTGGAAAACTAAAAAGGGAGTTGAAAATGCCCACACCCCATATACTGTGTACATGGTCCACAGACTCCATAGCATGACAGAACAAGCAGTTGGGCTGGGAGGCAATGCTGCTTAATTAAAACAATGGCGGTGGGGCGGGGCAGGGGGCACTGGCAACAAGATTTATTAAGCATATAAAACTGCATGCAGCAGGAATTCATTTTAATGTAAAGAACTGATGGTAAAAAATCTTGTATGTATGACCAAAATTGTCTCCTACCTGGAATTAGGATGGTTGTTTTCCACGCACCCTTTGCATTAAGTTGAGAATCCAGACCAAAAGGACTAGACGAGAAGCACAGTCTGAATACCTTGATAATTAAAAACGATGTGAAGGATCTTTCCGTAATTCTGAATTTATTCATTCTTGATTCCTCTGCTCAGTATTATCTTTGCTTAGACTCGCATTGACCATCATGGATTGGGGCATTCACCAGGCACTTTGATTTGTTCTAACTATTGCCTAATTCTATCTGAGGGCTTGTGGCAAGATTTGAGTACATTAATTCAGGCTGACATTTCAACATAGTGCTAAGTACTTCATTGTCAGAAGTACTGCCATTTTGATGAGCAGGTAGATCCCAAAGGCACTACTGAAAAAGAAGGGACCACTCCCAGTTGCTTGGTCAATATTCTTCTCTCAAACAGCATTACCAGATTACATTTATTTCTTTTGGTGTTGAGGGAATTTTACAAAAAAGGCAAGGTGGTTGCTTCAATTCTTGCCATGACAACTGGGATCACACTTCATTGTGAAGATTTTGGAGCATCTTGAGAATTGAGGAAGCCCAATGTAAATGACATTCTTGCTTTATAATCAGAAAATACATTTTATTTTAAATAGTGCAAAAAGTGGACAATGACTACAGGGATTGCAGTAATCATTGAACTTTCCACTGAATTTTATCCTCATTTGTTTACTTTCCCAATCTGGAAAACATTATAATAAAACTGAAGCACAAATTAATGTGTATGTTGTAATCTAGTTTTAGCTATTTTAAATGCCTCAGCAATGAAGAGGTTAAATGACCTTTTTTAAAATCTTGATTGTAAAACTAAATTGGAGGAAAAATGCACTGACATCCTGATCATCACAATTTTTTGCCTCATTTATATGCAGTTTCCCATTTTCCCACCTGCTGAATAGAAACTAGATGGTGACAATTCCTGACATAAACATCAGAGAGGTAACCGGGTAACTACAGGTCACTATTTGCTCCTTTGACTCTTTCTTTTTGTGTGCCTGTCATTAATACTCAAATGGTAGCAACTACATGCATCTTCTGGTCGCCAGGACCTTTAGGTCCCCATCAGCAAAAGGGAGTAGTCTCTTGTCCAACATATCTGGGGAAATTGAAAGAAACTGTGTCGACTGCTGCAGATTTACAGCACTTAATTGGGTGCATAGCTGGACTTTAAAGATGGTGTTGGCTCAGAAATTCCAAGAGCTCCTGGGAACAGCTTGTGGCAAGTGAGAGAAAATGATGAGCAGGGTACCATAGAGGCCTAGTGGATTTGGGAAGATAGCATGAGAAAACTCTCTCAGGTTCATGAAGGAAAAGTCTCCCTGAAACTTACCATTGTTGATGCTTAATGTGTTGATGGAAGGGGTAAGTAATTGTATATAGGTCTACCATCTACAAGACACAAGTCAGAAATATGACAAAATACTGTGTGCTTGCCTGGATGTGTTTGGTTCCGACAACACTCAAGAAGTTCAACTCCATCCAGGATAAGTTCGCACACGTAACCAGGGTACCATCTGCCTACTTAAGCATTCAGTCATTCCACCATGCTGCACAGCAGTGGCAGCGTGTACATTAACCAAAATGCACTGCTTGGACTTTCCAAGGTTGTTTTCACATCAGCTTCCAACTCATGACCTTTATTACCTAGAAGGAGAAAGACAACAGTCAAATGTGAACACCCATCACCTACCATTTCCTATCCAAGCCCCAAACTGTCCCCACTTGTAACTCAAACACTGTTCCTGCACTGTTGCTGGGTAAAAAGACCTGGAACTGCCTTCCAAGCAGCACTTTTGGTATACCTACACTAGATAGACTGCAGCAGTGAAGATGTTGTCTCCCCGCCACCTTCTCAAGGACATTAGGGATGAGCACTCAGTAAAAACTGAGAAGTAGTGTTTCACAGACAAGGGACTTGTTCCTGTTCCCATACACCCCTTTAAAGAATGTTTGACCATCTGCTGTAGTGTGGAAATCATAATTTTGAAATTAATTAACTGTGATGTGCTGCATTTTGGAAAGGCAAATCAGAGCAGGACTTATACACTTAACGGTAAGGTCCTGGGGTCTGTTGCTGAACAAAGAGACCTTGGAGTCCAGGTTCATAGCTTCTTGAAAGTGGAGTTGCAGGTAGGTGGGATAGTGAACACAGTGTTTGTCTTTATCATCAGTGCACTGAGTATAGGAATTGAGAGGTTATGTTCTGGCTGTACAGGACATTGGCTAGGGCACTTTTGGAATACTGTGTGCAATATAGGAAGGATATTGTGAAACCTGACAGGGTTCAGAAAAGATTTATAAGGATGATGTGAGGGTTGGATGGTTTGAGCTATAGGGAGAGGCTGAATAGGCTGCATGGGGTGGCAGGGTGGCTCAGTGGTTAGCACTGCTGCCTCACAGCACCAGGGAACCAAGTTCAATTCCAGCCTCGGGTGACTGACTGCGTGGAGTTTGCACATGCTCAATGTGTCTGCTTGGGTTTCCTCCGAGTGCTTCGGTTTCCTCCCAAAGTCTAAAGATGTGCAGATTAGGTGAATTGACCGTACTAAATTGCCCATAGTATTCAGGGATGCATAGGTTAGGTGCATTAGTCAGGGATAAATATAGAGTAGGGGGGATGGGTCTGGTTGGGTTATTCATCAGCGAGTTGGTGTGGACTTGGGGCAAAGATTCAATGATTTAAGGCTGGGGCTGTTTTCCCTGAAGCATTGGAAGCTGAAGGCTGACCTTATAGAGATTTATAAAATCATGAAGGGCATGGATAGGGTAAATAGACAAGGGGTGGGAGAGTCAAAAGCTAGATGACATAGTTTGAAGGTGAGAGAAGAAATTGACTTAAGGGGCAACTTTTTCATGCAGAGGGTGGTGCATATATTGAATGAGTTGCCAGTGGAAGTGGTGAAGGCTGGTACAGTTACAACATTTAAAAGGCATCTGAATAGGGATATGAATAGGAAAGATTTAGAAGGATATGAGCCAAATGCTGGCAAATGGGTCTAGATTTATTTAGAATATCTGGTCAGCATGGACAAGTTGGACTGAAGGGTTTGTTTCCACGCTGTGTAGCTCTCTGACTCTATGTTAAGAATTAGTCCAGCTCAGCTAGTGCAAGTCCAAGCTATTTAATCGCTCCTTGTACAATGACCCTTTCATCCCTGGAATCAAGCTGGTGAACCTCCTCTGAACTGCTTCCAGTACCACTACATCCTTCCTCAGGTAAGGAAATCAAACCTAGACACAATACTTCAGATGTGGTCTCACCAACACCTCATATAATTGTAACATCACTTGTTAACTTTTATAATCCAGTCCTATTGCAACAATGCCAGCATTCTATTTGCCTTTCTTATTATGTGCTGCACCTGCATCCCTACTTTCTGTGATTCATGCACAAAGATGCCCAGATCCCGCTGCACCAATGCACTCTGAATCTGCTTCCCCTTTAAATAATAATTTGTCCTTCAATTTTCAGCCTAAAATGCACAACCTTGCACTTATCCACATTAAATTCCATCTGCCAGATTCTGGCCATTTCTCCTAGCCTATTAATGTCCAACTATAAACAAATTGTCTCTTCATCACAGCTGGCTTTCCCATCTATTTTACTATCATCCATGAATTTTGCTATGTTACACACTGTCCCTGCTTCCAGATCATTTATATATATTGCAAATAGTGGGGGTTTGAGAATTGAACCCTGCGGCACCTCACTAGTTACAGTTTGCCGTCTGGAGAATGGCCCATTTATCCAGACCCTCTATCCAGCCAATCATCTATCCAAGCAAATACTCTACTCTTAACCCCCAGGGATCTAAACTTCTGGATCAGTCTTTCATGTGACACCTTGTCAAAAGCCTTCTGAAAGCCTAAATATACCACATCCACTGGATCGCCATTACCCACCTTGCTGGTTGCATCCTCAAAGAAATCCATCATGCTTATCAAGCATGACCTGCCCTTCATGAAACCGTTTTGACACTTGTGAATTGAGTTTTGTTTCTCCAAGTTTTCAGTTAAATCTTCTTTTATGATTGACTGTAGCAACTTCCCCACAATAGAAGTCAAATGTACTGGTCTATAATTTCCCACTTTTTCCCCAAATTTTTGAATAAGGGGGTCACATTAGCATGTTTCCATGTACATTTCCAGAATCCATGGAATTTTGGAATATCATAACGAATGCATCACTATCTCTGTTGCCAACTTCTTTCATACCCTAGAATGCAAGCCATTGGGCTCCAGGGACTTACCTGTCTTTAATTCCCTTCAGTTTACATAATATGTTTTGCTTTTTTAAAATAATTTCACCAAGATTCTCTGTAGAAACTGCAGCTTTTGGAGGAAATTATTATCTTCCACTGTAAAAACAGAGACAAAACATTGGTGCATCTGCCATTTCTGAGTTTCCCATTATTACCCCACCATTTTCATCTTGTAAAGAGCCACCATTTACTTTCACTATTCTCCTTAATATTATATACTTGTTGAAGCTTTTGGTACCAGTGCTTATGTTTTTTGCTAGTTTCCTTTTGTAGCTCATCTTGGCTCTTTTGAAAAACGTTTCTAGTCACTCTTTGCTAATGTTTAAAATTCTCCCAGTCCTCCAGAGTACCACTAATTTTTCCAGGATTATATGCCGTAGTTTCTGACTTGTTAAGTCATTGATGATTTTTATTTTTAAAATTCCTCTTCCTCTTGGGAATATAAATTAACTAAGAGATATTTAGTATCTCCCTAAGAATTTGCCACTGTTCATCAACTGTGCTGCCCATTAATATTTTTGGCCAGTCCACTCAGGCCAACTTCTTCTTCAGGCCCATAAAATTACCTTTGCCCAACACTAAAACTGTCATATATATATCTCTGCCTTTTCTCTTTTAATCTGAATTTGAAACACTATCATGTTGTGGTCACTCCTTACAAAAGAATCCTGAACTACAAGACCATTTATCAATCTTCCTCATTTCATAACACCAGATTAACAGTAGCCTGTTCTCAGGTTGGCTTTAAGACTGTTGCGAGGGTGGTGCTGGAAAAGCACTGCAGGTCAGTCAGCGTCCGAGGAGCAGAAGAATCTATGTTTTGGGCATAAGCCATTCATCAGTTATGCCTGGATACTCTCAACTCTGATCTCCGCAGCTGCAGTCCTCACTTTCTCCTCTATGACTGTTGCTCCAAGAAGCAATTCTTTATGCATTGGATGAACCTTACTTTGAGATTACCCTTGTAAAATTGATTAATCAAGTTAATATGCACATTCAGATCACCCATAATTATCATTGTCCCCTTCTCACAAGCCTTCATTGAAGGACAATATCAGAAATAGGAAAAGCATTTGTAGAGATTAATAGCAGAGGCCTTGGGATAAGGAACTCAAAGTGTTACAAGACAGATTCTTGTCAAAAGCAGGATTTAAAGTTATTAGGAATGCATTCTGCTATACACTATCTTTTACAAATGTGAGCAAAGTTGCTGCTGAATGTAACAATCAGTGTGTTCATTGGATGTTTGCTCCCAGTTCATGTAAGACTAGCATTTTAAACTTAAATAAGGGCAACTATGATGGTATGAGGATCAAGCTGGCTAAAGTGAACTGTAACATTGTAGTAAAGATTAGGCCAGTAGAGATTGAATGGCAGACATTTCAGGAGTCATTTCATAACATTCAGCAAATGCATATTTCAGTGAGAAAATCTCCAGAGGATGTTGTCCTATTCATGCTATCTAAAGAAGTAACTTGTATTCACCTGAAAGATAAAAACCTTTAGTGAAGATTAATGGCAGGCCAGAAGATTGAACAGAATAGAAAATGCAAAGAAACAACTCAAAAAATAATGAGGGAGAAATTATTTTAGGTGTCATGCCATCTTACACTGTGAAAGCAGTGGAACTAGAATGGTCAAGAAACTTTTGAGTAGACTTTCCTTTAAGGTTTCCAAAAGAAATAATTGGGCTTTTTTTTAAAGCATTTTTAGTATTTACATACTACATTGAATTTCATGAAATTCATTTTAAGAATAGCTGATGTCAACTGAGAGGGTTCGTGGGAACATCAGTCACTCAGAAAATAACAAACACTCGTCCGGAAATCCAGAACTGGGTAGATTTCAACATGTTTTGGGATGGAATTATATGATATCTGATGTAACTCAGCCCTCCTTTTTTTCTTCTGTTTGTTCATTAGCCCCAGGTCTCTTTGCAAGTCCTGATGAAGGGCTTTTGCCCGAAACGTCGATTTTCCTGCTCCTCGGATGCTGCCTGACCTGCTGTGCTTTCCCAGCACCACTCTAATCTAGACTCTGATTTCCAGCATCTGCAGTCCTCACTTCTGCCTTGTCAAACTCCCTGCCCAACATAAACTATAACCAATTTGTTTTGATGAATCACCGTGCAGCTGGGACCATTTGCTTCAAGATTCCTTCATGACATTCTTGCATGTTTCCTCTGCAATCTCCCAGGCTAATCCACTGTGTGTTAAGAATAGGTGTTTGACTGTAGACTGGTGATACAGTGATATTGGTGCCCTGATGAGCAAAATCATGAACTGTTTGAAATTTCCATGTTCCTGATATAATGATGTTCCTGCTGATCAGATTGAAGGGAAGATGCTTTTTTCATCACTTATTTTTTTCTCTATTCTCGGTAATAGCAATTAGAAATGCAATAATATAAGTTAATTCATCATGCAGTTGTGCTGTTTTCTGTAGAGAAAATAGCACATCTGCAAGATGAGTTAACTTGTGTTCTTGTATTTCTAATTGCCATTACCTATATCAGAATTTGAATTTGAATCTTTAATTATGAATCGTCAGAGGGCAATGTTTTTTTAAAAAATACAGATCTTACTGAGCTGTAATCTTATTCCAAATTGAACATTTGTGAGAACTTAATAGTTTTAAATTAAGCATATTTTGATAATTAAACTTACAAACTACAACCACAACGGTTAATTCAGTTTATTAAGCAGGTAGAAACTGTGGTGTTGGTGTTTCCTCCTACAAATTCAATGTATTTTTTTTATTTCGCTGCCGAACTAATTACCGCGCAAGTTTTAGATACAACGCTTTTTGCGAAGTTGGATAAACGTCTTCCCCAAATTTTTGGTCTATTCCGTGTTGTGTTATTTTGTTTTTTCTCTCTCTCTCTGGTGTGATTCCCTGGTTGAAGGGAAATTAAATGTCTTTGAGCTTCCAGGAGCTTCGTTCAATTACACGGGGCCACAGCAAAGCGGGCAACAGGGAGTTCTTGGGGGCGAGGAGTATTTCAGTCTCACCCAGTTGCTGTCGGTCCGGCAGGGATCAACCGAAGTGCTGCCTTGAGGTTTCGCCGCCTGTATGTCTTCATCTTTCCTCGCTTTCCAAGGCGCCGGCTGTCCTTGATTCTCTGTTTCGTTTCCCAAGGCGGTTTGAGACGGGGCCTGTGTCCTGTGCTGGGACCGAGTTTTCCGGGGCTCTGTTCTTTGTTTGCTTTGACTGCCTCGGCGAGGACTGCGCCTGTTCCCCTCAATCAGTATGGTTTGGTTATCAGCCATGCTGAGAGTCAGCGAATCCGGATCCACGTTTTCAGGCAGCTCAAACTCGTTCGAGAAACCATGGAAGTTGTATCTAATTTCCCCGTCTTTAGTCTTGATCTCGTCCACGCGCTGGCCATACACATTGACCCTGGTGTCTCTGACGGTCGCATTCACTTTATGGGGTCCCTCAGCGTCCAGCAGGTTGACAGCTACTGTGTACTTATTCGGAGGGTGAGCAAAGGATGTGTGTCCCTTCTGTGATCTTTTCTTCGGCATGTTTGGCCCTGCTTTCGATTCCAAGGCGGCGTAAAGTCCAAAAGCACGATGCGTTGACCCACGTTGTACAATTCACAGGCTTATTTTTTTCTGTAAACGACAGTGCATCTGCTTACGCCACAGAACTGAAACACGTCTCTTACACCTCTATGATGAAATGACTGTAGCACCAATAATACTCGTAACTTACAGCAAAAAAAAACGTTGACAAGTGGCGAGGTTTGGGGATGAAGATGAAACTCAAAACCGCATTTCATTATGGTAAAGATAGAACTGAGTTATTGGGAAGCTGGTGTTTGCGAGTCACCAGTGTTTAGTACTTTAAAAGGAGTGTTAATACTGCAATTGCTAAAGTTAATGACATAGAGATGTACAGCATGGAAGCAGACCTTCGTCCTTGCCGACCAGATATCTAAACTAATCTGGTCCCATTTAGAATTTGGGCCATACCCCTGGAAACCCTTCCGATTCATGTACCCATCCAGATGCCTTGTAAATTTTGTGATTGTACCAGCCTCCACTACTTCCTCTGGCAGCTCATTCCACACACGCATCACTCACTGCTTGAAAATGTTGCCCCTTAGGTACCGTTTAAATCTTTCCCCTCTCAGCTTAAACATATGCTGTGTAGTTTCGAGCCGCCCCCCCACCCAAAGACCTTGTATTCATATCATTCAACTGGTAATACCAAAGCACAGTTTAAATCCCACCATAGCAAGTATTGGAATTCAAGTTCAATTAATATATCCAGAATGTAAAACGAGTCTCGGTAAAGGTACCAACAAACTACCATTGACAGTGCTAAAAATCCATCTGACTGACTCTAACCTGAGGGAAGAAAAAAATTGGTAATAACCCCTAATTAACCAGTGAGGTGCAATTAGATATTGTATCAATCCATGTAATAATCACCACTGAACAAATCAATCTGGCATTGAAAAATTACATTTGTGCAAAGTGATAACTGTTTCTGTTATAATGAATCACTAGATTTTTCAAAGCTATATCTGTTTAAATAATTAAAACATATGCTTGTTAATGGTATTTGTTTTATCCTTAATCCTGTGTACGTGTTCCAATCTTTTTGCATATTGCGAATACTAAAACAAATCATTTTGATTGCGATTGCTTTTCTTGTCTTCATTGGCTTTCTGCCAGGATTTTTAAGTGTGAAAAGCTGCAATGATATCTCAGTGACATAATTACATGCTTGATATTGGAAATTCTTAAAAGGCTTTCCTCAAAATCAGTGATTTGCCACTGACCAGCTAATATGATGAACATCCATGAATTGATTCAATTTAACAGAAACCTACCATACTGACCTGGTGATATGACCTGTTTTATGACTGAGACCTGCTTCAAGTAAACAGACTTTTGTGCAACTTTATTTGATTAGGTTAAACTGATATTTGGATAGAAACTACAGGCTGTTTGAGATCTGACAACATAATGAGCAAAATATAATTTAGTTTATTATATAGTCATGGGCTCCTTGCTATTTCAAGACCATTAAAGAATGACTTGAAGCTGTTTGAAATTCCTAGATAGTGGTCATAATCTCTGAGCTCTTAGGAAGTCAAACTTAATATGGAAAGAAAAGTGAGTTCTCCCCGAGAAACTCATTCATGCAGTGCTCTTCTCTGGGCTAGTGAGAACCCAATTTAAATGAGAGCAGTTTAAATGCAGAATGAATATTGTCTCAGATAAGCACTGTTGTTAATACCTTCTAAATATGCTGGACATTGTGAACGATGTTATCAGAAAGTCATCAATAAAAAATAATGTCCGTTATTTTCCACAACAATTGCATTCAACGCATACATCATTGAGAAATAAAACAAAGCTGGCATGTAATGATGGTTATTGTGGCACTTTCCAATGAACTGCTGACGTCAATGGTGGAGATACCATTTAGAAACCACGTGACTCAACATGGGGTGAGGAAAAAGATAGTTGATAGTTGGAAGGGAGTTGCCCCGTAAATAGTCTGTAAATTTGGTTTCTTGGTGTTTTCAAAGCTACTAATACACATTATTTGTGTGCTTAATTAGATACTGAAGTTGCTAATAAGGCTGTTTCATTCAGGTAAGCAGAGGTTCAACCACAGTTGAGAAGCAGAAACAAAATATCATATAATCATTAAGAAAAAGGAATGCAATATTTTTACGTGGTGTGTAAATGTGATCACGTTGATTATTGAGCTCCTCAACCATTCTGGCTCATTGAGAGCCATCCTTTCATGTATTTCATATGCCTTCAAAGTCCATACCCTGAAAATGATCCAATTTATAAAAAGTTATCTGCTTTGCACACAACCAGAACAACAGCATGGCACCATCCTAACTATTGTGGTTAAGATATATAAAACCAATTGAATGCAACTTAAGAAAAATAGTTAAATTTGTGGTACAATAAGTTACTCACCACTAATATTTCATCAGTGGACTAATGTGATAATTGTTGAAGAAATATTCACAAAGGAGCTTACGTTGATCCAGCAGTAAGAATATCTTCTGTATTTCACCCATACAGCAGTCTGTTTGTCACATTTGAACAAAGAAATTAGTATTTGGAAATCTTACAGTACCATAGAATTCACAGATTAGAAAGGGGATATTTGGCTCATCCTTCTGCGTTGGTTACCTTTGCATGAGTCTCACCTCAGCTGACTTTATGCAATCCTATTGATATGTCTTTCTGCTCTTCCTCATATCTTAGTCATTTGCTGGGAAAGTAGGGGCCAGGTTTGGCTATTGTAAGATGTGGATTGTATTGTGGGTAGGCTTGAGGAATACCAAGGGCAGCCTTGGTAAAAGAACAATTAATGATCTGTAAATTCCAAACATTGAGTTGTGTTGATTTTACCGTAATAGAAAATTATTCGGTGCAATGGCAAGGAATTTGCTGTAGAATTCTTTAGGTCAACTCATTGTTATGTCCATAGTTTTTGACTCAGAGCTCATGTAAAGCAGGAGTGATCTACTGTGGTGCATAGACACTAGAGTACCAATTTGGCTGAAGATTCAATGGTCAGAAGGTGTCAGTTGACAGTCCACCTGGAATATGTGGCAGAGAGGCCCTTAGAGCAACTATAATTTCTTATACTTGTGCCTTAATCAATGCATCAAGTCATTGGCCACCAAAGATCATGTTCAATTTCTCTTTAAATTTACCATACTGAGAAGTATCCAAAAATTGCCAACATGAAGCTTCATTGATTTAATTGTAACTCTGTGATTTATTGCCTTGCAGATAAGTGTGCATATAGCAGCAGAAACAAGAACAGATAGGTACAAATAGGAATCATCCCTCAAGATGAATTGACATGCATGGTGCTACCTCACTCAAATTCATGAAAAACCAAAAAGAAACTTGCCAGATTGCAATTACAGTAGCAAACATGTTGCCCAATCTAAGAGGTTACAAAGCTTTTTGTCTTGTGTGTCTTAATGACGTATTTTGTTTTATAAAGCTCCTTTGAAGCACATTGGGATAATATAAAATGTTGTGTGCTGAATAAACTAAAGTTGTTCAGTGAAATTGTTCTTCAGTAATTGTTCCCTTTAGGAGTAGCAAGCACTGAGAACCCTGAGGAATTTTTAGTATTGGATAAGAAGGAAAAGAGAGCCTTTTCACAGGTGGCCTTGTAGAGTATAAAAAGGACGGGGGTGGTGATGGGGGGAAACATAAGAAAGCAAGTAGTAGACCAAAGAGGGGGCATGAAAAAAAGCACTGGCAGGTAAAATTAGGGAGAATCCGAAGATCGCCCATAAGTATATTAAGGGAATTAACTAATTCAGGGTAACTAGGGAAAAGGTAGATCCATTTGAGACCAATGGTGTAACCTGTGTTTGGAAACCAAGGCCATTAGTAGAGTGTAAAGCACATACTTCACATCTGTCTTCACTGTGGTGAAGGAGGGTACAGAATTGGGTAAGAGGATCTGAGGATCTTGAGAGCAAAATTAGGAAGTGAGAAGAGTTTGGAGATTTTGGCAGGCTTAAAAGTGAACAAATCCTCAGGTCTAGTTAAATTATAATCCAGGCTGTTGGGGGAGGCGAGGGTAGAAATTACAGGACTCTGATCCAATTTTAAATTCCTCTCTGGCCTTGGAGTGGGGGTGGGAGGGGAGGTGGAGGGGAGGGCTGGAGAACAGCCAATTTGATTCCATTTTGCAAGAGATAAATCAGGGAATTACTGACCAGTGGGTCTCACATCAGTCGTAGAGAAACTATTGGAGATAATTCTGAAGGCGAGAACTAATCCCCACTTGGAAAGGCAGATTTGATCAGAGATAGGGAGGTCATGTCTAACAAATTTAATTGAAGCTTTGAGGAGGTGACTCAGTGTGTAAATGAGAGTAGAGAACTGATGATTTTCATGTGGATTTCAGTAAAGCCTTTGACAAGGTCCCACATGGGAGATTGATAAAGAAGGTAAAATTATGTGTGATCTAGGGTAGTTTGGCAAGAAGATCCAAAATTGGCTGAGTGATAGGAGCTAGAGGGTGTGTGAAGGCTATTTGTGTGATTTGCGTCCGGTGGCTTACCTCAGGGATCAGTGTTGTAGCCCCTATTCTATGTGATATATATTTATATATGAACAATACAGATGAAAATGTGGGGGAAATGGCCAGTAATTTTGTGAATCACAAAAAGATTGGCCAGGTGTTTAATAGTAAGGGAGAAAGTCTTAGGTGACATAACAATATAGACAGGTTAGTCAGATGGGCAGATCAATGGCAGACAGAATGTAAGTCTGAGAAGTGGGAGGTAATAGAGTTAGGAAGAAGTAACAAGACAAAGGAGTGCTCAATGAAGGTCAGAACTCTAGGAGTTCAGAGGAACAGAGGGATCTTGGGAAGTTTGCCCACGGGTGGCAGCGCAGGTTAATAGGCTGGTTGAGAAGACATAAATAATTCTTGCCTTTATCAGTCATAAGATATCGAAGATATAGAAACAGAGCATTCGGCTCATCAAATCTTCTTAGCCATTCAATCATGATACGTTTCTTCATTCTCCTGCCTTCTTCCATAACCTTTGACTAATCAGGAACCTATCTATCTCTGTCTTAAATCCATTCAGAGTGACCAAGCCACCACAACCTTCTGTGGCAATGTGTTCCACAGATAAGCCTTCCTGAAAAAGATCCCTTTATCTCTACTCTGCGTTCTGCCAGTCAGTCGATATTGTTTCCATGTCACAATTTTGCTCCAAACACCATGGCTCTTATTTAGTCAAAGGTCTTCTGAAAATACAAATAAATGACATCCAATGGTTCTCCTTTGCCTAACTTGCTCATTACCTCCTCAAAAAATTCTAAAAGATTTGTCAGGCATGATCTCCCTTTGATGAAGCTGTGCTGACTCAGTCTTACTTTACAATGGACTTCCAAGTACTCTGCAATCTAATCCTTAATAATACACTCTAAAATATTTCCAACGACGGAGTTTAGGCTAACTGGTCTATAATTTCCTATCTTCTGCCTCTCTTCCTTCTTCAACATGGATGTTACATTAGTCATTTTCCAGTCCTCTGGGACCCTCCCTGACTCCAGTGATTCCTGAAAGATCACCACCGATGCCTCTGTTACTTCCTCAGCTATCTCCTTCAGAACCCTAGGGTGTAGTCAATCCAGTCTGATCTGATTTGATTTGATATATTATTGTCACATATACCAAGGTAACTTGAAAAATATTATTTGTGTGTGAAACCGACAAATTATACCTTGCATACGTTCATTAGGGTAACAGACCAGAATGCAGTGTTACAGCTATAGAGAAGTTCCAGAGAAAGATCAAATCTACTATATGAGAGGTCCATTCATTTGTCTGATAACAGCAGGGAAAAAGCTGTTCTTAAATCTGATGGTACGTATTTTCAAACTTTTGTATCTTCTGTCCAATGGAAGAGGGTAGAAGAGAGGGTGGGAGAGGTCTTTGATTATGTTGGCTGGTTTCCCAAGTCAGCAGGAAGATGAGATGGCGTCAATAGAGGGAAGGCTGGATTTCATGATGGACTGGCCTGCATTCATAACTCTCTATAATTTCTTGTGGACATGGGGACAGCTGTTGCCTAACTAATCTGTGAAGTACCAGATAGGATGCTTTCTGTAGTGCATCTATACAAGTTAGTAAAAGTAATTGTGGATATGCCAAATATCCTTAGCCTTCTGAGGAAGTAGAGGCACTGTTGTGCTTTCTTGTAGTATCACCATAGATGGATCAGGGCAGATTTTTGGTGATATTTACTCTGAGGAACTTGAGTTCTCAACCATCTTCACCTCAGCACAATTGACCGACAGGGGCATGTCCTCCACTCTGTTTCCTGAAGTCGATGACCAACTCCTTCATTTTGCTAACAATGAAGGACAGGGTGTTATCTTTACACCGTGCCACTAAGCTGTCTACCTCTTTCCTGTACTCTATTTCATCATTGTTTGAGATCCAACCCACTACAGTGGTATAATCAGCAAATTTGTGAATGGAGTTAGAGCTGAATTTGGCCACATTGTTGTGAGTGCATCTATATAATAAGAGGCTGAGTATGCAGTCATGTGGGGTACTGGTGTTGAGGATTATTGTGGAGGAAGTGTTGTTGCCTATCCTTACTGATCGCAGTCTATGGGTCAGGAAGTCGAGGATCCAGTTGTAGAGCAGGAAGCAGAGTCCAAGGTCTCAGAGTTCGGTGATGAGTTTTGTTGGAATTATTGTGTTGAAGCTGGTATGAAAGTCACTGAATAGGAACCATTGTTATCCAGATGTTCCAGGGATGAGTATGGGGCAAGGAAGGTGGAGTCTGCCGTGGACCTATTGTGATAGTGGATATAGATGCACCTGAGACTGACAGAGCAGGTGACATAATTTCACTGATTTGTTTTGTTCAAAAAGAACATAGAATATATTGATGTCAGTGAACGTATTCGACTTCACTTTGAAGCCTGTTATATTGTGTAAGCCTTGCCATGGTCGACGTGTTCGTCTGGTTTGTCTGGGACTCTAGCCTGGTATTGTCTTTTGGCATCCTTGATGGCTTTGGAAAGATTATACGTAGATTTCCTGTATAGACCAAGGTCAAACTGACTTGAATGCCTCAGACTTGGACTTCAGTCAATGAATTTTGCAGTTTCTCCATGTTCTCGGGTTGGGGAACACTCAGAGGTTAACTTCTTTGGTACACAGATGAAGTCTGGGCGGTTTATCTGCCTTGAGATCTTACAGCTTCCCCATCATCTTCTACTTAATTATGTACTCCACCAAACACACTCACCTCTGCCCCAACTCTCTTGAAGTTCTGGTAGCCAACTGGTGTCTTCTTACTGGTGGGTGACACAGTGCAGTTCAGAAGGAGTGCAATATTGAGAGGTCCAGCTTCTTGGTGAGATTCCATAACCAAGGTCCTGTCTGGCCTTTCAGGTGCATGTAGAAAGTCTCACAACTGAAGGACAATGAGAGGAATTCCCAGCTAGCATTGTATTTCAAGAAAAGGATGTTTGGTGAAGGATTTAATAAGCAACAACAGCTGGGTAAGGTGGCAGTGAAGTAGGGTTTCTTTTCTTCTTTCCTCTTTCTTCTCTCATACTTACCTCTGAATGAAGAGCTCGGTCGTGGTAATAACATCAGAGACGATGAGTGGGTCCATTAGCGTGGCCTTGTGTCAGCAATGCCAGAGGCAAGTTTGGGTTCTCGGCGGCTTCTGTCAAGACAATCCTAGCACCGGCTCAACATCAAGTTCACCTTAAGTTCTTTTGGCAACTTCAGATGAGGAAGGAGATTCCGGGAGGCTGCAGCTGTGTGGATCTGGCTGTCCGACTTGGCTGGGTTGGTGGCAGGAGAAGATGAGGTGCGCCTGGGCCCCAGATTCCAATGACTCGGGTTTTCCTTGTGGCTTCTGCAGTAGCATGGTTGGTCTGGTCCAGCCCGGGATTCCTGTCCACAGCTCTGGTGGCTGTTTTCGTCGGCATCAGTCCAGGTCTCCTTACAGCTGCTTCAGTCAGTCTGTGACTCCATGTGGCATTTTCTTCAGCATCATGGTGGGTCCCGCCCAGGATTCCAATTGGGGGGGGTCGGGTCCATGAGCCCAGAAATGGATTAAGTGGACTTTGTCTTAAACACTGTGTTTTTAAAATTCTTTCTTCTTCTTTATTATCTTATTGTGGCAGGACTGTTATTCTGAACTTTTTTTATCTCTTTATTTTTCTTATTTGTTACTATAACTTTGTACTTTTGAAGGTCTATAATACTAGGCTTTTTATTTCTTTATTTTCTAATTTTGATTTCCCTCAGAGTTTGTACTCAAGAATCTATACTTTTGTACTTTTGCACGTAAGATGGTACGGTAAGAGGCGTCTTGTAAACTTTTCACTGTATTCATGTCAGTACATGTGACAATAAAGCTAATTCAATTCAATTCAGTTCCACTATGATGACTAATCCAAAGAACCTATTCAGTTCCTTTGCTATTTCTTTGTTCCCTATTACTGCTTCTACAGACTCATTTCCCAGCAGTGGAATCTGCACGCTTGCCTCTCTTTTACCTGTTGTATGTATAAAAAGCTCGTGTAATTTTTTTTAACTTTACTAATTAAGTTGCTCTTATATTTAATCTTCTCCCCCGCCTTATTGTGTTTTTGAAAGTCCTCTGGCTTCCCACTAGTGTTCATTATATCATTTGCTTTTCCTTTTGCTTTTATGCTGTCCTTGGTTTCCCTTGTCAGCCATGGTGGCCTCAACTCACCCTTATTATGTTTCTTCTTCCCCAAGATGAATTTCTGCTGTACCTCCTGAATTACCCACCGGAGTTCCTGCCATTGCTGCTCCATCATCTTTTCTGCTAGGCTTTCTTTCCAATCAACTCTGGCCAGCTCCTCCCTCATGTCTTGTAGTTACCTTTACTCAATTGTAATACTGTTACATCTTTTACAGTTTCTCCCTCACAAACCGCAGGATGAATTCTATCATACTGCCCACATGGGGTCCCTTCACCCAAAGTTCCCTAATCTAGTCTGTCTGATTAGACGTTACAAAATCCAGAATTGCCTGTTCTCTAGTGCGCTCTACCACAAGCTGCTCCAAAAGATTTTCTCGTAGGCATTCTACAAATTCCTTTGCTTGAGCTCTGCTAGCAACCTGATTTTCCCAGTCCACCTACACATTGAAGTTCCCGTCAATTGTTATAATAATACCTTTCCTATATGCCTTTCCTAGCTCCTGCTTTATTTACTTCCCCCACATCCTGACTACTGTTAGGAGGCCTGCACATGTTTCCCATCAGGGTCTCTTTTCCTTTGCAGTTCCTCAATTCTACCCACACAGATACTACACCTGTCCTTATATTGCTCTTGCTATTCATTTATTTTCAGTTCTCATTAACAAGGCAGGCCTGTCCCTCTGCCAGTTCCGTTGTCCTTTTGATATGAGGCGCATCTTGGATATTTAGTTCCCAGCATCAATCCCTTTGCAACCAACTTCAATCTGTGCTTAAAGTTCATTAACCTCATTTTGTGCACTGTGTGTATTTAAGTACAATGTCGTCAGTCCTGTGTTGACTGATCCCTCTCACAGTTGTCCCCTTATCTACTGCGCCTGAAATTGGAGAGTATGGAAATGGTCAGGAATATATCATAGAGACACAGAGATATACAGCAAGGAAACAGACCTTTTGGTCCGATTTATCCATACTGACCAGATATCCTAAACTGATCTAGTCCCATTTGCCAACATTTGGCCCATATCCATCTAAACCTTTTCTATTTGTATACCCACTCATGATGCTTTTTAAATGTTGTAATTGTACCAGCCTCCACTATGTCCTTTGGCAGGTCATTCCATACATGTACAACCTTCTCCATGAAAATGTTGTTCTTCAGGTCCCGTTCAAATCTTTCCCTCCTCACCTTAAACCTATGTCTTCAAGTTTTGGACTCCTCCATCCTAGGGAAAAGACCTGTTTACCCTATCCATGCCCCTCATAATATTATATACCTCTATAATGTCACCCCTCAGCCTCTAATGCTCCATGGAAAACAGCCCCAGCCTATTCAACCTCTCCCTATAGTTAAAATCCTCCAAACCTGGCAACATTCTTGTAAATCTTTTCTGAACCCTTTCAGGTAAACAAAGGTTTAGTGAGCTGAATTTTTTGGTGCTATAGTCTAGACTGAGTAGTTTGATTAATATCACTGGAGAGAGGCTGAAGGGGTGTGTTCATACCAATGTTCAAGGCGATAATTACTTTCTCTTCCACATGTACAACTGTTTCTGCAATAAATCCCATTTTTGAATCTGACTACTGGAGCCAATTCAGATGTGAGACTGTCTCCTTGATGGAGAATAGTTTGCATAAAAGTGGCCCTTAGACATGCCTGGAGCTTCTTGTGCCCATTGTATCTCTGCACTGCCAGAACAAAGGAATGTAAGATATCTTTTTGCATTAGTTATATTTGTGTGTTTTATATGTTTCACTGGATAAACCTTTATCCAGTGTGTACTTGACATGTTTTCTGTTTCTAATAATAGGTTTAGGTTTAGTATGGTGAAAAGTAAGATCAAAGTGGAAGTATTAAACTCACCAGTGGCATGGATCCTATAGATTGATGTAATCTTTTTTATTGT
This sequence comes from Chiloscyllium plagiosum, assembly GCF_004010195.1. NCBI lineage: Eukaryota > Metazoa > Chordata > Chondrichthyes > Orectolobiformes > Hemiscylliidae > Chiloscyllium > Chiloscyllium plagiosum. Next base: position 8,855,549 of record NC_057729.1, read on the forward strand.
CTTCTAGTGACATCAGATCCTCTGTAATGTACCTCATATCTCAGTGCAGCAAGGGTGCAAATAAAAACATTTTTCCACATGGGTGATGTCACAATAACTGAGTTATGTCAACTGAAATGTCCTTTTCCTGAGGTAACAAGTCAAATAGTAACAAAGTGATTTATTATGCTTTTCTGAAAAAAAAAGATGTAAGTGGAACAGTAAATTATTCTCTACGAATTCAATTTTTACTTAGATTTATTGGATGATCACAGATTGTTTCTGGCATCAGTTTAAAATTTAAGATGTACAATAGGTGCAAATATATCATAAAAATTCTTAAAACCCTTAAGTAATGTTTTCTTAGCCAAAATCTCTTGATAAACCTTCCCATTATATAGTAACTTCAATTCTTTGACAAAAGGAAGAACATCAACAGATGTCCCCTGTTCAGGAAAAGTATACTGTCGCCTACATATAAAATTTAACAGGGCTTTATCAGCTCAGAATTTGTTGTATGATTGATTACCTCTATATGGAATAAATAAATGGCATTAAGCACATAATTTAAAAAAGAAGCAAGATAGAATTGCATTTGCTAAATCCTTTCAAAATTTCCGAAGATACAGAAATATTTTACAGCCATGAATGTACTGTTGAAGAGCACTCACTGGTACAAGAATTTAACATTTTTTTTTCCAAAATGAAATTGATAAACCAATTTTCTTACATTTCTCACTTCGAACCCATCAGTTGTCTTATCAGGCCACTAACTAGTTAGGGGACAGAAAGGAAGAGCATTAAATAGAGAATTGTAAGAACAAATGTGAATACTTGTGATGGAAGATAGTTAAAATGAATAAACAAAAGAATTGAGATGAGTCAAATATATAGAAATGCCACCCAGCCTGTCTATTTAGTTATGATACCTTCGCAAACATACTCCACAGCCATCTAGTTTAATGTAAGCTGCTGAGAAATGGGAATGAAATGTTACTTTTCTGGCCAATTGTGAGGAAGAAAAAGATGTGGAAAATTATTGTCTGAACCACACAAGTGATCGAAACTGGGGCAAAATTGGAAAGGTTTTGCACACTGCCACCCAGAGATGTGGGCTGGACAGCCCTATCTTGCTCAACACTCTGAGGAGCATTAAATGGTGATTCTCATTTCAGTTCATCCAGTTCTTTTGAAGACCCTTGTGTTTCTATTCCACCCAATTCACTATTAATTTGTTCCAGAATTTATCTTGTATCAGGAAGAAGTTGACTACATTTCCAATCTTTTCTTAACTCAATCAATTTTAAATTATGTTGCCATTTTCTAAAATCTTGTGTCAAACAGAATTTTTGTGTATCAAATCATCCATATCTGTGAAAATCTTGGGGACCATTATCATGTTCATCCTACTCTTCTTCAGACATTTAAATCTCATGGATGATCCATCTCTACTCAAACATAGCCTTTATTCAGAAGTCAGCTTCCAGACCTCCTCTGCACTCAAGGGTTTATATGGCACTCCTGATGCATCACCCAAGCTGGATGTAATTATGACCTTCTTAGACTTGTGTCACATCCCAAACTATACTTCCTAAAATGTTATGATTTGGAGATGCCAGTGTTGGACTGGGGTGTACAAAGTTAAAAATCACACAACACCAGGTTATAGTCCAACAGGTTTAATTGGAAGCACACTAGCTTTCGGAGCAACGCTCCTTCATCAGGTGATTGTGGTTGATCAGGTGATCCTAAAATGTTATTTGCTTTTCCATGTTCCAAGTAGTAGAAAATAGCAAAGTATTTCAGAAATAATTCAACCTACTCATTTCATTTCAACCCAATTTCATGATTTTATATTTCAACTTCATTTTTCAGCTCTTTGCCTACTGACACATGTCTGTCCTGATCCTATGGGAATATTTGGATTTACCATAATTAGCTGTTAAATTCATCTTTAAACATGGATACAGTACTCATTGTGCTCTCCTTTTAAGTAATGGGTAGAATTATGCATGTATCCAAACTTTTTACCCTTCAAAATCATTGTACCAGCACTAATCCAACTCCAATTTCCTGCAAACTTTTCATTTCTTTTCTGGTTAGGCTTACTGTTCTATTAGTGCTACTTAGAGCAATGAGCCATCTGAGCATCCTCCTGTAGCCTTCTGTCCTGCCACCAATGCCTCCCTACAAATCTCAGTATAAATTTCTTCCAGGCCATTAACCCTACTATGCTTCCCCTGCCTCTCTGACCTTTGACTGTACACTACTGTCCTTTGAGTCTAATTTCCTAAACATGCTTAATTGTTTCCCTCCTACTGGGCACTGATCATGCTCAACCTTCCTCCACAACCCCTCGGTTTTGCATTTTCACTTGTCCCTTTCTGGAAGTTTTCTCTGCCATGCTTTCACCGTCCAACATTATCTTGTTCACTGCTGGAACCCATTGTCACAGGTCTTGCCCCAATTTGCTCAAATTATTCCCCCATCTAAGCCCGCTTGAGAACAGAAACTCAGTTGAAATGATCCAACAGTGTCTATTCCCTCTTTGTCTTTCTTAATCCAGATTACCTTACTCTGTTAAATTCTCCCTGTAATTTTTGTTCCAGGGCCATTACTTCTTGCTAACTGCAATCTTTTATTCTTATTATTGTATTAAATTTTTGCAGTATTATTTCCATCGCAGTAATCTTTTCATTCAAATATCTATAAGGCATCACCACAATAGCACACTTTAATCAAACCTGATATTCCCAGAGTCAATGCAAAAATTCAAGACTTTTGAAAAAGAATGTTTATTTGCCCAATTTTCCTGACTTTTAGATCCAGTTTGACAGAAAAAAATGAACGGGATTTCTTTAATTCACAGCGATTATTTATTACAAATAAATAGATTCTAGTTACAGATAAGCAATCATGGGCTGTTGACATATAACTCTACCAACAAAATCTCTAACTACCTTATAAACCCAACCCCAAACACACATACAGACAACTGTAGATAGGAAGGAAACATTTGCGTGTGATGGACAGAGGAAAAGACTGGAGATGAGGAACTAGGGGTTTACAGAAGACTCATCTTGAGACAATTAATGAGTCCTCCGAATCTAAAAGGGTTTCAGTCATCTGACATGTTCCAGCATGGGTTCCTGACCCACTTTTCAGCCATGGGTTGGTAAATACAATGCCCCTTAAGTTCCAGCTGCAGTAAACAATGATTAGGAAAATACTTCAGGAGGGCATGCACAAACATTTGAAATGGACAGACTCATAAGAGATGAACTTCAACACTAAGAATGTTGAAGTGATTTTGATATATATTGATTGAAAGGAAATTTTGAAATTCCAGAAGATCTGAGAGAGGAGAGAGAACAAACAAAATGAATAGGACTGATTCTTAAAAAACTTGCTGTGAATATCTCAGACAAGTGAAAGACCTGAGGGTATGTATTAAAGGACCAGATTATAAACCAGGTGTCGTTGGTTGATCATTTGAAAAGAAACTGCAAAGGGTAGCCATCAGGGCTGATGTGAAGTGGATATATTGTTGTAATTTTCCAAGAATCCTTGGATTCTGGAGAGGTATCAACAGACTAGAAAACGATTAATGTGACATCCCTTTGCAAAATGGGAGGGAGATAAAAAGCAAATATCCATGGGCCGATTCACCTAATATTTACTGTTGGAAAAGTATTGGAATCACTTATTAAGCAAGCATTAGCACAGCAGTTGAGTCAGCATGGCTTAATGAAAGAGAAATTAAGGTTGAGTAATTTATTAGAGGTTTTCGAGGAAATCTGAACCAGAGTTGATAGAGGGTAACCAATAGATCTGTTTATTTGGACTTCCAGAAGACATTTGATGAGATATCTGACAAAAGTCATAAGATGAGACCCCATGGTATTGGAGGTAGCATAATAGCATAGAGAATTGGCTCATAGGCAGGAAACAGTGACTGGGGATAAGGTGTTCTTTTTCAGTTTGGTGACCCATGACCAATAGGTTCCACAGGTATCAGTGCGGGGTCCACAACTGTTTACAATATATATTCATGACTTGGAGGAAGGAAGTGGACGTACTGTTGACAAATTTGCAGTTGATGCAAAGAGAGGTGGAAAGGCAGGTTGCCAGAGGGATACAAACAGTTTACAGCGAGATATTTATAGGTTAAGTAAGTGCGCAAAAAGTTGACAAATGGAATATAATGTGGGAAAATGTGAAGTTGTTCATATTGGAAAGGAGAACAAAAGAACAGAGCATTATTTATATGGGGAAAAGCCTGCAGAAAGCTGAGGCACAAAGGGATTTATGCATGAAACACAGAAAGCTAGCACACAGGGGCAGCATGTAATCAAGATGGCTAATGGAATGTTGGCCCTTATTTCAATGGGTTAGAATATAAAAGTATGAAGCCTTACTGTAAATATACAAGATGCTGATGAGACTACATCTGGAGTACTGTGAGCAATTTTGGTCCCCTTACTTAAGAAAAGGTACTATCATTGGAGACAGTTGAGAGAAGGTACACTAGCATGATTGCCAGTGTGGAGGGATTCCTTATGAGCAAAGGTTAAACAGGTTGGGAATTTACTCATTGGAATTTAGAAGAATGAGAGGTGATCTTATTGAAATGATAGGATTCTTAAGGGGCTTTACAGGATAAGTGCTGGGCGGATGTTGCCCCTCCTAGGAGAGTCTGGGATCAGACGGCATGTCTCAGAATCAAGGGGTGAAAATTTAAGACTGGGGCAAGGATGGATTTCTTCTCTCAGGGACTTGTTAGTCTTTGAAATTTCTTGCTAGAGAGAGCTGTGAAGGCAGAGATCTTGTGTGTATTTGAGGCTGAGATTGGTAGATTCCTGATCAGAAGGGCAATCAGAGGTTACAGGGAAAGGGCAGGAAAATGGATGTGAGAAGTATTCGATCAGTCGTGATCCTTTGAATGGTGGAGCAGACTTGAGGGGCCAATTGGCCTACTCCTGTTCCTATATCTTATGGTCTTATGGAAGGTTGATGGAAGAGGAGCTTGATAGTAATGCACTGTTTCCACCCTATCTATAGATATTTTCAATCAACTTGATTAGATAAGTTATGACACACATATCGAACGTGAACCCCGACTTTTTGAGGTAGGAACACAGACCTAATTCTAGATTGATTTTTCAACAATTGACAGCATTTTAGTATGGTGGTCTAGCCATTTAGTCTCGCATGTAAGGCTTGATATTTATTGAATTCAAATTTCACCATCTGCCAAAGTGGGATTTGAACACATGATTCCAGAACATTAATCTGAGGTTCTGGATTATTAGCCCAGTGACATTACCTCAATGCTAGCACCTCCCCAGCCAGAACTAACTTTAATATTTTTAATCAATCTGTTCAGAAGTATTATGACACATCTCTGGAAGAGGTGAGGCTTGAACAGTGGTCTCCTGGTTCAGAGATAGGGACACAACCACTACACCACAAGATACAAAGCACTCGGACCTGTCTGGGGATATCAGATGGAATATACCTGCATTGGCTGAATGAGACTTAAGGGCTAACTGAGTTGGAAAGACAGTGAGATTGCATATTGTGCTACTTTTAATGTGGTTGTTTTCTCATTCATTCACAGGATTTTGGTTTTGCTACCTAGACCAGCATTTATCAGCTATCCCTACTTGCCCAGAGGGCAATTAAGAATGAGCCACATTGTTGGGTTTGGAGTCACATATCGGCCAGACCAGATGAGAGGAACAGTTTCCTTCCCTAAAGGACATTAGAGAACCAGAAGGGCTTTCAACAATTGAGAATGGTTTCATGGTCATCATTAGAGTCTTCATTCCAGATTTTTATTGAATTCAAAATTCACTTTCTTCCATGGTGGGTTTCAAACTCAGGTCCCCAGAACTTAATCTGTGAGTCTGAAATAATGGTCAAGTAATAATACCTATGCCAATGTTTTCCCCTGTGTTTACATAGATATATCCTTGTTGTGTTGATTACTTAAAATGAAATTTACCTATTTGTGTTATTTCATTTTATGTTTAATTTGTATTGATTCTGATTTGCATTAAAGTACAAATAATAAAAAGTGAAATGTTGTTAGCAATTTCTTCACTTGGGTAACTTTGATAAATTTGATCATTTGCTTTGTGGATTCCCCATGAGAATAATAACAAAGTACACGCAACACAGAAAAAGGCATTAAGCATAGCCAGTCCTTGTCAATATTTATGCTCCTCCCATTTGCTCCCATCGCCCAATTTTCCCCATTTAAATCTACAGCCATAGCCACATATTTCTTTCTCCCTCATATATTTGTCTACTCTCTCCTTAAATGTTTCTTTGGTATTTGTTTCAACCACTCCATGTAGTAGCAAGTTCCACATTCTAGGCACTTATTTTCTGAAGGGGTTTCTTAGAGATACATGGAGTCATGGAGTCATAGAGTCATCCAGCACAGAAACAGACCCTTCAGTCCAACTTGTCTGTGCCGACCAAGTTTCCCAAAGTAAACAACTCCCACTTACCTGCATTTGGTCTATATCCTCTCAAGCTTTCCTATTCATGTACCTCTTCAAATGTATTTTACCTGTTGTAAATGTACCTGCATCTACCACTTCCTTTGGCAGTTCATTCCACATACAAACTACCCTTTTGTGTGAAAGGTTTGCCCCTCAAGTCCCTTTTAAATCTTTCTCCTCTCACCTAAAAATATGCCCCCTCGTTTTGAACTCCCCGCACCGTAAGGAAAAGACCTTTGCTATTCACCTTATCTGTGCCCTTTAATAATTTTATAAACCTCTCTAATGTCATCATCCCTCAACTTCTACGCCCTAGTGAAAAAAGTCCATGCCTATCTAGGCTCTCCTTATAACACAAACTTTCCAGTATCAATAATATCCATGTAACTGTTTTCTGAACCTTCTCTAATTTCAACATATCCTTCCTATAGCAGGGGAACCAGAACTGTACACAGTACTCAAAAGAGGCTTCACCAACATCCTGTACAACCTCAACATGATATCCCAACTCCTAAACTCAAGTCGTCTGAGCAAAGAAGGCAAGCGGGCTAAATGCTAATTGTTCCGAATTCCCTATTGGATTTCTTGGTGGTTATTGTCATCCTTCAGTATACAATGAATTTCAAGACAATTCTTTAAAAGGGTGAACACAAACACAATATTAAAATCGCTGAAGCAACTCAGGTGATCCTTGGCAGAATCAGCTCCGAATAGCTATCTATTCTGAGACTAAAGCAAACACCTGATAAAATTTGGCACTCATAATAGTCTAGGGGATTCAAACATTCCTTTAAGGATGGAGAGACAACAAAAATGTTATGATATTTCTGCGAACTTGTTTTCTGATTAACCACAGAAAAAGATAGTTTAAAACTCAATGTGTATTCAACAAATGGCAATGCATCCACAATGATGGGGCAGTCTGGGTAAATTTCAAATTGTCAGATGAGAACGCATGATGCTTATTGCCCTAACTACCTAATTTATTTGGAAATGGACTTTGGATACTTAGGTGAGACAACCTTTTTCAGAACAACTAGAATCAGCTCTGTAGTAATGCTCGAATCGACTGCAGTCTACTAAAGAGACAAGGTAATAAACAGTAACACATTAAAATCAGGAGAAGGGCTCCCCCAACGTGTTCCAGTTTCAAGATCAAGAGAATTTGATACCAGAAGCTTCACAATGAGAAACTGAGAAAATCCCAAGCTACATTCCTTTCTTCTTCAGCTACACCTAAATATTATGTGATAAAAGATGACTGTAATTGGAGTAAGTGATATTGTATTTTTAAATCTCTGGAATGAGACTGAGACAATAATCTGCTTTATTTTCAAAAACTTATTAAATTCTAGCTTAATACTGGAATAGGACAACCATTCTGAAGGTAAGAAAATACACACACCTCACAGATGAGCTAGGATTAAACACATAAATTCTGTGTGTGACACTTCCTGGATAGCCTATAATTACACTTAGTTATCCAGCAGGTATGATGGATTACAGTTATTTGGGGAAACTGAAGAAAGTGGGGGCAGCAAAGTTTAAGAGAAGATTTGAGATGTACAAAATCCTGAATAATTGAGATAGAAAAGATGTGTAGGAAAGGCAAAGTTACAGAGATCATGGGGGATTTCATAATGCAAGTAGACTGGGAAAATCAGGTTGGTAGTGGATTGCCAGGAAAGGAACTTGTGGAATGGTTAGAAGATGTCTTTTTGGAGCAGCTTGTGGTGGAGCTCACTAGGAAATAGGCAATACTGGATTTAGTGTTGTGTAGTGAGGCAGACTTGATAAGGGAGCTTAAGGTGCAGGAACCCTTAGGTGGCAGTGATCATAATATGGAATCTAGTATGCAATATGAGAAGGAGAAGATAAAATGAGAGGGAATAAGCTGAATAAAGGCAACTACAGAGGCATGAGGGAGGAGCTGGGTAGAATTGACTGGGAGAGGAGCCTGGCAGGAAAGGTAGTAGAACAGCAATGGCAGGAGTTGCTGGGAGTAATTCAGGAGACACAGCAGAGATTCATGCCGAAGGAAAAGAAGTACGGTGTATAGTGGATAAAACAACCATGGCTGACTAAGGAAGTCAGGGATAGCATAAAAGCAAAAGAAAAAGCATGAATGTTGTGGTCAGGGGCAGTGGGAAACCAGAAGATTGGGAAGCTTACAAAGTCTAAACAGCGGGCAACACAAAAAGAAATAAGGAAGGAGGAGATTAATTATGAGGGTAAGCTAGCCAGTAATATAAGGGAAGACCTAAGAGTTTCTTTAGATATATAAAGGTCAAAATAAAGGCAAAAGTGGACATTGGGCCACTGGAAAATGACACAGGAGAGACAGTAGTGGGGATCAAGGAAAGGGCTGAGGAACTGAATAATTACTTGGCATCAGTCTTCACAGTGGAAGACACGAGTGAGATCCCAAAAGTGCAAAAGAGTGAGGGTGCAGAGCTGAGTATGATGGTCATCACTAAGGAGAAGGTGATAGAAAAACTGAATGGCCTGAAAGTGGATAAATCACAAGAACCAGATGGACTACACCCCAGAATTCTAAATGAGATAGCTGAACAGATAGTGGAGGCGTTAGTGGTGATCTTTCAGGAAATGCTAAAGTCAGGGAGGGTCCCAGAGGACAGGAAAATCATTAATATGACACCCCTGTTTAAAAAGGGTGTGTGGCAAAAGATGGAAAATTGCAGCCCAATTAGCCTAACTTTAGTCGTGGGTAAGATCCTGGAATCCACTATGAAGGAGAAGATTTCTGAATACTTAGAAGTGTATGGTAAAATAGGGCAGAGTCAGCATCAAGGGGAGATCATGCCTGACAAACCTGCTAGAATTCTTTGTGGAAGTAATGAGCAGATTAGACCAAGGAGAGCTAATGGATGTTATCTACCTGGACTTCAAGAAGGCCTTTGACAACGTGGCGCACAGGAGGCTACTGAGTAAGATAAGGGCCAGTTGTGTTAGAGGCAAAGTGTTAGCATGGATAGAAGCTTGGCTGTCTCACAAAAAAGCAGAGAGTGGGAATAAAAGGGTCCTTCTTAGGATGACAGACATTGACAAGTAGTGTTCCACAAGGCTCAGTGTTGGGACCCCCACAACTTTTCACTTTATACAGTAATGATCTAGATAAAAGAACTGATGGCAGTCTGTCTAAGTTGGCAGAAGATATAAAGATAAGTATAGGGATAGATAGGATTGAGGAGATGGGGAGGCTGCAGAAGGATTTGGGTAGGTTAGGAGAGGGGGCAAAGAAGTGGCAGATGGAGTTCAATGTGGGAATATGTGAGGGCATGCATTTTGCTAGGAAGAATAGAGGCATGGACTATTTTCTAAACATGGAGAAAATTCAGAAGTCTAAAGTGCAAAGAGACTTAGGAGTTCTAGTCCAGGATCCTCTCAAGGTAAACTTGCAGGTTGAGTCAGTAGTTGGGAAGACAAATCCAATGATCGGATTTATTTTAAGAGTACTTGAATATAAAAGCAGGGATGTACTTCTAAGACTCTATAAGGCTCTGGTCAGACCACATTTGGAGTATTGTGCACAGTTTTGAGCTCCATATCTCAGGAAGGATATACTGGCCCAGGAGTGTGTTCAGAGGAGGTTCACGACAATGGTCCTAGGAATGAAAAGCATAGCATATGAGGAATGTCTGAGGACTCTGGGTCTATTCTCAGTGAAGTTTAGAAGGATGAGGGGGGAATCTAATTGAAACTTACAGAATACTGAATGGTCTGGACAGAGTGAATGTTGGGAAGATGATTTCATTGGTGGGAGAGACAAGGACCCAAGGACACAGCCTCAGAGTAAAGAGAAGACCTTTTGGAACAGAGATAATAAGAAACTTCTTCAGCCAGAGATTGGTGTATCTATGGAACTAATTTCCACAGAAGGCTGTAGACGTCAGGTCATTGAGTACATTTAAGATGTGATAGATAGGTTCTTGATTGTCAAGGGGATCAAGGGTTATGGGAATAAAGTGGAAGAATGGGGTTAAGAAACATATCAACTATGATTGAGTGGCGGAACAGACTTAATGTGTTGAATGGCTTAATTTCTGCTCCTATGTCTTATGATCTTGTGGTCTTTCTTTCTGAAGTTGATGATTGGCTCTTTGGTTTGCTGACATTGAGGCAGTGATTGTTATTTGTGCACCACAACATCAAATATTCTATCTCCTTCCTGTATTCTCTCTCATCAATAATAATGTATTGTTATGTGCATTTATGAAAATAAGGAAAATTTGTACAAGCTGCCATAAGCTGCCACAATTTTAATTGCATAAATTATAAAAAGAAATAAATTATACAAAGTTAGAAATAATTACAGTTTTTATTCCAGCCACGGCTTTTTGGTTTCCTAAGTGGCTACGGCTGCCAAAGATATCCCTGAGGCTGCTACACCAAATTGGAAGTACACTGAAGCAGCACCTGTCATCGCTGACCGGACCCAAAGCCGCCTCATCGCTACCCTCACTCCAGTCACTATCATATCCAGGAGACTGTCCCAACTCTCGAGAACCGGGGCCCACCTCATTTTTTAAGAACTGACTGACCGTCCAAATTTACTCCTGAGGACCAAGGACTCATCCACCCTGCCACTGCTGCAGACACCACCAAAGCATCAGAAGTAAAGAACAAACCCCAATTCATCGACACTGCAACAGTTGCTCAAGTCGTGGCCACACAGAATGGACCAGGTCTGCCTTTCAACAACTCCCCGAACCTCTCTCTCCACCACAGCAGCCACAGAAAAAAGAAAAGATGAATTTGATGCAAGGGTGCTTAAATGAAGTGAAATAAAGTAAAATTTAAAATAAAGTTGATCATGAGAGAGGGAGTGGATGGACTGTGAGCCTGAAAACCTTCTGCCCTGCTGCCTCCATCATCTTGAAGTTCAATGTAAAGAAGGATTAGTTTTATAGAACAATCAAGGAATTAACAAATCCAACTGGTCTCTTTCTGCGTGGTATCATTTTGTGATTGGATGATTTTCAAAGTTCGATTGGGGAAAGAATTCTAATAAAGAGGGTAGAAATTAGAAAATAAATTTGGAAGCAACGTTTAAAGAGCAGACTGTGTGGAATTATGAAATTGTTTGGACTCTTCTCAGTTCCACTGATGGTAGGTGGGATGCTTTTGAATTAGTGGTACTTGAGTTCCAGTCTCTGACTGATCTTGTCAAGGTGGGTTGGAGGCAGCAATGGCTATCAGCCTGGCCAGCAGTGGGTTGTCAAGTTGAATATGTGAGTATCCATTTGTGATGGATGTAGGGCCTGATGAAGGGCTTCTGCCTAAAACATCGACTCTCCTGCTCCTCGGATGCTGCCTGACAGGCTGTGCTTTTCCAGCACCACATTCTCAACCAGTATCTGTTTGTGAGCAAACTGGGACATCACTGGTTACTCCACTGGGGTCAAAGCCTGCGAGTTGTTGGGAAGCAGCTTGCCAGTAACTAGCAGGCAGCTGCAGGCCATCTGAGAGAGATTATTTCCTCCATAGTAGTGACCTAGTGGAAAGGGTCACAGATTAGTTGAAAAAGAATAGAAATGTCTATATAGGGCATTTTAAAATGGAGGTCACTTAACTCTTTGAGTGGGTTTGCCACTTCTACAAATCTTTGGGTCCTCTGAATTAGTCTGCAACCTCTGGAACTCATTCACTGCCCAATAATGTATGAGACACATATTTTTTCATTCGTTAGGACTGTAAATGGAATGGAAGTTGAACTGCTATAAACAGAAAAGTAGGTAAGTTTTGCAACTTGAAATTCAGGTGTTACACATTGTTGAGCAGTGCAATGTGGAAGCAAAAAGAGTAACACTGATAATGCTTTGACTTAAGGAAATACTGCCTGACAATAGCTCCCTGGTTGGTTGTGTTGCAGAATGTTAAACTCTGTAAGTGGCACAAGAAAAGAGAGTGGAAGAAATATCTAGAGTCAACAAACAGAAAACATCCATCTTTGCCTGTCTGTCTTTCTGTCTTTCTTCTCTCCCTCTTGTGTGGGGAAGAGACAGAAAAAAAAACAAAGAAAGCTTAAAAGAAAGAATTCATCCAATTGAAGACTCAAATTCTCTTGTCACTCACCAAACTGAAGGACGGTCATCAACCTACAGACTGTAGCATGTCGTCTTTACAGAAATCAAAATGACTGATGAAAAATACCTTTCAACCTTGCAGTCGAAACTATTTGGAATTTATATTTACCTTGTCTACTTTTACGTCATAGCATATATTTTAGTCCATTTGTATTTGTTAATTGCAATAAATGTGTATTTGGGGTTATCAAGGGATATAGTTAAAGTTGCAGAAGAACATAGGAACTAAGAACAAGTACTAACAAGTGAGCAATTCAGTCTGTCGAGCCTGCTCCATCATTCCATCATTTAATACAATCATGGCTGATCACATCCCGGCTCCAACCCCACTTTCTTGCTTGCTCACCATAACTCTTCAACTCATTAGGAATTAAAAGTTTGTTCACCTCCTTAAAAATAAATAAGATAACTCTTCTTTTTACTGCTCTTATTAAAGTTGTGTGTTTCAATAAACAGTTTATTTTTATCATTACTGCAAGAACCTGGTAAGAATTGCTTTTGTCTTGAGTAGCAGTCAGGCAGCCAAATTAATCATTTTGGTGGTATAATTGGGACTTTATATACTTATAGATTTTGTGATAACTTTTGAAAAAGTTGAGTAAAATTATCAATGTATTCTTCCCAGTTATGTCATATCATTACTTAGATATTAGATACAGATCAGGGCATCACCAAATTCGAGGGTTGGAACTTGGAAATGATTATGACCAGTGATTAATTAAAGTGAGCAAGATTCCACCTTTCATGTGCTTTGTCTTGACCTGTGCTAATTTATCCTGTGCTAGATATTCTAGAAAGGTGAAGCATGTAGCTGAGAATCAAAGCTGAGAATCAAAGGAAAAAGCTGAGCCTTACATACCTACTGCTCAGAGCTGAAAAATGTGTTGCCAGAAAAGCGCAGCAGGTCAGGCAGCATCCAAGGAGCAGGAGAATTGACATTTTGGGCATAAGCCCTTCTTCAGGAATGAAGAAGGGCATATGCCTGAAACGTCGATTCTCCTGCTCCTTGGATGCTGCCTGACCTGCTGCGCTTTTCCAGCAACACATTTTTCAGCTCTGATCTCCAGCATCTGCAGTCCTCACTTATACCTACTGCTCACTCAGGCTATTTTTTTAATTGACAAAAATAGAAATTACTGGAAAAGTTCAGCAGGTTTGGCAGCACCTGTGGAGAGAAATCAGAATTAATGTGTCGGGTTGAGTGACCCTTTCTCAGAACTTTTTCAATTGTTCCCTGTACTGTGTGCAGCGTTACAGGTTGCCCATATTTTGTCAGTATTAGTTGCAACTCACGAACCTGTGCACATATGGTCCATCAAATTAGTTCAGATCTTGTCAATGCAAATGGTCAGGCATTGTTATCACTTCATCTAATCTTGATGATAAACTATGCAAAAAGATTTGAATTCTTCTGAAGTCTGTAAGATTAGTTATAATGAATAAAAGCATTAAATCAATGTGAAAAATAAAGGTGGAGAACTAGATCACATGTTGAGCCTGAATTTTATTTAACAGCTGCATAGATGGTGGCTATTCCTTCAGTTCTAAATGAAGGCAGAGTTGTCTTAACTTTGCTGTCTTCACCAAATGCACCAGAAATCCCAGGAATATTTCTTCAGAAACTGTTCAAATGCCTAAAGACTTTTCTTGTAATTAATAAGACAGTGCAAAGTCAGGATTTGACTTTTGGTCTTCGAACAGAAAACCTAGATCAATAGCCATGCATGAGGATCACCTAATCCTTTTCTTGCAGCGAGAGCATGTACGAAGAATGTATTTGCGGCCACATTTGCATTCCCTGGTGGGTTTCTCACCTTTCTCTAGCTGTTGTCGACTGTGATAGAAGTTGACGCTTTTTATGTGATCCTCCTCATCAAGGGAAGTTTCTGCAGGATTCTGACTACTTTGAGTGGCGAACATTGAATGACTGTGTCTACATTTGCACTGAGCTGTGGGGAGGTTTTGCTTTTCCTGAGAGTGAAAATTGATGCCATCTTGGATAAGTTGGAATTCATTTCCTGAAAGTGGGTTCTCTTTTACTTGATGAATTCCTCCTTCTTGATGATAGGGCCTTGCACTAATCTTTTTGTTTCTTGGCTGGAGATCTTGTTCAGTTTGGATCTGGGGTGTTTTGATTTCTTGTATGACTTGAATTTGAATTTGGGGGAAATCAAGCTGAGTTTGGAGGTGAGTTTCTGGGAGAAGGCCTCTGACTTGGGGATAGGATTCGGAGGCATATTCCTTGTCTCCAGTAGGGTATTCGAGAAAACCATGCATGTTTTGGGATTGTGGTATTATCTTGGATGGAAACTGAGTTTCTAAAATATTGTTCCAAATTGCTGAGGTGAATATATCTTGACTGTTACTGTGTACAATTTTATTTTGTTCATCTTGCATCACCCTGCCTTTTGATTGGGATGAGCAATGTCTTTTGCACATTTCCATACCAGACGGTTGGCTATTGTGTGCTGCTTGGTTGTATTTTTGAGATACCTCAGCAGGAGATTTTCTATCTCTCTCTGGTACATATCTTTTCAATTGCCATGAAGTTTCTTTCGTGTCCTTTTGGACAAAAGTGAATTGGTGTTTTGTTTCTGGGCTTGAGGATATCTTCTCTTCCTTGCTGCAATGGGAATTATTTTCAGAGGACGTGTCCATAAGTATTTTTGTACTTTGACAACAAAGTTTTGAGATCTGTTCTGTGTCTTTAGGGTGGGCAACCAGGAGTTCTTGGTTATCATTGTTGTGAATATTTATGTCATTTTGTGTGACATGGTTTTGCACTCCTGGGAAACCTTTTCCTTCTTGGGAAGAAGATTCTAAGAAGATATGGCTGCATTTGGGATAGTGTTTCACAACGTATTGCTTGTATTCATTGTAATTTTCCATCAAATCCTGTCCTGTTTGCAGGTGAGTTCCTTGAACATCTTGCTTCGCTGTGTTTTGGGTTTCACTTAGCTGTTGTGAGTATATTGCAGAGAAAACCAATAAATCTTGGAGGCAATTTTTAGTTTGTGCTTTGTGTATAGTCCCTTTAGAGTGTTTTGATTTGAATGATTGATTTGGTTTTTCTGATTTAATGCTGGATGTCTGGATATTGTTTACCTCCAATTCAGAGTTCTGAGTCTCTGTCAATGACTTGGAACTTGAATTTGGAGTAAGTACATCTTTTTCCGGTGCACAGCTTGAAGGTGTGAGTGCTGTTTCCTTGTATTTCTTTTGAGAATAACTGCAAAGATATTTGTCTGTATTCGGAATTGAAGAGGTTAATACTTCCAGGTTGAGAACTGGGCCATTCTGAGAGGGTATTTTCAAAGGTTGTACTCCACTTTTAGAACAGAATTTTGTCTTAAGTTTTTGACTTTTGGGTTCAGTATCCAATAAATCCTCTTTGTTTTGGCTGTGAGTATTTTTTCCACGTGTAATTTGGGAATTAGTTTTGAGAGGAACTTCTCTATTTTCAGAAGTTATTCCTGTAGATGCTTGTCCACCATAGAGACACTTTTCTGATCTATCTTGCATCTTATGAGATTCATCCAAAAAATCATGATGGTTTTGACTGTGATTATTTCTATCATGCTTTATTTTGTGTGGACCAGGTTCATTTTCAGAGGAAAGCTCTAAGGATACTTGTTCACTTTGGAGATGTTTCATAATTTCAAAGTGGTTTTCCAAAAGATTTTCCTTGTTTTGAATATCAGGTGTTTTAATACCTTCTTTGTCAGGAGATTGTGTTTTTACATTTTGTCCTGTTTGAAGAAACTTCAAAATATCTTGGAAGCAATGGTATGTATCTTTGGTTTGTGTTTGCTTGTTATGTTTAGCCTCTCTCTTGTGTTTTGATTTAGATGATTGATGCTTTGTGCCTAAATCAGTGGTGGATGTTTGGATGTTTCTTTCTTTGCTACACTTTTCAAAGGTCTTGAATTCCTTGTTATTACATTTTCTAGATTGTGCATCAATTTCAGGAAATGATTTTGTGCATCTCGGTAGAGATTCAATGGCTTTCTTTTGAAAATAATTGAGATCCCGATTGAGCGTTTTCGGGATTGATGTTATTATTTCTTCATTATTCGGAATAGAATGCAACTCCAAATCAGGAATCAGACGGGTTTTCAGCTGTTCTGCAGGGGTTGGTAGCACATTATACACCTCAGAAGAAATTGATGGATTTTCACCAGCTATTCCAGGAACTGTCAGAAGGTGTTCATTCACCATTTTGGAAGGTGGTGTCAAAGAGTTTTCACCTGTTTTGAGAGGTGATGGCAGGTATTCACTGTCAAGAGGTTGAGGCTGTAAATCTTCATCTTTCACAGAAGGTAGAGGTTGGATCCCAGTGACCATTTGGAGTGATATTGTTAATGCTAATTCCTTTTCTCTATTTTGGCAGTCAGCTGTGAGCAGATTTTCATTATTGATGTTAGAAGACTGTGGCTGTTGCTTCTCCATTTTTTGAGGTTTTTGCTCCCTTTCTGTGAGTGAAATCAAAGGGATTGTTTGGTCTTCAGTAACAGGTGCCTTTTGCAGACTTAGTTCACCATTGTTTTTTATGAAGGTTGTGCTGTGCTTGTTGTATTTGGTATTGTATTCTTTTGGGTCACATGAAATGTTTCCATTTTGATTGTCAATATGTTTTAGCGAATTGTTGGATATTATGGGAATATTTAACTTTCCTGTCTTAATGGCACTTAGTTTTTGATCAATACTGACAGTAATGCTGTCCCTACTGGAAGCTATGAGCTTCAGAGAATCTAAATCAGCATCAAGTGGGAGATCAAATTTGTTACAGAATCCATGAAAAATATTTCTGACCATTCCATACTCATCCTGTACAGTAATTGACTGATCTCCAAAGATATTTATTGTTCTACCATTGATCGTTGAATTCACCTTATTCACAGGAATATGTCCAAGATTTAGACAGAAAGAAAAATGCTGCATTGTCTCATCATGTTCATTGTCTTTTCCACAATTCATAATGACATTATTTCCATCATTTCCATCCAAAAATTTGTTTTCTTGCATGCTCAGTCACCTTTGCAGAAATCATATGTTTCTAACTTTCTGAAAATAACAACAGTTCTTGTTTATACCAACAATTTAAAAGCACTTCACATAACACCAAAATTGAAATGACAATAAAAAGTGCGGCTTGCATATACATGCTCTAAGAACAATAGTGACTCAAAATTTGCTGTCAAAATAACAGTGAGACTAAAGGTTTCTCTATTATTTATATGCAAATACCACAGCAACTTCAAGTAAGGGTAAGTGCATGATTTAATGCTGAAATGGAAAGGTTGCTATCAGAGATACATAGTTCTGCTACTAGCTATGCAAAATGTCACCTCAGTGTCTGCTTCCTCATTCACATTCATTGAACTGTGTTTATGTGCCTGCATAGCAGACATACAATAAACATCATACAGAAGTAGGGTTGAATTAGAAAAGCTTTGATGAAACATAGAAAATTGGAGCAGGAGTAGGCCATTTAGCCCTTCAAGCTTGCTTTAATTCAATATGATTATGACTGATCATCCAACTCAGTACTTTGTTTCTGCTTTCACCGCTGACCCATTGATTCTTTTCGTCCCAATAACTAATATTCAAAGGACTGCTATTCTGAACTCTCATTTCGCTATCTTCCTAATTTATTGCTGGATGTTTTGTTTCTTTATTTTCCCTAAGAATTTGTACCCAGGTACCTTCTTCTGTAAAATGACACCATAAGTGATGACTTGTAAGCCTTTCACTGTACTCATGTGACAATAAAGCTAATTCTAACTTCTAAATTCTAACTTCTTGAAAATATTCAATGTCGTCACCTCAACTGCTTTCTGGTTGAAGAAGTTTCCACGGGAGAATGTGAATTTCTGCTTCCCTCGCAACTATTATCAGCTCAGTTCACCTAATACTAAACCTTCAAATACCAACTGTATATCCCTTTGACCTTTAGTTCCTCACAACATTTTGTCGCCACTTATTTACTCAATCATGTCAACTCCAAATTTGATGCCTTACACCCAGATAAAATAATCATTTTCTCTCACCCTGGATGTTCCCCCAGTATAGATCTTAACCTCACTCTCTTAAATACAAGTAATATAGATTGAAAGAATATGGTAAACAACTGGTTTAACTAATTTATAAAAGTCATTTTGTTCTATTTTTGACTGTCAAAGCTGCATCCATTACATCCTGGAACGCAATGATTATCCCGGGGTTCTTTTCTCTTCTTTACACCAAGTTCTTAAACCTACCTCCCTTGTCTTCTCTACTCTCAGTTCCAAAATTTAGTGTGAGGACTTCATGCTTTGCCACTGAGATGAGACCATCCAATTAGCTGCCACTACCCCTGATAACTCTACAGTAACTAAGTGTATTGAGTCTGAAGACTATAGATATGACAAGGCTTTCATCATAAATCAGCAAGACATCCACAACACTGATTAGCCTTTTGTGCTCAAAGAATTGCCTCAGAGAAGGGCTATGTGGAACACATTCTGACCATCACTTGATACAGCATTCATGGAATTCTGCACTATTGTTATTGCTGTAATATATTCTTCTGTTATCACTGTCTGCAATCATTGTTTAATTTTATCAGGATTTGTATTGATAGATAGGCCTGAAGAAGGGACATTGGACCTGAAACTCTGATTTCTCTCCATAGATTCTGCCAGACCTGCTGAGCTTTTCCAGCAATTTCTGTTCTTGTTTCCGATTTCCAACATCAGTAGTTCTTCTGTTTTTTTTATCTTGTGTGGATAGAAGCTGCAGGAGGCCATTCTGTCAGTGGCCGTTCTAGCAAAATGCAGGATGACAGTTCAGACAAGTTAGTACCCTTAAATCATTAGTAGCTAATTTACCTGTTAACATCAACCTTCCACACTATGACATACTCCAGCTAAATGAAGAAATTTAGGTTGCCTTTATAGCTGCTGCCAGTAATTACTCAGCCCCGCTCTGAGATTGCAGATCTCATTATAAGAGTGAGTAGATGTGTGCTCAACCTTGATAAAATAGAGATGATGCCTGCATGGTTTCTGGCTTTAATAGAGGTAAGAGTAATAGTTCTTGAAAGCCCAAGTGGATAAAGCATCAATCTTCAATCTTCCTCTTCTTCACTCTGTGATCAGCTTATCTACTTTTTTCTTAATATTTCTCTATTTCACTTTTTGTGCTATAGCCAAAGGGGAACCAGATTGTGCACATCACTGGGTTTATGTGACCTGACCAGAAACCTTGCAGTTACAAGCATTACCTACTCCTCAACCACTCCCTACAGCTTTTGCATTTTTCTCAAAGCAGCAAGCATTTCCACAATTTCAAACAAAGTCAATAATTTATTTGCAGTGAACTACAAGTGCTTGATGGCCTTTCTGTAAAGCAATAGTAGATTTCATTCTGCCACTGAAGCATTGTATGAAATTAGGGGAGGGTACTAGCCAGAGTGGTAAGGTCAAAAATGGCAGTCTGAAACCAGATCAGCATGACAAAACATCATACTAAGCCTACTCAACATGATGCAGAGTACCCTTCTAGTATCCTGAGCAGGACTGGTTTTCAATTCCATCTTTCCAACTCCATCAAGTTAATGAATCTTGTGAAAAGAAATGAAATTCCCCATTTTTTTACAAAAATGTAATTTTTCATACGATCTATAATATCTAGAACTTTTGGTTAAATTGCTATAGGATGTTGCTTTGCACAGCTAAAATATTTTTGATACCCCTTACATGAGTCATATGAGAATGGTTTGTAGAAATGATCTATTATCTCTCTTTTATTTTTCATGTATCTTAAGTGTTACTCTGCAACCTATAGGTCAAAAGTTAACATTTGATTATCACAATTCTGATGATTGTTACCATAACTCTCAATTTTCAAACACAGCATTTCATTACTTACTAGCTAATTATAAGGGAAGCTATCTCATCGATGAACAAAAGTCTTCAAATGGGCTGCTAACAGTAAAGTCTTTGATTTGCCTCCATCCTTGTGCAGAGACTTCAGTGCATGTAAAACAATAAATGCCTCAAATGCCATGATATCACAATGGGAAAATTATGTCATCAGGCATTTCTCCATCACATGCCTGTGCTGAGAAAACCTAGAAAACAATAATTATTAAAATAGTATGTCTTTGAAACTAATTCTGTATCCATAAAAATACTTCAATTTATAATATTTCCAACAGCTACTTCTGACAACCAAGCAGATTGTCCCCTTTTTTAAAGAAATATGAAAAGTACCAGAGGGAAACAGAAGTTGCATTGGATTATTTATTCATTTGTTTGTTTGCTTTTTGCTTGTCTGTTTGTTTGTGGGATCATAGTATTGCTGACTAGGTCATCCCTGATGATCTTTGACAAGATGGTGGTGAATTGCATTCTTGAACTGCTACAGTTCCTGGATTGTCGGTATGCCCACAGTGCTGTTGGGAAGAGAGTTGCAGGATATTGACCCGGTAATGAATAGCAATACAATTCCAAATTAGGATAATGTGAGGCCTTGAGAGGAATTTGCAATGGTGGTGTTCTTGTATGTCTGCTGCCCTGCTCTCTCTTGGAGGTAGAAGTCACTGGTGTACAAGATGCTGTTGAAGGAGCCTTTGTGAGTTGCTGTAGGGCATCTTGTAGATGATACAAAATTGCTGCCACTGTGCATCAAAGGTGGAGGGAGTGGAAGTTAAAGGTGATACATGGGTTGCCAACCAATGGGCTGCATTGTCCTGGATAGTGTTAAGCTTCTTATTAACATTCAAATGAGCATATACGTTAATCGTTTAAGTGCCATGTCTAGATGGCACAAAGAGCATGCATGCATGAGTAGGTCAAACAAAATATCTACTAGATTCCTTTATGTGACAGACTGGGGATTTAACAAATGATAAATTCAAAAGAAATTGAGCAATTTCATGATTTGGCTGTTGCATTAATTTGAAATGATCTCCATTAAGAATAAGACAGGCTTTTCATTATATTGAGAGTTCTATGAGATATAGTGGCTTCGGGAAAAGCCTTCGCCTACAGATTTACATTTGCAACTTTCTATAATTACTGTGTTTCTTAACTAATTGTTTCCTATCTGCCAATTTCTCTATCTTCTTTACCACTTTCCTCTAGGTTTCATTCTAAGTAACTTTGCAGGCATCCTGTCACTTTGACTGCATTTTTCTCCACCAGCCTCCTTCTGTAGAGCATGTTCTTGTTTCAACAAGGGGTAAACCCTTCTGCTAATTTAAACCATGCACAGAAAAAAGCTCACCTCGCCTCGTAATGTTAAATTATTAATGACAAAGAACTACCAAATTCTCACTATTTAAAGAAAAATGAACAATTTATTCTTTAACTCAAAGAAACACAAAAACATTAATCATTAACTATCCGTACGGTAATCCTTCTTTGATCAATTTATCTACCTTCTACTCTACAACAATATACTGATCTGATAAAACCCCCAATTAAGTTAAACAAAAAAATCTAATTTCAAAACCAGCCAGTTGTCGCTTTTCCCTTGGTATCTTCCTCTGTATTTTCCTGGGTCTTTTCTTCATCTTCTGTGTCACAAATGGTGGCTCGGTGGCTAGCACTGCTGTCTCACAGTGCCAGGGACCTGGGTTCAATTCCTACCTTGGGTGACTGTCTGTGTGAAGTTTGCACATGTTCCCTGTGTCTGGTGGGTTTCCTGCCCTGTGCAGGCCAAGTGAATTGGCCAATCTAAGCTGCCCATAGTGTTTGGTGCATTAGTGTCTGGGTGGGTTACTATTTGGAGGGTCAGTGTGGACTTGTTGGTCCAAATGGCCTGTTTCTATACTGCAGGGAGTCAAGTCTAATCGAATCTAAATTTCATATGAAAAGGTAATTTTCGGAGAGTGATTCTGCAGGCCTTTTGTGTTTGTTGGTGCTCTTTGCCACTCTGGTTAACTGTTCAAAATACCCAACTTTATATACCCCAAAACTTCAGACTATCTCATTGGTTTTATGTCATCAAAACATCAAATTCAAATTTGATTGGATTTTGGTATATTGGGGCATAATTTAAATTGATTGGCCAAATTTGAATTTGTTGTGTACCATAGCAACATAGCTCCAGCTATTTGTTTCATAACCAAATGTTACATTTTTGAATTTTTCAGCGCACTCTATGCCTCTCTAGATCTGTATCAGCATCCACTCTCTCTTAAAGATACAGTACACACCTACATCTTCACTGCACTCTGAGACCAGAGCTTCTCCACATTGAACTTACTGCCAGCCAAGCCAAACCTTTCTTTATTGCAATCAGAGACATTCCCCATGATTGCTGCAACCCCTCACAACTGATTGCTTATTCACAGCTATCTTTGCTACGTTGTTTGCACGTGTGCAGGCAGACATAGCCATGTTAGTATTCACAGGACACATTTTGTGCAAACATACAAAGAGGGCTATTCAGCCCATCAGGCCTGCAGTTCCAACCAATGAAGTCTTTGATGATCTTTTTGCAACCTCAGATCCATATTCCTGTCTATCCTTGATAACCTCAAACATCCTTGTTTAATAAGAATATATTCACATTTGCCTTAAAAATATTCAAGAAATATGCTTCCACCCCACTTTGTCACGAAGATAGTTCCAAAGACTGATGGTCACTGTTGTGGTTCTGTTCGCCGAGATGGGAATTTGTGTTGCAGACGTTTCGTCCCCTGTCTAGGTGACATCCTCAGTGCTTGGGAGCCTCCTGTGAAGCGCTTCTGTGATATTTTCTCCAGCATTTGTAGTGGTTTGAATCTGCCGCTTCCAGTTGTCAGTTCCAGCTGTCCGCTGCAGTGGTCGGTATATTGGGTCCATTTCGATGTGCTTATTGATTGAATCTGTGGATGAGTGCCATGCCTCTAGGAATTCCCTGGCTGTTCTCTGTTTTGCTTGTCATATAATAGGAGTGTTATCCCAGTCGAATTCATGTTGCTTGTCATCTGTGTGTGTAGCTACTAAGGATAGCTGGTCATGTTGTTTCATGGCTAGTTGGTGTTCATGGATGTGGGACAACACTACTATTATAGGACAAGCCAAACAGAGAACAGCCAGGGAATTCCTAGAGGCATGGCACCCATCCACAGATTCAATCAATAAGCACATCGATCTGGACCCAATATACCGACCACTGCAATGGACAGCTGGAACTGACAACCAGA
Source organism: Chiloscyllium plagiosum (assembly GCF_004010195.1). Taxonomy (NCBI): domain Eukaryota; kingdom Metazoa; phylum Chordata; class Chondrichthyes; order Orectolobiformes; family Hemiscylliidae; genus Chiloscyllium; species Chiloscyllium plagiosum. The sequence continues at coordinate 8,879,326 of NC_057729.1, forward strand.
AGTGGCAGATTCAAACCACTACAAATGCCGGGGGAAAGATCACAGAAGCGCTTCACAGGAGGCTCCCAAGCACTGAGGATGTCACCTAGACAGGGGACGAAACGTCTCCAACACAAATTCCCAGCTTGGCGAACAGAACCACAACAACGAGCACCCAAGCTACAAATCTTCTCACAAACTTTGAACTGATGGTCACCTTGAGAGAAAAGATTTTACCTCCTTTTTTAAACAGGTAACACCTGAATTTTATACAGTGAGCACTTGTTCTAGATGTTCCTACATGGGTAAACATGTAGCGCCTGTGGATGGAAAGCAGAGTTAACATTTTGAGTCCAGTGACTCTTCGTCAGGACACTTCACCTCCTTCTTATCTAAACTCCAATGGGTACAAGCCTAGCTTAACCTTTCCTCATTAGACAATTTGCCCATTCCAGGTATTAATCTGATAAATCTTTGTTAGTTCTAAAGAATTTGTATATTTCCTTAAATGCTGTGACCAATAATATACAGTGATGCTTGAGTTCCAATTATTAAGGCAAAGGGATATTATTCTGTCATATCTTCACTTGAGCCTTGTAAATGTTGGGCAGGCTTTGGGGAATCAGGAGGTGGGTTACTTGACACAAATTTTCCACCTTTTGATCTGCTCTTGTAGCCACATTATTTAGATTACAGGTCCAGTTCAATTTCTGATCAATGGTAAAGCCCAATCTCTTGGTAGTGTAGAATTCAGTGATGGTAATGCCATTGAATATCAAAGGGAGATGATCGGATTCTCTTGCTGCCATTGCTTGGCATTTGTGTTGCTTGAATGTTGGTTGCCTTTATCGGCACAAGTGAGGTCTTGCTTCAAATGGGCATAGACTGTATCAGATCTGAGGAGTTGCAAACATTGTGCTATCATCAGTGGTTATCATCAATTCAACCTTATGATGGAAGGAAGGTCATTGATGAAGCAGCTGAAAATGCTTGGGCCTGGGGCACTACCCTGAGGAACCTTGCAGTTTTGTCCGTGGACTGAAATGATTGACTTCCAACAACTACAGTTATCTTCCTGCAGTAATGACTCCAGTCAGTGGAAAATGAGTGAAATGATACTGGGGACAACAGGAGAAGGCTGTGATCGCTTATCCACTAGACACTTCTGGCTGAAGATTGTTACAAATGCTTCAGCCTTGTCTCTTGCAATGATGTGCTGAGTTCCTGCATTATTGAGAATGGATACATTTATGAAGCCTTCTCCTCCAATTATTTATTTAATTGCTCACCATTTTTCACAGTGAGATGTGACTGCAGAAATTAGATTTAATTCCTTAGTTATGAAGTCACTTAGTCTAACCTGCTGTCTGTGCTGCTGGGGGCGGGGGGAAGTGTTACAGCTTCACCACGTTGATGCCCCCTTTTTTAAGTGTGCTTACTGTTGTTCTCAACATGTTCTCCTCTAGACTTAATTTATACTAATTAAAACAGGCCAAGGGAATAATATTTGGATGTTTCATTTAAATGATGGTGTATTCTGACTGCAAAACTTGGAAGAAGTTGAGAGGGAAATGGGTTACCAGCTTCTTTGGTGCTGCATTGGACTGTTTGGTTTAGAAAATAAGGAGGAGCGTCTCTTTTGGCTGAGAGCAGAAAGCTCTCTCTGCATTTAGGAAGGATGCAATGCAGGAAGACATAACATAAATGCTAGAAGCATTATCCCTAAGATTATGGCTGGAATAACAAAAATAAATTCAATGATTTTACTCAAATTAGCAAGCAAAGAAGACAACGGAAATGATTTCTGATCCTAGATCATCTCAGCCTCATCTACAATCAGAACAGTCACAGCACTCTCAACTGTACTCTACAGTATCCTGCAGTTACTGCATCATACTATGGTATAGCACCTGGCACTTGGAACAGAACTGGAACACACTGGTTATCTTTTGGCGAGCGGAGGTTATCTTGTGAAGTTAATTAACCCTTTCAGGTACTTACTGTACAACACATTTTCCCAAGATTATTTCTAGTTATTAAGGATTTATGCAATTATTTCAAAAAAATAAAGTGGGTTTAACACTGTCAAATCTCCTCTACAGTCTCTGATTTTATATTAGTGGTGGACAGCTTTGTTAGGTTGAAAGTCTGTTGAGATTGAAGTCAAATTCCTTGGGATTGGAACATTCAGATGCAGTTCTATTCTTTGCTGGAACCTTGGATGGGGTAACTGAATGCCTTGAAATTTTACAGTTAATCAGTGAGTTGCAGCATGGATTCATAACAGGTAGGTCATGCTTGACAAACTTCAATAAAATTTTTGATGACTAAGGTCGTAGACAAAGGAATGTCTTTGGATGTTGTTTATCTGGGCTTCCAGAAGACATTTGATAAAATCCGACATAAAAGATTGTTAACTAAGGTGGAACCCCATAAAATAGAGGGCAAGTTACTGAAATGGCTGGGAAATGGATTGAGTGGCAGATGACAGAATCTAGGGATAATGGGGAGGTACTCAAGTCGACAGGATATGACCAGTGGTGTTTCACAAGAATCTGTGTTAGGGCCTCAATTATTTACATTATTTATTAATGACTTGGATAATATCAGTTATCCAAATTTGCTCATGACACAAAGTTAGGCAGCATTGTAGACAGTGTAGATGATTACACAAAATTACATAGGGATATCGATGAACTAAGTGAATGTTCAAAACTGTGACAGGTAGCGTTCAATGAGTGTTCAAGACAGTGTGGATTTATCCGTTTTGGACTGAAAAAGGGTATGAAGTTCAGATGGTATGAAGTTAAATATAATCGCTGTCCAAAGAGACTTGGGAGATCAAGCGCAAAGAACTTTAAAATGTCATGAACAGGTGCAGAAAATAATCAAGTAATCTAATGTAATACTAGCCTTTTTATCAAGAGGACTAAAGTACAAGGATCAGAGGTTATGCTGCAGTTACACCAAACCCTAGTTAGAGCCCACTTGGAGTACTTCGGAAGGACGTACTGTACTGGCCTTGGAGGAATTGCAACATGATACTGGATGTCAGGCATTAAGTTATGAGGAGAGATTACACTAATTGGGACTGTTTTCTCTTGAATTTAAAATGTTAACTGGTAATCAAAGTTTTCAAGATATTAATAGGATAAGCCAGGGTCGATAGGGGGTAAACTATTTCCACTAGTTGGGGATTTGAGAACTAAGGAGCATAATCTGAGAATTAGGGCCAGGCCATTTCAAAAGGGATGTCAGGAAGCACTTCTACACATAAAGGGTTGAAGATGTTTGGAACTCTCCTCTACAAATGGCACATTTTAAATCTGACATAGATATTTTTTTGTTAAGCAAATGTATTAAGGGATGTGGACCAAAGCATGTGGAGTTAGGCCACATGATCTCATTGAATGGTGGAACAGGCTTGACGGCCCACTACTTTTCCTATGTTCCTATAATAGATTCTGCTATATTTCTTCATCTCTCACCAATGCCACATCAACAGGGAAATTACAACCAAGCTCTCATCACTGGGTGTAACACATATATTGAGAAACTTTTAAAAAGCACCCAAACTCTTTCAAAGGTCCAGACCTGCTCCAATTGATCGAATGAACATCTTTCAATCCCTCCAATTCTACGGTAGCAAGTAAATAGTCAAGAACACCTTGCTGGCACTGGATGCATTTGAGCAGTGCTGATTGGGTTCCGTGTGCCATTCCTGTTTAAGACAAGGTGTCAATAGGAGCAGAATGCTCCAACATTGCACGGTGGACACACAAGTGCTAAACGATGACATCACAATCTGTCTAGTCTGCAAACTTCAAACATATGTGCAGGTCACTTGTGCTATTACCCTCCATATCATGACAATTGGCTGCAGTAGAAGGGATCCTTGAAGATTACCAGCTCAATCATGGGAAAGCCCACAGCATTCTACAAATCATCCTTATGACCCTTTGTGACTCTTTCTAGTCAACAGGTTTATACTTCTGTATGCAAGGTGACACAAGCTGTTGTGATGAAATTTGCAGATTAGAAGCTGTTGTGTGTGCTGAACTGTGGGCTTTTCAAATAGTCCCAAACTGAAATGGAAACCAAGTCCAGATTTCTGGAGAGTTGACAGGGGAGGGAGTTAATTAAATATCCTGGCTGTGATGTCAGCATTCTGAGAAATCAGCCTGTGATTGAGCTTTCTAGGGGAAAGTAAACTAATGGGGTACAAAGCCAACAACAGGCCATGCAGTCAAATTTCTGCCAGTGGTCAGATCAGGCTGGGGTCTCAAAAGGTTCAGTTTGTTTTTGCTAGAGGAGAACAAGGCTATAACTGCAAAGGTCTGAGTGTAAGAAATCCTAAGGAACTCCTGGAGCAGAAGACTCAAAAAAACTGACTGGAAGCAAAGCTGTGAAGGTTCCTGAAAGGTGTACCTTTTGGTAGGCATTACGTTGTTGAACTTGAGTTTAGCAAAGCGACTGCCAGATTTAACTTTGCACATAATCCTTGCATGAATAAAGGAACTGGATCCAATGCTGAGATTTATTCTTTTTTGATTTGTGAGTGTCTCCTTGACTTGCCCTGATGCTGAAATACTTGCTTGGCTATTTCACAGGGTATTTAAGAGTCAATGGCTTTGCTGTGGGCCTGGAGTCACATGCAGTCTAGACGAGGTAAGTGGAGTAGATTTCCTTCCTTGAAGGCCAATAGTGAACAAACAGGTTTTACAACAATTAATACTAGCTTCATGTCAGCATTCTGAGAAATCAGCCTGTGATTGAGCTTTCTAGGGGAAAGTAAACTAATGGGGTACAAAGCCAACACCAGGCCATGTAATCAAATTTCTGCCAGTGGTCAGATCAGGCTGGGGTAACTTATTAAATACATATTGCAATATTGCTGTAGTCGGATTTGAACTGATGCACCCAGGTCATTAACTTGGGCTTTCTGGATTACAAGATTACTGAGATTACCATCTTCCCAACACCAGATTAATACCATATCTTTGAAATAGATCATCTGAAAAATTTGTGAAAAGTATTTGTATCAGCTAATTAATGTCAGATATAGTTTTTACTGAATACAATGCCTGTTAATCTTTGTTCAGTTTATGCTGTCTTTACTTGATTGTTAGAGTGAAAGTTTTAAGAAGTGAAATCTTGACCTTCACATTTTTCTATCAGGGCCTTTCAGGCAATTCGGTCTTTAACATTATTGGTCTCAAGATGATCATAAAAATAATACACAGAACACTAATTACAGTCTTACTAAGGTCCTTTGCAATTGCAACAAAAATTGTACTCTCTTATACTTGAATTCCTTGTCGAAGAGGCTAGCTTGCTCTCCACATTGCTTGCTGTATCTGCACATTAATATAACTGCTACTTACAGAGAGAGAGATGGTGGCATTGCAACAACTCATCTAACTTGTATCTCATGGACTGAGGGCATTGGTTCAAATCTGTTTTTAGCAGCTGGTGGAATTTAAATTCAGTTTGGAAAGCAAAATTCTGGAATTAAAAAAACAGCCATCAGGAATGAAAGTACTGAGGCTATTAAATTATAATATTGGCTTTTGAAATCAGTTAGGAATGAACAATAAATGCTTGCCAAATACTGGCAATGCCCATTTTAAATGAAATAAGAGAAACAACGATAAGCCTATCAAGCTGAACAAGATATAGGGCATTAGTCATATATAAGGTCCATTTTCTGACATTTTTAAATTGAACTTAATGGTAGAGAAATTGAATAGATGTAAAACAGGTGACCAATTCACTGTGCACATTATCTCCTGCCATCCAAAATGAACTTGCATCTCAATATGATTAGATGCAGTTCTTAGACAGGAAGCAGAAAGTTGCAGGAAGCAGATTCCAGATGAAGGTCTTATGCCCGAAAAGTCAATTCTCCTGCTCCTCGGATGCTGCCTGAACTGCTGTGCTTTTCCAGCACCACTCTCGACTCCGATCTCCAGCATTTGCAGACCTCACATTCTTCCAGGAAGCAGAAAATGTGGTGCTATACCACTGTAACTGATGTTGGGATTTTATATAGTCTAAGAGAAGTGTGATTCATTGTCAGGAAAATGTTAACACAATGTGGTTGGTGATATTGTGATAATGAGTTGGAGGATGCAATAATTTATGCACAGGCTATTGAACTTTCCAACAAAATTTCCTTGGTTTCTGCTTGTACATTTTGTTCTTCTCCAAACCTGATTTGTTATGGTTTCATTTTGAGCTGCACAAGAAGATGCAACTTTGGAAGTGACATAGAATAATGCATAAATTCATAGAAAAAGCTTCCAAAATATCAGGGAAAAAAGAAAATGATTTGATTAAAATAGTTAGTCAGAGTTCATCGGTGATCCAGCTTTATACATAAACATTCCTTGTATAGAATGACTAATTCTATTTCTCACTTTGGACCATAGTTTGGTGTTGTTTGGTGTTGATCTGTTACTTCTTCTTCATTCATGGGATGTGAGGTTTGCTGACTGGACCAGCATTTATTGCCCATCCCTAGGTGCCCTTGAAATAGTGGCAGTGAACTGCTTTCCTGAACTGCTGCAGTCCATTTGATGGACACACACCCGCAACACTGCAGGCCCTGTAACATATTTCCAAGTCAGATGGCTATTGGCTTGCTGGGGAATTTGCAGGTGCTGGTATTTCTGCTGCCTTTAGATTATGTCAATCATGGTTTGGGATGTGTTGTTGATCATGCCTTGAGGTGAATTCCTACAGTACATCTTACAGATAGTATCAACTTCTTGAATTTTGTTGGGGCTGCACTTCTCTAAATAAATGGAGTATATTGCATGACACTCTTGACTTCTGCCTTGTAGATGGTGGGTAGGTTTTGGGTAGTAAGGAGATGAGTTACTTGTTGCAAGATTTGTACCCTCTGACCTGCTCTTCTAACTGCAGTTCTACATGGCTAGTCTGGCTCAGTAAAAGGCTGTTGGAACATCTGAGGATAGTGATAGTGGGGTATTCAGCATGATAACGCAGTGTTGAAAATGAATGATTAAATTCATCTACTACAAAACATCTTGGTTTTTTTTGGCACCTATATCGCACAAATGTTACTTGCTACTTGTCAGTCCAAACCTTGATATTGTCCAGATCCTCATGCATTTGCATATGAACTGCTTCAATATCTGAAGAACATGAACAGATGAACATTGTGCAATCATCAATGAACACCTCCACGTCTGACCTTATGATGGAGGGAAGATCATAGATGTAGCAGTTGAAAGTGTTTGGACCTAGGACACGACCCTGAGGAACTCCTGCAGAGATGTACCTCCTGTAGCTAAGATGACTGACCTTTAACAACCACAATCTTCCGTTGTGCTAGGTATGACTCAAAGCAGTGGAGAGATTCCCCCTTGTATTCTGACTAACTGCAAATTTGCTGGGGCTACTTGATGCCACATTTAGTCAAATGCAGCCTTAATGTCAAAGGCACTCACTCTCACCTCACTTCCTTTGCCCATGTCTGAACCAACACTGTAGTAAGGTCAGGAGTGGGTGAGCCTGGTGGAACCTAATCTGAGTGTCAGTGAGTAGGTTATTGCGAAGCAAGTGCCACTTAATAGCACTGCTAATGACACTTTCCATCTGATTACTTAAGATCCAGAAGAGATTGATGGAGCAATAATTAATGTGAGTTGGATTTGTCTTGATTTTATCGACTGGTCATACCTGGGCAAATTTACA
>NC_057729.1:8887526-8938694 GCF_004010195.1 Chiloscyllium plagiosum
ATCATGGTGGCTCAGTGGTGAGCACTGCTGACTCACAGTGCCAGGGACTTGGGTTAGATTCCAGCCTCGGCTGACTGTCTGTGTAAAGTTTGCACGTTCTCCCCAAGTCTACGTGGGTTCCCTCTCACAATCCAAAGATTTGCAGATTAGATGAATTGGCCATGCTAAAATTGCCCATAGTGTTCAGGGATATGTAGGTTAGATGCATTAGTCAGGGTAAATGGCGAATGGGTTTGGGTGGGATACTCTTCAGAGCATCAGTGTGGACTTATTGGGCTTAAGGGCCTGTTTCCACACTGTCTGGATTCTTAGGTACAGTCTTAAGATACAGTCAGGTTAGGTGAATATGGGATGGTGTGGTCCATAAAGCTTCAGATTCTGTTTGTGTGTTATTCTGGCACACAGAGTGTTATTAATGGTATAGAGCACTTCGTTCATGCTATGTTGATTACTAGATCTGTATGAAATCCATTCCATTTAGTACAACGATAGTGCCACACAACACAATGGAATGGATCCTCAGTGTGAAAAATAGACTTTGTCTCTATGAGGGTGGTGCAATAGTCATTCCCACTGATACTATCATGTAAAAGATGCTTCTATGTGGCAGGCAGATTGGTGAAAGTGAGATCAAGTTCTTCTTCTCTTATTTGTTCTTCACCCTGAACTGCAGTCATAATCTATGTCTTTAGGACTCAACTAACTTGGTCAACAGTCAGGCTTCCAGGCCATTCTAGGTGCGGAACATTAAAGTCTCCCACCCAGAGTATATTCTGTACCTTTGACACCTTCAATGCTTCTTCCAAGTGTTGCCCCATATGGATTCATCATTCAGTGTAAGTTGGTGGAGTGTCTGAAAGTGATAATCAGCCGGTGGGTCCCTTGTCCAACTTTGACCTGATCCCATGAGATTTCATGGAATCCTGAGTCAATTTTTGAGGATTGACAGGCTACTTCCCTTCTGTGTTGAGATCAGTTGTTTGAAAGTATTTGAAACTTAGCCAAACATTCTTAAGGCTCCAGTTTTGAAAAGAAACAATTACCATCCCAAACAACGAACCCTATTCAAACTGCAAAAGCATAGGGCTAGGTTTTTTCTAATCGATAACATTTCCTGTTAATCAAAGCAGCCCATGAGTAGGTGTCCATTTTATTTTCCTGACTGAAAGTTTCCAGAAAAATATTTTTCAAATTCAGTGCATAGTGGATATTTGAACCTGCAAAAAGTGTAACAATAGACTTGGTAACTTTTTTTTTGTTTTGAATACAATTAGACTTTTCCTCAGAGAAATGTGCTCTAATTCATCTCAAATTTGTCTCACAACACTGGTCAATTTAATGGGCATCTAAATTATTAATGATAGAAGCACGATATAACTTAGAATGTAGCATCTAATAGTGAAATTTGGAAGTGTGTAACAATTTAATACTTAACTGAAATATGAGTAGGGTTCTCCGAGGATTCGTGAAGTCTTGAACAAGGTGGGCTTCAGAGGTCTTCCAAACTTCACCCACACAATTAAATTACTGCACTGGGGAAAAGTAGTTTCTTTTTTAAAAGGCTATCAATGCCAATCCGCTGCTAGAAGGTGTTTGTGCATGGTCGTGACCCCAGCCTTTCCCAACCTGCAAAATGGCCCAGGGAAAATGGGTGGCATGGTGGCTCAGTGGTTAGCACTGCTACTGCAGAGTGCTAGGGACCCAGGTTCAATTCCTGCTTCAGGTAACTAGCCGTGTGGAGTTTGTAAATTCTCCGCTTGTCTACGTGGGCTTCCTTCGGGTACTCCGGTTTCCTCCCACAATCCAAAGATGTGCAACTCAGGGGAATTGAACGTGCTATATTGCCCATAGTGTTAGGTGCATTAGTTAGGGGAATGGGTCTGGGTGCGTTACTCTTTGGAGGGTCAGTTTGGACTTATTGGCCGAAGGGCCTGTAGGGAATCTAATCTGAAAAAAAGCATGGAAAGGCACAGGATGTTTTAAAATCTCAATGAAGAAGTTAAGAACTCATTTCTTCTGATCAGTGGTAATGCTGAAGATGCTGCTGACTGAGAAAATAATTGTGTCTTTACACCCAAGTCTTCCTGTCCTGGCTATGCCAATAACGCTTTGATGCAGCTGTCCATGAACAGCAAAGGCAGAGATTGGCAGTGGATAGAGAAGATTTCTTTATGTTTACATAAGTTTCAAAAAGTTTTAATCATTTCAGGGGAGTGAGTAGTCAGTTCATTAATTGGTTAAGAGTGGGATGTCTGTGGGTTAATGCTGTGTGCCTCTGGGTAACACCACAAAAGTGAACAATAGACCGATACTGGGATAAATATGCAGATAAACATTTTAAGTCTTGCTCAAGTCTTTAACCCTAAGCTCATAGTGTCCTGGGCAATGTAGTCAGTCTATCAGGAGTTAAAATATGCTGAAAATGTGTTGCTGGAACAGCGCAGCAGGTCAGGCAGAATCCAGGGAACAGAAGAATCGACGTTTCGGGCATAAGCCCTTCTTCAGGAAGAAGGGCTTATGCCCGAAATGTCGATTCTCCTGTTCCCTGGATGCTGCCTGACCTGCTGCACTGTTCCAACAACACATTTTCAGCTCTGATCTCCAGCATCTGCAGACCTCACTTTCTCCCCGTTAAAATATGCTGGACAATTACCCTGTATGTGTGTTGAGCAGTATTTTTAATGTCTTTCAGTGGACACCTCAACATGATGTTAGAAACAAAAGATTGTAATGAATCTTTCTTTCTGTAAACATTTTTGTGTTGCAGAAACTGGCCACTCTTTGGGAATGTAGCATTCATTGCACACTGTTGGGGTTGTTGGGCTGTTTCAGAATATGTTAGCTTCTTGTAATTCTGATGAGAAACTGAAGTGGTACTGGTTGCAGTATTTTAAAAGATGACTTAGGCCAGTTCAATGGTCACTGGAGAGAAATTCAAAAGTTACAGAAACTTGATAAATTAATTATCTTTGTGTGTGGGATATATAGTGTACATATTTGAGAGAACGATAGAGAGAGGAAGAGAGAGAGAGAGAGAGAGACTTCATATTAAGCAGTGCTGCTTTTATTGATACAGCTGGAAAGGCAATTGAACTAGATGGATTCGGTGTACGGGATTCAGTGAGAGGTTAAAAACAATTGGATATCCCTGTGCTGCTGAAACGCAAGTAGAAATTCCAGGAGTTAGTCACTGAGTGTTGGAGGCCCAGCTCCAGAAAATCCTGGGAATTATGACAATTTGGAAAAAGTCATGTGCCATTAACAGTTCAGTACAGCTAAACAGGGAGATGGGGACTATTGAACAGCTCACAAGCCATATTTGATTTGATGCAACCATGAAAAATTGGGGCTCAGGAAATAAAACAAGGGCACTTCTGGTTTGGTGAAAGTAGCTGTCAGTGAAAAGCTGGGGAAGTACTGGAGTGTAATTTTCAGAGTTCAGGGGATGTAGATTCAGGAAAGGATGGTGATTGACCAGAACGGGAGCAGCTCTTGAGATAGTCCATAATAGAACAAGTTGTGAGTGTTCAGGCTAGATTGGCTAAAGCGAAGAATTGTTACCCTTGTGAGAATTTAGTTAGATTTGATGATCCACTGCATAATTATGTCCTGAAGCAATTGTTCATAAATCAATGAGTTTTGCCTTGATATATTTTCAATTTTATGTCTGATGACAGTCTATTATCCATAGTTACCATTGATCACTTCTGATAGTGGTACTGTGTTTGCCTGAAATATTGAGGATGACAGTGTTAATTCTAATTGTACATGTATAATGGATTCCATTGCTGTTCTCATATTTATAGCAAAGATTTTTGAAGTTTGTTCAAAACTATGAAACTTTGTAACTTTATTCTCTTAGCAAGTCCCCTGGATCTCATTAAAAAGATAACGTTTCTGATCCCTACACAAAGTCTAACATAGATTTGTGTTCTGGTCCAGAGTCGTAACACCCCAAAAGTTTTGCCATTGCTGACACGATTCCCATGTCCACAATGAGTCAAAAATCTAGCCCACTATTCAAATGAATTTGGACAACTGGAGGAAATATTAAGCCAAGCTTTATTACACTACTACATAACAGGAAATTGCTGCTCAGTGTTTCAAACCAATGTAAAATCAGTTTTACTGCTTTAACTAACTGCTCCAGAAGTTCAAAAAATGATGCTTAAAAAGACAGTTTAAGTACCTTATGACCTTATTTTCTTTTCTCTGATTTCATCCGCTTGCTAACAGTCTGGGGTAGCCCTTCTGTGCTCAATTCTTTCACATAATACAGAGAACAGATCAGTTTCAAAGAAGACACAGCACGGAAACATATTGATGCATGGTGTTTTGTGGAATGCTCACCTTTGCAGGAGAAATAGGAATGCAAAGTGGCACATTATTTACTAATTACTTTCCTTGTCACTGGGAGAAGTTCACAATATTGCAGTGGAACATTTGAAAGTTCATTCCTGCCTTTAGTTGGTGCAAGAAATTTTGAATTCTTCAGAGGCTGGATTTGGGTGGTGGAGGTACCTTTCAGTTGGCTGCATTGAGAAATCCTGAAATTCTTGAAGGGGGTGCTTGTATAATCGCTGTTTTGGAAATGCCCTACTGGTTTTTGCTATTGTGTTCTAGGATGTTTCCAGGAGCTCAAGGTAATTTTCAAAGTAGGTTATTCAGAGAATTTTCATACCATTTGGAATTCGGCTTTTCTCTCTTCTGTTGTTGACAGTTGAATTCACCTTAGTTACAGGAATGTGCCCAAGGTCTAAACACAGAGAAAACTTCTTGTTCATTGGCGGGAGAAATGTTGAAAGGAATTTGCTTGCATGAAGTGTTTGCGTGTTTGAAGTATTTTGTACTTGAAGATGCTGGCCATTTTCGCGGAGAATCTTTTGATATTCTGGGAAATTTCAATTCGGCTCTCTAAGATATTTTATCCACAAATCTAATGGAATTTCCTGGGGAATTTGCCTACCCCTGAGATATGATTTTGGAATATGATTCTTGTCTCTTGGGTTGATATTCAAGAACTCTTCCTCGCTTTCTGCACGAACCTCACTGAAATCTTTCATGCGTTGTGTTTGGATTCCTGAATGACCCTGTGCACTTTCAGGCAGGTTGGCTGGTAAAAATCGTGCGGCTTGAGGATGTAATTTTGGGATACGTTGCTTGCTTTCTGGGTGGTCCTTTCGTAAGTTAGTTTTGATGACATTTCGTTTGTCCTGAACCGGAGTTTTCAGGACAACGTCTCTTAACTCTGACTTGTATATTTTTGTGTCTTGTTTGGCTGGATGTTGCTGGAGACCGCGATTATCGTTTGAAGGGATATATGAATGACCCGAGATGCCATAGTTGGGTTCTTTACTTGATTTCATATTGTCTTGTTTGTCGTCAGTACTTTTTCTGGACTTGACCAGGTCAGAAATTTGCATTGGTTCAGTCTGTGTTCCTACACTATTTGTCTTTCGTTTAGACTTGCGGTAACGCTTAGAGAACCTTGAAATTTTTTTCACTTTTTCCTTTGGGACGGGTTCAGATTTTATTGGCTTTGGTGAATTATCCTGGATTTTATTTTCGAAAAATTCAATAAGTGGTTGGACTGTACCTCTGCGCTGTTCAGTCCTTTTATTTGCGAACATTGAAGAGCTGTACAGCAGTTCTGGTGGGGGTGGTGGGAAATCATCTTCTGTGTCCTGAAGCAATGGTAAATTGTTTTCTAATTTCGGTGCATCAGTTGGGCTTGGCTTCCAATCAGTGGCTTCGTGCTCAGGGGCATTTGACAGGCTTCCACTCTTCGGTTGTGTTTTCTGTTCACTGTCATTTTCGAGTAACGCTGGGTATTGCTTTTCTGTAGGGACATCGTTGTCCACTGTATTGAACATTGAAAGCTTAGAAAGCCTTTTGGTATTGATGACATTTAGTTTGTACCGATCACCACTGATAGTGACACTGTGTTGACCTGAAATACTGAGGCTCAGGGAGTTTGGATCAACATCTGCTGGAAGGTTAAATTTACTATAAAACCCATAAAAGACATTTCTGGTCATTCCAATTTCATCCTTTGTTATCACTGACTGATCCCCAAAGATACTCACTCTTCTGTTGTTGACAGTTGAATTCACCTTAGTTACAGGAATGTGCCCAAGGTCTAAACACAGAGAAAACTTCTTCAGTGCCTGATTCTGTTCAATATCTCTTCGATTGACCAAGGTCACGTCAAATTGCTCTCCAGCCCAGAAGCCATCTTCACGTTTAAGCATCTTTCATACATCTAATAGGAAAACAGCTGTCAGTTATCTATTGGAAAGTATAACAAAATAATTGCCGTGAATATAAAATGTGTATGACAACAAAAAAAAGTCATAGATTTTCCTTACACAAAAAAGGTCCTGAAATTAAAGGCAAAGGCAGATTTGTGCTTGAACAAAATATCCAAAATTTGCTCTGTGAGTTTGCCACCCAACGATAAATGTGGATGCAAAGACAGAGTATCAGGATCTGCATGACAGGAGTAGATCACTGCAGGGGTTGGAATCACTGCTGATAACAACAAAGGCTGGTGATCACAGCGTTCAGGCACCATCCCATGCAGAGAGAGAGAGCAAGCTAACATTTCAAGTTTAGACTACTCTTCATCAGATCTGCATTGCCACTGAAAGGCATTGGTTGCCATGAATTCCCAACATATGTATTAAATTGAACAACGAATATTACTGCCTGTTCTAATTTTACATATGTGTAAAAAAATTGTTAATAACGCTCAATCGTTACTTTAATATTACTAAAATGAATTATTATGAATCTTATTCTTAAAATTTTTAATTATTGGAGATTTATTTCTTTAATTAACATTGTCTTTCTGCTTCTTTCCATCTCTCACAGTACATTTCTCCAGTTTGTTTGACTTGCCTTTTTATATCCGAATTGACATTGAATTCACTGACATAACAGACACTTCTTTCTCAAAGTTTACAATGTTAAAGTTATGATCCTCCAATCTAATTGGTTAAGAAGGTACACAAGCTCTTGCCTTGTTATGTCTTGTGTGTACTTATGTATAAATACATTTTAAATAAAATCTCATTATACAAGGTCAAGACTTGGCGTCCTGCTTCAAGAAAATGTAGCCCATTACGAAAATGCATGTTTCAGTCTGTAACCTAACTGTATTTTGATGAGCTGAAAGCTTTGCTAGAGGAGAGACAACATAATAAAGTGAGAAAGTCTTAAAATGGCACAAGTGAGCTGATTAATCATTCATGGTGTGGACCTTTTATTTGTACAAGGCATTAGCTAATTACAATTGGGTGATTAGGTACCAATTTCTTTGACTAACTAGGCATTGGGGTAGCACAGTGGTTAGCACTGCTGCCTCACAGCACGAGAGGAATGGGTTTGATTTCAGCCATAAGCAACTATCTGTCTGGACCTTGTACTTTCTCCCCATGTCTTTGTAAGTTTCTGTTGGGTGCTGTGGTTTCTGCCCACAGTTAAAAGATGTACAGGCACAGTGAGTTGGTCATGCTAAATTGCCCTGTAGTAACAAAGGATGTGCAAGCTAATGAGCTTAGCTATGGTACTTGCAGGGTTATGGGGGTTTGGGGTCGAGGTGGGAGGCTCTTCAGAAGATAAGTGCAGACTCAACAGACCAAATTGTCTCTATCGACAGGGATTCTATAATATATGACATGTTTGATTTGAACTTTGCTTGAAATGTTTACAGGAAATTTCAATAAACACCAGTTTTTAAATTCTTTTTATTCACTTGTGGGATGTAGGTATCACTAGCTGAGCCAATATTTGTCTGCTTTCTTGAACTGATGTAGGTCCTGCACTGTTGGTAGATCCACAATGCCTTCAAGGAGGAAGATCCAGGATTTTGACACAGTGACAATGAAGGAATGGTTATCTATTTCTGAATCAGGATGGTGAGAGGCTTGGAGGGGAACCTGCAAGTGGTGGTGTTCCCATATCTCTGCTGCCCTTGACCTTCTAGAGCAAAGTGGTCATTGGTTTTGGAAGGTGCTACCTGAGAAATTTTGGTGAATTTCTGCAGTGCATCTTGCAAATAGTACACACTGCTGCTACCGAGTGTTGATGGTAAAATGAGTGAAGTTTTGAGAATGTGGTGTCAATTAAGTGGGCTGCTTTGTCCAACATGGTGTCAAACTTCTTGAGTTTTGTTAGAGCTTCACTCATCCAGGAAATTGGGATGTATTCCATTACATTCCTAAATTCTGCCTTGTAGATGGTAGATGAGCTTTGACAGCTAGGAAGTGAATTACTTGGTGTAGTAAATTTTGGCCTCTTGCTTGCTCATGTAGCCACCTTAGTTATATGATGAGTCTCATTGAGTTTCTGATGAATAACAGTCTCCAGGGAATTAATTATGGTAACCCCATGGAATATCAAGGAGTGGTAGTTAGATTGCTTCTTATTGGAGGTGGTCATAGCTTGGCATTTGTGTGGCGCAAATGTTACTTGACCCTTGTCAGTGCAAGCCTGGATATTGTCCAGATCTCGTTGCATTTGGACATGGGCCATTTTAATATCTGAGGAGTCATGAATGGTGTGAATGTTGTGCAGTCATTGGGAAACACCCCTACTTCTAACATTATGGTGGAGTGAAGGTTATTGATGAAATACCTGAAGATGGTTGGGTCTAGGACACGACCTCAAGGAATTATTGCTGAGATTCTGGAGCTGAAATCACTGACCTCCAACACCATAACCATCTTAATAAGTATCACTCCAACGTGGAATGGTTTCCCTTGGGTCCCTTTACCTCCAGTTTTTCTCTGTGTTGCAACACTCAAATGCCGCCTTGATGTCAAGGACTGTGATTCTCTGGAATTCAACACTTTTGTTGATATTTGGGCCAATGTTGTAATGAGGTCAGGAGCTGAGTGGACCTGGCATAAACCAAATTATGCACTACTGAGTAGGTAATTGTTGAGCAGGAGCTACTTGATAGCATTATTGCAGACACCTTTCTTCACTTTACTGAGGATCAACAGGAAACTGATAGAGTAGTAATCGGTTGGGTTGGATTTGTCTTATTTGCTGTGGGCAGGACATATCTGGGCAATTTCTGCACTGTTGGATACTGGAAGAGCTTGGCTAGGGCTGCAGTAAGGTCTGGAGCTGAAGTCTTCAGTACTCTCGCCGGAATGTGGTCCAAGCCCATTGCCATTGCAGTATCCAGTCACCAACCATTTCTTGATATCACATGAAGTAAATCAAATTGGTTGAAGACCAGCATTTGTGATGATGGTTAACTCTGGAAGAGGCTGAGGTGGATCATCCATTTTGCACTTCTGGTTGAAGATTGTTGAAAATGCCTCGGCCCTACCTTTTGCACTGATGTGTCGGGCTCTTCTATCATTGAGCATGGGGCTATTTGAGGAGCCTCCCCTACCAGTGAGTTGTTTAATTGTTTGCTACCATTCACAACTAGATGTGGCAGGACTGCAGAGTTTAGATCTAATCCATTTGATAGTAGGATCATTTAGTTCAGTCTATTGTTTGTGGCTTGTTTTGTTTGAGAAGCAAGTAGTTCCATTTAGCTTCACCGGGGTGATACCACATTTTTAGGTATGCCTGGTTCCTGGTATGCCGTGCTGCACTCTCCATTGAACCAGGGTTGATGCCCAAGCTTGATGGTAATGGTAGAGTAGGGGATATTCAGCATTCCAAGGTTGCATAATGTTGTTGATTTCAGTTCTGAAGCTGATGCTCATGGATGCCCAGTCTTGAATTGTTGGGATATGTTCAAAATCTGTCCCATTCTCACAGTGGCAGTTCCACATAATATGATATAGTGAATCCTCATTTAAAGACTATAATTTGTCTCCACGGGAACTTTGAGGTGATGACTTCCAACTGACATTGTCATTGACAAATGCATTTAGAGCAGGTAGACCAGTGAGGATGACGTCAACATAGAACATAGAACTTGACAGCGCAGTACAGGCCTTTCGACCTTCAATGTTGTGCCAACCTGTGAAATTAATCTGATGCCCAACTAACCTACACCATACCAGTACTATCAATATGCATGTCCACTGCCCATTTAAATGCTCTTAATATAGGTGAGTCTACTACTTTGCTGAAAAATGTGTTGTTGGAAAAGCGCAGGAGATCAGGCAGCATCCAAGGAGCAGGAGAATCAATGTTTCGGGCATAAGCCCTTCTTCAGGCATAAGCCCTTGTCCAGCATCTGCTGTCCTCACTTTCTCCGAGTCTACTACTTTTGCAGGCAGGCCGTTCCATGCCTCAACTACACTCTGAGTAAAGAAATACCCCTAACATCTGTCCTATATCTATCACCCCTCAATTTAAAGCTATGTCCCCTCGTGTTAGCCTTCACCATCTGAGGAAAAAGGCTCTCACTGTCCACCCTATTTAACCGTCTGATTATCTTTTACGTCTCAACTAAGTCACCTCTCAACCTTCTACACTCCAACAAAAACAGCCCTCAGTTCCCTCAGCCTTGCCTCATAAGACCTCCCTTCCATACCAGACAACATCCGAGTAAATTTCCACTGAACCCTTTCCAAAGCTCCCACATCCTTCCTATAATGCAGTGACCAGAACTGCACGCAATACTCCAGGTGCAGTCTTATTAGTGTCTTGTACGGCTGAAGCATGACCTTATGGCTTCAAAATTCAATCCCCCTACCAATAAACGCCAACACACCATATGCCTTCTTAACAACCCTATCAACCTGGGTGGCAACTGTCAGGGATTTATGCACCTGGACACCGAAATCTTTCTGTTCATCTACACTGCCATGAATGTTACCATTATCCCAGTACTCTGCATTCCTGTTACTTCTTCCACAGTTCGCTACCTCACACATTTCTGCATTAAACTCCATTTGCCACTTCTCAACCCAGCTTTGCATCTTATCTATGTCTGTCTGTAACCCACAATATTCTTTGGCCTACCTTAGTGTTACCAGCAAATTTACTAACCCATCCTTCTACACCCACTTCCAGATCATTTATAAAAATGACAAACAGCACATCACTGGTAACTGAGCTCCAGGATAAACATTTCACATCAACCACCACCCTTTATCTCTTTTAGCTAGCCAATTTCTGCTCCAAACTGCTAAATTACCTTCAATCCTGAAACTCCTTATTTTGTACAGTAGCCTACCATGTGGAACCTTATTAAATATTTAACTGAAGTCCACACACACTACATCAACCGCCTTACCGTCACCCACCTGTTTTGTCACCTTCTCAAAGATCTCAATAAGGTTAGTGAGGTACAACCTACCCTTCACAAAACCTTGTTGACTATCCCAAATCAAATTATTCCTTTCCAGATGATTATAAATCCTATCTCTTATAATCTTTTCCAACATGTTACCCACAACCGAAGTAAGTCTCACTGGCTTATAATTTCCAGGGTTGTCCCAACTCCCTTTCTTAAACAACAGAATATTTGCTATCCTCCAGTCTTCTGGCACTATTCCTGTTAACAAAGATGACATAAAAATCTGAAATCTCCTCCCTGGCTTCCCAGAGAATCCTGGGATAAATCCCATCCGACCCTGGGTTCTTATCTATTTTTAGATCTTCCAAAATTGCTAAAATCTCCTCTTTGTTAACTGCAATCCCATCTCATCTAGTAGCCTGTGTCTCCATATGCTCACTAACATTGCCCTTTTCTAACGTGAATACTGAAGAAAAGTATTCATTAAGCACTTCCCCTATGTCCTCAGATTCCACACACAACTTCCCACTACTGTCTTTGATTGACCCTAATCTTACTCTAGTCATTCTTTTATTCCTGGTATGCCCATAGAAGGCCTTAGGGTTTTCCTTGATCCTATCCGCCAACAACTTTTCATGTCCCCTCCTGGCTCTCTTTAGCCCTCTCTTCAGATCTTTTCTGGCTAATTTTTAACTCTCAAGCCCCCTAATTGAGCCTTCCTGCTTCATCATCACATAAGCCTTCCTCTTTCTCTTGACAAGAGCTTTAACTTCTTTAGTAAACCATGACTCCCTCTCTCGAGAACTACCTCCATATCTGATAGGTATATGCTTATTAAGGACCCGCAGTAACTGTTCCTTGAATAAGCTCCACATTTCTAGAGTGTCCATCCACTGCAGTTTCCTTCCCCATCCTATGCATTCTAAATCTTGCCTAAATGCATCATAATTGCCTTTCCCACAGTTTTACCTCTTTTTCTGCAGTAGAAACCTATCCCTGCCCGTTGCTATTGTAAACATAATTGAATTATGGTCACTCGCCACAGTGCTCACCTACCTCCAAATCTAACACCTGGCCGGTTCATTCCCCAGTACCAAATCCAATATGACATCGACCCTTACTGTGTCAGAAAACCCTCTTGCACACATTGGACAAAAACTGACCCATCTAAACTACTTGAACTATAGTATTCCCAGTCAATATTGGAGAAGTTAAAATCCCCCATAACAACTACCCTGTTAGTCACACTCCCGTAAAGAATCACCTTTGCTATCCTTCCCTCTCCATCCCTGGAGCAATTCGGAGGCCTATAGAAAACTCCCTACAGGGTGACACCTCCTTTCCTGTTTCTAACCTCAGCCCAAACCACCTCAGTGGATGAGTCCTCAAATGTTATCTCAGCTGCTGTAATACTACCCTTGATTCACAATGCCACACCCCCGCCTCTTTTACCATCTTCTCTGTTCTTGCTGAAACATCTAAATTCCAGAATCTGCAACAACCAGTCCTGTCTCTGCTCTAGCCATGTCTCTGAAATGGCCACAACATCAAAATCCCAGGTACCAGCCCACGCTGCAAGTTCACCCATCTTATTCCGGATGTTCCTGGCATTGCAATTATACACACATTTCAAACCAACACCCTGATTGCCGATGCCCTCTCGTGACCTTGTAATCCTATCCCTGACCTCAATACCCTGAACCTCCTGAACACTGGAACTACAATTCAGGTTCCCATCCCCCTGCTGCATTAGGTTAAACCCTCCTGAAGAGCATTAGTAAATTTTACACCCAGGATATTGGTACCCTTCTGCTTCAGATGAAAACCATCCTGTTTGTAGACGTCCAACCTTCCCCAGAAAGAGCTCCAATTATCGAAGAATCCAAAACCCTCCCTCCTTCACCATCCCTGCAGCCACGTGTTCAGCTCTGTGCTCTTCCTGTTCCTCACTTCACTAGCACGTGGCATGGGCAACAAACCAGAGACAATAACTCTATTTGTTTTAACTCTAAGCTTCCACCCTTGCTCCCTGAATTTCTGCCTTAAATCCCCAACTCTCTTCCTACCTCTGTCGTTTGTGTCTATGTGGACCACGACATGAGGCTGCACTCCCTCCTCCTCATGGATCCGAAAACACGATCAGAGACATCATGAACCCTGACATCTCGGAGGCAATACACCAATTGTGAGTCTCTCTCATTCCCACAAAACCTCCTTTCTGTTCCCCCTAACTATGGAGTCCCCAATGACTAAAGCTCTGCTCCTCTTCCCCCTTCCCCTCTGAGCAACAGGGACAGACTCTGCACCAGAGACCTGTGCTCCATTGCTTACCCCTGGTAAGTTTATCCCCCGAACAGTATCCAAAATGGCATACTTGTTGTTGAGGGGAATCACCACAGGAGATCCCTGCATTGCCTGCTAGTTCCCTTTCCTACCCCTGACAGTGACCCATCTACCTTCTTCATGTGGTTATGGAGTAACCATCTCCTGGTAACCCCTCTAAATAACCCCCTCTGCCTCCTGAATGATCCAAAGTTCATCCAGCTCCAGTTCCCTAATATGGTTCTCGAGGATCTGGAGTTGGGTGGACTTCCCACAAATGAAGGCTTTCAATCAAATTATAGACTTCCTACGGTGCATTCGGCCAATGAGGTCTGCACCGAGTCTCCAAACAGCATTCTACCCAGACCCATTTCCTACATAAGAGAATAACATAAAATTAAAATGCATGAGATTAGGTGGTGGTCTGACATTGAGAATGGATTCAAAAATAAGAAATGAAGAATGTGAATTAACATGTCTTCTTCCAAGTGGCAGGCAGTGATAAGCATGGTACCACAGGGACTCCAGCTAATCACAATATATGTGAATGAGTCAGATGACGGAACTAAACGGAATTACCAAATCTTCAGCAACGCTGTGTTTTTATTCCCTAACAGGCCAAAGACTGTCAACATTGTTAACAAATGAAATAGGAAAGAGAGATAAGGGCAGGCATATAGTTTGAGGAAGGGCAAGACAAAATTATGAATGCTGAAAGCAGTTGAATGTTGTCATCCAGCATCTGTGAAATGAAGAAGCTGTTAGAAAATTATTAGTTTTAAAGAAACCATTGCTGACATCTCTGTCCGCATTGCCAGTCACTCTGGTTTTCAGTTTTACCTGCCCAATATAACCAGTGCCCACCCTTTGAAAGGAAAGGGGTGCAAGCATATTTTTCCTGATGAAGTGACAGCCTTCTCCCAACAAAAAAATGATTTGAAATATGCAAGAAATTTTTCTGACCTGTTTGGAGAACGTGCTTTTCAAGATGGATGATTGCTTGTTTGTGAAATAAGTTCTGAGTTCTAAAAGTGATGAACGTTTGAGCATAATGACAAGGGTATCATAAAAAGTGGTATAGTAGTTACAAGTTATCAAGGTTGGGGTGAGATAGGAGTTGGTCATGGTAATAATTTGTGAGCACTGGAAATATTGTAAGAAATTAGGCTACAAATGGTGTGGCCATGGACAGAAATCATGAAACCTCTTACCTTAACAATGCTAGTTGGATTATTGAATTTTTCAGCTATGTTCCTGGTGCAATGTTCCTGGTATTAGCAGACTCAAAATTCCATGTTCAATATTTCATTTGTTTATGTGGTTGCATTTGACTGCTTGTTGACATGAGTGTTAAGTTTTAAAGAGGTGGGGTCTTAAGTTATTCACTCATAACATAACATAAGATAAGAAACTGGACATAACATAACATAAGAAACTGGACATAGATGTTGTGGTATTGAAGAATACAACAGCTCAATAAGATATACAAAGTTATTTTATCAAGCATAATAGTGACAGGGCTCACAAACTGGGATAAAGTAGGGCATGTGATCTTTACACTTTATGCTCTTTATACTCTTTGCTTGCATGCTATGATAATAATGATGATGCCTGGAGCATGTCTCTAAAAGTGTACTGGCATACTGTATCTCTGAAAGGTATTCTGATGTACTGTATCTCTTAAAGCTGTACTAATATTCTGATTGCAATATACAACAAAACACAACTCTTGCAACTAGGTTTGGTAAACAGGGACAGCAAACCAAGCATGCAATCTTCTTACAGCATTCAATTCAAGGTAATATTTGTTTAGACAAATAACCTTAATGTATTTATAAGTTGCCAGCAATACAACTAACACATTCCTATCTCATTGGTGGGAGGATTAGCAATTCAAAACATTTAAGTTATCATAAACAAACCCACATATTTGAAGCAAACACCAAAATCAAAACTTATACAGAAAGGTTTGATTTTTCCTCTAATTGGGTGAATTTAAAATTTGAGACTTTTTCACCACTTTTTTGTACAAAATCTGAAAAGTAATGGTTGCATATTTTAAAATTTTGAATCTTTAACTTGTGGTCTGAATTGCCATAAAATGTTGCTTTGCACAAGCAAAATATACTTAGTTTCACACTTTTATGTCAACTATATCCTACACTTAATCAATGTAAATTAAATGTTACATTTAACAGCACACTCTCAACATTGCAATAACTAAAATATTTGTTATGATGATGATGTCTGTTAAATGATCCCTTGAAGCCCTCCAAACCTTCATTACTTACTAGCGAGTCATTAGGAATAGCATCTCCTCAAGGAATACAAATTTTGTATTGGGCAGCTGTGAAAAGATTAAATATGCTTCCATACTTGAGCAGAGACTTCAATACAAGTAAAAACTTATCCCTCAAATGTTATGATATCATAATGAAAATGTGATGTCATCAGACAGTTTCCCTCATTTGCTTGAGCTAAAAATTATAATCGTCATTGCTAAAATCATCTGTTTTGAAAGTTTACTTGGTTTTCAAAACAGTTTAATGCATGATCTTATTCATAACTCATTTGTAAGTCAGATCAATCATTATTTGTTTATACAAGCATTAACAATAACAAAAATGCAGAAAATACAGTATGGCATTTGATAATAATTACAGTACAAGTCAAAAGTAATGCATTTGTGCAAAGACAAAATGGTACGCCATAAAAATTTATCTGTGCCCAATGTCGGGCATTTCAGAGACTTCTAATTTAATGTTATGGCATTCCAACATGTTGCCCTACGGAGAAGCCTCCATGACATAAAAGCTGGGTAAAATCAATGACTGCAGATGCTGGAAACCAGATTCTGGATTAGTGGTGCTGGAAAAGCACAGCAGTTCAGGCAGCATCCCAGGAGCAGTAAAATCGAAGTTTCGGGCAAAAGCCCATATCTGGAATACCAGTGACAAAAGTGTTTGAGAGTAACTAGTCTGGTTTCCTGGGATAGCATGTGTCTTGATTAAGATCATATCAACCTTCTGTAAATTCACCCCCTCTTGGAGTTGCAAGAATGAGGAGTCATAATTGCAGCTACTGTGATCCTGTGGATGAGTTCCTTCTCCACAATGAGAAGGTGTGACCAAATTTTGAATTTTCCACAGGTGCCTCCATCTTTAGGTTTGAAAAGTGTGGCTTTGGAAAAGCACAGCAGATCAGGCAGCATTCAAGGAGCAGAGAGTCGATGTTTCAGGCATAAGCCTTTCATCAGGAATGTGGAGAGGGGGCTTGGGGGAAAGGGGACTGAGAGATAAATAGGATGGTAGGGGTGAGGGAAGGTAGCCAGAAGGTAGATGCAGGCTGGGGGTGTGGGGGGTGTTAGTGATAGGTCATAGGGGAGTGTGGAGCAGAAAGGTGGGAAAGAAAATGAACAGGTAGGGTCAGTTCAAGAGGACAGTGTTGAGCTGGAGGGTTTGATCTGGGATGAGGAGGGAGGAGGGGAGATGAGGAAACTAGTGAAGTCAACGTTGATGCCAGGTGGTTGGAGGGAGACCTTGTGGACTCCAACCAACACGAGCAATGTCCACCACTCCTGGTAGGACTGGAAACCAGGCAGCCCAAATATGCATTCTCACCTGCATAGTCAACTAGCCTTCCTTAATCAGATGGCAAACTTAGAAATGGCCTGCAAATCCACCACTTTGAGGAAGACAGTGCAGACTAGTTACTCTCAAACACTTTTGTCATTGGTATCCAGATATGGCACCAGTTTGCATTTAAAGGTAATGCTGTAAGATTCCATTTACACATATAGTGATCATATTGTATCACGGCAGCATTTATAAATTGCTGCAGTTACATGAAGGGCTTGTATGTAGACCATATGGGTGCTGAGTCCTCTGAGTGAGGACATGCATGCTCCAACCCCTAACCCTTAAAGTAAATCTACTTGGAATGTGAGCACCTGAAGTGGGGGGAAGAGGTAGTTCCAGAGAAGTTAGAAACTGAAAAAAGGCTTACTCCTTTACCCCAACCAAATGACATCAGCATAAATTCCACCTATTCTTTGTTACTGTCAGTTCTGATCTCGAAACTTTGCCTCTGCTTTCTCTCCATAGATGCTGCCAGACCTGCTGAGTTTCTCCAGCAATTTCTGTTTTTGTGAAAGACGATGCATTCAATATTTCTTTGTGGTATGCATGTTAATTTAAAAAAATCAAGGATTTAAGGAATTTTAAAAGAGAGAAAACGCTGGAAGTATTGCGTATTTCCAGCATTTTGTTTTATATTTCAGATTTCCAGCCTGCAAAGATCCGTGAAATTTGATCTGTTCAAGACTGATTCTTCTTAAAGTAAAGGAGCTTCTGAGTTGGTAGAACGTTAATGATGATAAAAGTATGATCTGAGTCTTTTAAAAAAACAGATTGAAGTAGCAAACATTTATGGATTTGGCACAGAGTAAACAATCCCAGCAGACTGCTCCTCCTGAATGATACTATTATGTTAGCAATCCATCATCATTTTGCCTGGCTGTGTCTTACAGAAGATGAGTGACACAGAAATCAGAAACATAAACTTGATTTTAAAATGACCAATTGACGGACAAGAATATAAGAATGAGGTGTCCTGATAAGGAAGGAAAGACAAGAATAGCAGCCCCTTGAGCCTGTTCTGCCATTCAGTAGGATCATGGCTGATGCATCTCAGCCTCAAATTCATTTTTTACCTGCTCTCCATAACCCCTCACCCTGTTATTTATTAAAAATCTGTCTATCTCCTCTTCAACTTTATTCAGTATCCCTGCATCCAGCACACTCTGAGGCAATGAATTCCACAAATTCATGACCCTTTGAAAGAAGCAATTTCTCCTCATCCCCTTTTTAAATCGGCAAGTCCTTATCCTAAAACTATGACCTCTGGATCTAGATTGTCCCATATGAGGTAACATCTCTCTACATCTACTTTATCAATCCCTTTTATCATCTTATACATCTGAATTAGATCTCTCCTCTTTCTTCTAAAAGTCAGAGTGATCTAAATTGCTCCACCTCTGTTCATAAGACAAGCCGCTCATCAACAGTATTAATCTCTGAACTGATCCAATGCAACTACATCACTCCTCAAGTAAGGGGGCCAAAATTGTACACAAAACTGCAGGTGAATCAGTTATTGAGATTCTTTTTGAGAATCAATTAATATTATTGCCCCTGCCATCTTTTGGGGCATCAAATAGAAAGGTTTCCATTCAGTATTCCATGGTTACAAGAGCAGGTCAGCGACTATCAATCCTGCTGCAAATAACTTACCTCCTGATTTCCCCAAATCCTGTCCAGCAACCAATGAAGGGCAAATCATGTTTGTCTAATTTACTAAAGTTCTTCAAAGATGTAACAAGCAAAGTGGATAATGGGGATTCTATAGATGTAATTTATCTGGACTTCCAGAAGGCATTTGATAAGGTGCTGCACTAGAGGTTCATTCACAAGGTTGGATCACATGGGATTATAGATAATTTAGCCTGTATAGATAACTGGCTGATGGACAGAAGACAGAGAGTCAGAATAAATGTTTGTTTTTCCACTAGATGGAACGAGTGGAGTGCCATAGTGTTCAGTCCTAGGACCCCAGCTATTTACAATCTACATTAATGATTTGGATACAGGGATAGAAAGCACTATAGCCAAATTTGCGGATGAAACAAAGATCGGTGGGATGGTAAATTGCAATGAGGAAATAAGAACCTTACAAATGGATATAGATAGGTTAGGAGAATGGGCCAAAATGTAGCAGATGGAGTTTAACATGGATAAGTGCAAGGTCATACATTTTGGCCAGAAACATGGGAAGGCAACCTATTATCTAAATGGAGAGAGACTTCAGGGTGCTACGGTACAGAGGCATCTAGGTGTCCTTGTTCATGAGTCACAGAAAACTAGCATGCAGGTACAGCAGATAATAAAGGAAGCAAATGGAATGTTGGCTTTCATAACTAAAGGAATAGAATATAAAGGTAAGGAAGTATTATACAGTTATACGAGGTTAGCAGTATCCTGGCAATTACCACTATTCATTTACCCTGGAGCACCTTTTTTTCAACATTCATTTTTGGGATGCGTGCTGGGGCCAGCATTTATTACTGATGCCTTGTTGCCCTTGAGAAGGTGGTGGTGAGCTGCCTTCTTGAACTGTTGCAGATTGTGTGCTGTGTTGACTCACAATGCCATAGGGAGGGCATTTCAAGATTTTGACCCAGCAACAGTGAAGGAACACCTTCTTGTTTGGAAATGAGTGGCTGGTAGGGGAATTTGTAGGTGGTATTCCCATGTACCTGCTTCCTTTGTCCTTCCAGATGGACTGCAGTGGTCATGGGTTGGTGAGACCATACCTAGAGTATTGTGTGCAGTTTTTGTCCCCTTATTTGAGGAAAGTGGCATTGGAGGCAGTTTTGAGGAGGTTCACTAGGTTGATCCCAGAGATGAAGGATCTTTCATACAAAAAGAGATTGAACAATTTAGGCCTATACTGTCTGATATTTAGTAGAATGAGGGGGAGATCAAATTGAGGTATTTAAGATGAGAAAAGGTGTGGATAAAAGAGATGTGGAGTGGATGCTTCCTCTTGTGGGACATTCTAGAATGGGAGGTCATAGTCTTAGGATAAGGGGTAGCAAATTTAAAACAACGTTGAGGAGAAACTAATTCTCCCAAAGAATTGTGAATCTGTGAAATTCGCTCCCTCAAAGTGTGATGGATGCTGGGACAGTGAATAAATTTAAGGAGGAGTTAGACAGATTTTTAATTGGTAATGCGTTAAAGGGCTATGGAGAAAAGACAGGAAAATGGGGCTGAGGAGTAAATCAGCCATGAAAGAATGGCAGAGCAGACACAATGGGCTGAATGGCCTAATTCTGCTCCTATATCTTATGAACTTATGAATGACAAGACACCAGATAGTAGTGTGATAGAATTTCTCGACTTGGCTGGGTGGATGCAGCTCCAACACTCAAGAAACTTGACACCATCCAGGGCAAAGCAACCCACTTGAATGGTGCCACATCGACGAAATTTCAGTCCCTCAAACATAGACGCTCAGTAGTAGCAGTTTGTACTATTCATAAGATGCACTGCAAAAGTTCACCAAGACTCCTTAAGCAGCATATTTCAAACCCATGACTGCTGCAGTCCATCTGGAAGGACAAGGGAAACAAGTACATGGGAACACCACCTACAAATTCCCCTACCAGCCACTCACATCCAAACATGAAGATATTCCTTCACTGTTGCTGGGTCAAAATCTTGGAATGCCCTCCCTGTGGCTCACCACCACCACCACAGCCTCAAGGGCAACAAGGGATGGGCAATAAATACTGGCCCCAGCATAAATCCAAAAAATGAATGTTGAAAAAAAGTGCGCCAGGATAAATGAGTAGTGGTAATTGCCAGGATACTGCTAACCCTGTCACACACATACCTTTAAGAAGTTGCAACAGTGAACGCCAATTGCCTGAATGTTAATTCAGTGGGACCTTTTGAATTCCACAGTGTTGTGATATGTCTCTCTCAGTGCTATGTGCAATAACAGTGCAGTCAATGGCACCCTTGACCTGAATCCTATTGCCTGAGCTGCAGCACAGACATTGTCATTGTGAAACACAATGAACTGATGTGATCTTGCTCAGATGGTAATGGTGCATTTATGGGTGCATGACTGTGAGATCTCGCACAGGTCACACATCACTCTTGGGAAGGAGCAGGTCAGATAAAAGTTCAAACTAATTTTTGCAGACACCAGCAGAGGATGGACATTCAGGCAATCTGTGATCACTTTGGCACTTCATAGAGGTGTATGTGTGTGTGATAGAGTTAGCAGCATTCTAGCAGCTACATTTATCCTGATGTATGCCATACAGCAATATATTCTCCACCTCAACCTGGACAGATTTCCACTGTCAAACAGCCTATCTATGAGCATGCACAAAAGACCACGTCAACATATCAGTACTTAGAGCTTTGTGCTCTGGCTGAAGAGCCAACATGCTAACTGGTATGACGAGGTGATGGAAGGAAAAGATGGATGCTATAAGCATGAAGATAGGTACTGAGTGAGTACTAAGAGTGTAAGCAAGAAGCCTTGGGATGCACTGTAGTTCTCTAGTTACCTATCAAGATACACAGTGTATCCCTGCTGTAGTCTTTGAGTTACAGATGCTGGTGGCACTTTGCAATGCAAGATGTGTTCCTTCAATCACTTGGAAGTGAATTGAAATGATGCCATGGTGGTTGTAAGGACTTGGCAAATGTCAGATGCCAGTGTCTGTTGATAAGGGGTGTAAGCAGCTGATCTCTGTGCATCGTGTGCTGAAATGCTGATCAACATGGAGCTAAACTCACCAGCCATCTGCTCTGACTTCCATACTGAGATTTTTCTATGTCACATTTGGTAAGAAAGGAAGCTGAAAATTTGCTAATTTGGCTGGACAGCTAGCTTGCAATACATTGTAATGCTAACAGAGGAGGTTTAATTCCCAAACCAGTGGCAATTTCCTTCTCAAATAATGCCCTTGTCTGAGGTGTGGTAACTCCAGGTTGAACTCACCATCTCTCTCTAATAATAGAGCAGTCCTATGGTCTGGTAAGACTTTGCACCCTTACCATGTCTATTTTTGGAATTAGATGCCACAAAGAGTTCAGAGAGATTAAGTTCATTTTGACAGTTGCTAATTTAATCAATTGGCAGTTTTCGGATACTCTGAGGAATTTGTCTACATGGAATATGTAGGTCATTTTTTTGTGTATGTCTCACATATCCTAGTTACTTTCAGTATGGAATTCACTGCCATCTTGTTATTTGGAATTGTACTTTGCGATAATCTAGTCAGTTCTGTGATGGGGTTTATAGGGAAATTTACACAGAATTTTACCTACCTTTGTTATAATAGGTTGGACCATTCTAATAGTCACTGGGTGAATATCCAAGAAATCTTGCTTGTATGTTGATTTTGCTAACATTTGGATTTCTTGATTATTCTATTAAATTTAGACAAGGATTAGCTAATCCAATTGGTTTGAATTGGATGTATGATTCTGGCATATGTTGCTTACCTCCTGTGTAGCCTTTTGTAAAACCTTCACTATTTTGTGAATGAGTTTTGCACGACACCTCACTTATGTTGTTAGCAGGTTCGCAGGACAGCCTCCTCTTCCTTCGAATCAGATGTTTTGGTGCTTTGCTTGTCTTAATTGGTTTCGCAGGAAATAATGCACATTTCAAAAAGAGAGAAATCAGAATAAATGAGAGTGCCTTGGTGGAAATTTGTGGATGGAATCTGTTTATCTTGAGCAACATCTTTTCTTGTAGAATTCGAAAATTTCAAATATTTCCTGTTCAGTGGTCTGACTGTACACTGTCTGGTGTTGAGGCTTTGAAAATAATTGGGGGCTTTCTGAATGTTTCATTGAGGTTGCTGGTTCTCATTGTGAATTGTGATGGAATACACTTGACCTTTGTGGATAAATTTGAGAAAACATTGTTTGCTTGTATTTATGTTTGCGAGAGAAACTTGTTCCTTGGCATCTGTGTCCAGGTTCAAGACCGGAATTGATGGTGTGTCATTGATAGCAGGGGTTGGTTCCAAAGAGTTGTTTTGTTGCATGGGGACATTTGGCTGGGCTTTGCTCACTGGGATTAGTGGCATTTCTGGCAGATTTTTTTCTGTTACTGGTTCAATCAATGGGTGTGCTGAGGTTGTCTGGTCTGTCATTGCAGGTGACAGATGTGGATTTTGATGGATATCATCTTGGAATAGTATCGAAATTTGTATGCTTGAGTCATCGCTGTCTTCAGTTTCTTCTTCCTCGAAAGCTGTAATCCTGCCTAAGGCTGAATTTGACTGTATGCTCCATGGCTGAATACGAGACAGTGATAAAGAACTATCACTTGCTGATACACTTTTTTCTACTTGCTGAGGGTTAACTGGCTGTCTGTCCTCAGTCAGAATCTGTTGTGCCAGTGGTGATTTTTCTTCTGTTATCGGTTCCATCAGTGGTTGCACCAAGGTTCTTTGATCTTCAGTTATAGATGGATTTTCTTCAAAGTTGTCTTTGAGCAGTGTGGAATTTTGTATGTTTGTGACATCATTGTCTTCCGGTTTGAATGTTGAAGGTTTAGGAGAATATTCAGCTTTATTAATTGTTAGCTTGTACCGAGTACCACTGATCGTAACACTATTTTGGCCTGAAATACTGAGACGGAGAGAGTCTGGATCCACGTCTGGTGGTAGGTTAAACTTGCTGTAAAACCCATGAAAAACATTTCTGGTCATTCCTATCTCATCCTTTGTTATCACTGACTGATCTCCGAAGATAGTCACTCTTCTACTATTGACTTTTGAATTTACCTTATTCACAGGGATGTGCCCAAGGATGAAACACAGAGAAAACTTTTCCAATATGTCTTCCTTGTGTCTTCTCTTATTCTTTTTAACGTCCAGTTCAAATTCATTCAACAAAGTATTTTCATCCATGTCTGATCAACTGCATGGAAGTTTCAGATTACTTTTCTGAAAATAAAAGTGTAGAAAAAAAATCTCATATACAGAACAGATTTGTAAGCATGGTTTTCCACATTATCTAAAAGTATAAGTGGAAGTGGTGATGAATATTAAAACAAGCAAACCAACAATGAAATCTTACCTCACTAATTTGATTGTTTTTTTTTAAAGAAGCAACGAAGAGGACTGGTGAGGGCAGAGTAGTGGACTTAATGGACTTCAGTAAGGCATTCGACTAGGTTCCTTATGGTAGGTTGGTTAGTAAGGTTAGATCTTATGGAATACAGGAAAATCTAGCTATTTGAATACAGAACTGGCTCGAAGGTAGGAGACAGAGGGTCGAAGTGGAGGGTTGCTTTTCAGACTGGAGTCTTGTGACCAGCAGTGTGCCACAAGGATCAGTGCTGAGTCCATTGCTTTTTGTCATTTACATAAATGATTTGGATGTGAGCATAGGAGGTGTGGTTAGTAAGTTTGCAAATGGCACCAAAATTAGAAGTATAGTGAACAGCAAAGAAGGTTACCTCAGAGTACAATGGAAACTTGATCAGATGGGCTAATGAGCCGAGGAGTGGCAGATCGAGTTTAATTTAGATAAATGTGAGCTGCTGCATTTTGGAAAGGCAAATCAAGACAGGAATTAAAAGTTTATTGGTAAGGTCCTGGGGAGTGTTGCTGAATAAAAAGACCTTGGAGTGAAACTTCATAGTTTCTTGAAATTGGAGTCACAGGTCAGTGGGATATTGAAGAAGAAGTTTGGTATGCTTGCCTTTATTATTCAAAGCATTGAGCACCAGAGTGGGAGGTCATGTTGTGGCTGTACAAGACATTGGTTAGGTCACTACTGGAATGCTGCATGCAATTCTGGTCTCCCTATTATAGGAAGGATGTTGTGAAACTTGAGAGGGTTCGGAAAAGATTTACACAGATGTTGCCTGGGTTGGAGGGTTCAAACTAAAAGGGAGAGGCTGAATAGATTGGGGCTATTTTCCCTGGAGCACCGGTGGCTGAGGGGTGACCTTGAAGAGGTTTTTAAAATCATGAGGGGCATGGATAGGGTAAATAGATGAGGTCTTTTTCCTGGGATGAAGGAGTCCAAAATTAGAGGGCATAGGTTTAAGTGAGAGGGGAAAGATGTCAAAGGGATCTAAGGGACAGCTTTTTCATTCAGAGGGTGTTGCATGTAAGAAATGAGCTGCCAGAGGAAGTGATGGAAGCTGGTACAATTACAATACTTAACGGGCATCTGGATGGATATATGAATAGGAAGGGCTTAGAGGGATATGGCCAAATGCTGACAAATCGGACTCAACTTATTCGGGATATCTAGTCGGCGTGGATGAGTTGGACCAAAGGGTCTGTTTCCACGCTGTATATCTCTGTGACTCTATGACTCCATAATGTGTGTCACTGTAATACAATATTAGCAACTTAAAAGGTTTATTGAATGAAGTTGCTACATATCAGAAAATAAGATACAATCAATTTTCTGTGAACGGACTGATTTAAAGCTCATGGACTGAAAATTACTGGGACAGAGTCCTTTGGGTAAATATCCCACTTGGAATTTAGAAACAAGGCTACATAGAGTTGCATTATGGCACTGTATCAACCAACTTGTAAGTGAAAACATCAACCACTAAGACACAGCTTTATTTTGTAATTCTGAGGCTATATTTATCATTTACTTGGAGGAGTGATTGACGCAAGTATTCACTGCAGATTTTTGAGTCACTCGATTAGTATACTTTATGCCTGGTGTATGCTGTATTCAAAATTATTGCAGGTATTTTCAAGTATTAGGTTATGAAAATTCATCAAGGAAATCTGCGCATGACTACAAATTAAAGAGCTAAAACATTTTTCTGGATATTAGAGGTTAGATTCTTACAAGTCAATGTTTAAGTTAACAACTTGCTTTTTGGAGCCAAGCTGATGAAGATCATAATGGATGTTTTGTCCACCTGTTGAGGCAGAAGCTCATTCCTATGTCTATCAATTTAACTTGTCAATGTCAGTGTTTGGCTGAGTGTTCGGGTTCCTTATCACATGAACTTTTGGAAGTCAGTTATTGCTTTTGTTTAAAGTGTGCAGAAGGTTTTCGCTTCAGAATAAAATGTTCTAATTTTATTTTTCTGACAGCCATTTCCCAGTTGCCAGGATGGCTTTCACAAGATTTAATGAAGGAAGATAAAAAGTAATGTCAAAGAATCAGAATGGAAAAGTTTCTATTCCTTCCTGAAGATTGCACAGACCGGTTTATGATAGAAACACAATACTACACCAATGTGTTTCTTGGTTTGCTGTCTTGAAAGCTTCTAACATCGTGTCAGAAGTGGGGCTGACATTGAGAATTGAAGGACGATAGAGAAACACAGCTACTGACAGATAGCTGTTCGGAGCTATGAAAGCTGCTACAAGTAGTCAAAAGGAACTGAAAGAAACAAAGACTCAGATCACAGCTTAAACACTGGGTGAGACACAATGGTTGTAACTATTCTTCTTCCATTATTGAAATGAAAGGTTATATAAAGCTGGACGAGGACCTTTTCCATGCATAATGACAAAATTACAAAATTGCAATCGATTTACTTAACAGATCAAAGCAGCTGAGAGTAGATGTACTCTTGCAGTTGGACAGAGACTTTCTCAAAGTGTACTGCTTGCTAAATTTCTCAAAGTCAGAACAGCAATTTTGAAAGCATTAAAAGTACACTTTTGATCTCAACTGAATGTACATATTTAATTTCAGAGTCCAAGCTGAAAAAGAGTCCATTGATCAGTATCTGCTGTTGATAACATAACTTGAAGTATCCTGTGGCTTTCTAAAAGACTACCTAATTAAAGCATGTTTGGCATTGTCTTTCCACTGTCATCCTTCTAAATAACATACCACAATCTATTATCACAAACTACAGCCTCATGCCATCATATTTTCCTCTATATAGATTAAGGATCTCAGTTTCCAAATTCAATAACAAAATCACACAACTAGATTTCCAATTATTCCTTTCTCAATAAACAATATCAAATCTAGGTTGGCCTGCCTTGAGTTGATTCCTTAATCTGTTGTCCAGAAAGCCATCCCATATACCATCCAGGCATTCTTCCTCTGCAGTATTATTACGAATTTGAGCTGCCCAATCAATTTGCAGAATGTATTCACCCAGAATTTCAGATGTTCCTTTATTGCATGTGTCTCTAATTTCCCGTCAAATGTCATTCCCTACTGTTTGGGGTGTCTATGTACAGCCCCGAATAATGTTTTTGGTATTTCTGAACTCTAATCAGATGGATTCCACATCATTGGAGATAATATCTTGCCTCATTATTTGTTAATTTCTTCTTTATGACAATTCTTTTACCCTTCATTCTCCAAGTTCTGCCATTTTCTCACTGTTCATCAGTCAACTGTCTGCTGTAGAAACATCTATTGCTATGTTTGAGTCTGCTAAACAGTACATTAGTGCAGAAGCTACAGTCTCCAGTATTGGAGTAAATGCCACTGTCACCTCTCAGTCAAAATGGTCAGGGTCTGTATCACTCCAGAGACTTGAGTACGTAATCCAGAATAATTCAACGATGAACCGAGAGTGCTGCTATCAAGCAGTACCTGCTCAGCAATAACCTGCTCAGTGACACCTAGTTTGGTTTCTGCCAAGACCACTCAGTTCCTGACCTTATTACAGCTTTGGTTCAAACATGGACAAAAGAGCTGAATTCTAGAGGTGAGGTGAGAGTGACAGTCCTTGACATGAAGGCTGCATTTGATTGAGTGTGGCATCAAGGAGCCCTATCAGAATTGGAATCAATGGCTGTTAGGGATCAAACTCTGCTGGAGATACATTGATAGACATTCACAGCTGAAAGGACAGAACAATCATAGATAATGAGCAGAATGCAAACATTGCTGAGGACATTACATAAAAGAAAATAAGCCGGTCTGGTATGGAGAAAACAGTGGTATCACCACAAGAAGCCAAATAAATTTACACACAAATATATTGTTAGAATGTAGCACGACACATGTATTTAGATGGCCTCTGGAGAGGTATCAGTAAAGGTTCTGACAAATCATTTATACAATATAACAGATTGGTTCAGTAAGATCAATAGATGATAAATGGTTTATGATTGTTGAAAGGATGGCTGCAGAGGCAGAACAACAAATCAACATACAGTGTGAGAGAGACACCCTGGTTTTTGGAATCCAATGTTTGAAATAAATCAATAGCAAAAACCTTTAAGATGAAATCAAAGATAAGTGTTATGAATGAAATACTCAAAATAGAGAGGGTGGGATGAAATTACTTTAACCATACACACAAGCATTTAGGAAATTAGGGAAAGCAGAACAGGTGAGGAGATACATTACAAATGACAAGTTTGGGCAAATCCCAAGTCATGAAAAATCATTTCACATGAGACGACAGTCGGGTCAATTCAGAATTGAATTGTGAGCATTGCTGGCTGATTCAGAATTTATTGTCATCCCTAAGGTAAGCGTTCAATAATCATTCCTTTGGTGAACTTGGACAAATAATTATCCTCCTTGCAGCCAAAGTATAAGCTTCTTTCCAGGCAGCAATTTGGAGACTGAGTAGGCTGTTAACTGAGCCTGAAGTACTATTCTCCCTCTGAAGGTCAAACAACAACTGACATAGAATCCAAGAATTGTGTATGTAAGCAATCCAACAAGGTCCAATTTAAGTCACTCTGGGCTAATTGGAAGCTCACTCAGCTACCTTTCATGTGTTACAGTTTCTAGTACATAACTAAACCATTAGTACCCATTTTTATATAATGGGTTTTGATGTTTCTCTTTGTTAAGAACTAGCTGGGATGGATGGCTTGTTTCCAAGTTTTGTGCATCAACTTTACTAGTAATGTCAGTACATTGAAGAGAGTTCAAAAGTTTCTAGAAAGACAATCATATGTTTAACCTAAGCCATTTTCTGAGTCCAGCAAGATTGTCCATTTTTCACAGAAACAGAATTTAAACATGAAAGGCATGGCAGAAAGCAGAGTTTCTTTGCTGGTATTTTTCTTCATTTCCTATGGCCATGACAAAGGCATGAAGCAAACCAAAGCCACTCCTCTCAGCTGGACCAGGGCTAAAGCTTTGGCTGAAAGTTTTCAACATGACAAGAGATTTGCAAATTGTCGCAAAACATCAAAGGATTGACCACGGACGAAATCTTAGAGGAATACAACAATACGTTTTACTGGTTTAAAAGATCTTTCTGTGGAATATCATCCTGAACGGATGATAAATTCAGGATTTTTTTATCTATTCATTGAATTTGAGCCCTGCTGATTTGCCCAGAATTTATTGTGCATGCTTAATTGCCCAGAGGCCAGTCAAGCATCATTGCTGTGGGTCTGGAGTCATATGCAGGCCAGACCAGGCAAATCCAGATTTTCTTCTCAAAAGGACATTGGCAAGCAAGATGCTTTTTTCCTGGCAATCAGCAAACGATTTCATAGTCATCTTTAGATTCTTCATTTGTGGTAGGATTTGAACCAAGGTCCCCAGAACATTAACGGGGATTAATCTCTGGATTAATAAACCGATGATAATACCACAAGGCTATTACCTCCCCACCCACTTTCTAGGCAGTGGTGAGATACTATTATTGGGGATTATTGCTTGTTGTCAGTTTAATTAACTGTACGTTTGAGACATTTTGCATCAGACACTTGCCAACCACTCTGATGCAACATGGCACATCTCCAATCCATTTACAGCACACTTCTACACTTCAGGATTTTGGGCGTACCAGCAACTATCATTGCAATGTTGCTGTAAGGACACTTTGCACACTCAGACAGGCACTCTGCTGACAGATTGGACCAGCATTGTTCACTTGCCATGTTAGAGCACACCCACTTTGAGCCTACCTAGATGCACACAACATCCCTACTTTGCCTTGTGCTGCCTTGCCTTTTTGCAATTTGCCTCCTCAGCCAGAGCTATAATGTCCATGGTACTTTTGTCTTGCTTTACCATTCAGTGCAGACACAAAACCAGAAAACTCAGTCAAGTGAAGGAAGATACTCTCAAGCCTCCAATACCTTTCCAGGCACTTAGATATGGTCAGTCAGCCATTTGGGGCTGTCAGGGTCAGGTTTTTCTCCTTGTAGCTGGTGAGGATCAAATGAAGAATACCCTCTTAGCTCTCTCTGCTCTTTTTTGAATTGTTTTTCTTGAAACGAGAGAAAAGGAGGTATAAAGGGAAATGAAAATGGCTGGCACAGTTGAAGATCTTGATGTTGGCGTGAGAAAGTAGTGAGTTGTCCCAAGCAAGTGAGTACATATCACAGATGTCATACAAGGTTAGTGGAGTCATGGGTTGGGAAGGGTGAGAGCAAGTGAGGGAAGATGGTGCATGCAACAATGAGAATGTCAGAGCGTGAGCCTTGTTGAGATGTGGGTGCAGTAGTAGAGATAGAGTTAGCATGAGGTAGCAGAGAGGAGATGATGGTAATTATCCTGAAGGATCCAAGGAGGTCATTAACCCTCTTCCTACAATGCTGGGTATTCCTCTAGATTGCTGCAACTGCATTGACCTGGGTGGCAACCTTAAACCAGGCAGCATAGCATTGTGGCCTCTTGTGATGATTCAATGTGAAATGGAAGGGTCTCTTCTACACCAGCCATGTACAATGCCCATTACCTGCCTGTCCACAAACAAAGGTGCCAAATTTCTCTTTTCTGATATGTCTGTGGTAAATGTCATAAACTGTGCAAGGCAGCTCCAGACTGACAGTGTTAGCTTGTTTGTGTAACAGTCTTTTAAAGATTGTGCCAGTGATCAGGTTGCCAGTCTAATTGGGTATTGGTGAGTGTTCCAGCTTCTGCAATTGTCAAAATCAGGCTAGCAGTGGACAAGAAGGTGTTACTGGTTAGGCCAGCATTTATTACCCTGAGGGCAAATAAGAGTCAATCACAATGCTGAGAGTCTGGAGTGACATGTAGGTCAGGTGAGGTGAGGATGGCAGAATCCTTCCCTAAAGGGCATTAATGAACAATGGGTTTTTCCAACAATTAACAATTGCTTCATAGTTAGCATTAGACTCTTGATCCCAGATTCTTATTGAATTCAAATGTACCATCTGCCATGGTGGAACATTATTGTCCAGCAACAATAGCATGAAGCCATTGTGGTGCCAGTAAAACATTTTAGTGTCTGCCTTCAACTGGACTCAGCCCAATTTCAATAAGATCAACCTTACTGAGAAAAACTAAACTGTGGAGGCATCATTTTTAGGTCATATATGCATTTATTTAAATTTCAGGTGTCTCCATTGTCCTTGCTACCTCTTTAGGAGAGCAATGAAGTATAGAGTCACCGAGATGTACAGCACGGAAACAGACCCTTCGATCCAATTTGTCCATGCTGACCAGGTATCCCAACCCAAGCTAGTCCCACCTGCCAGCACCTGGCCCATATCCCTCCAAACCGTTCATACTCATATACACATCCAGGTGCCTTATAAATGTTGCAATTGTACTAGCCTCCACCACTTCCTCTGACAGCTCATGCCATACACATACCACCTTCTGAGAGAAAACGTTGCCCCTTAGGTCTCTTATATCTTTCCCCTCTCACCCTAAACCTATGCTCTCTAGTTCTGGACTCCCCCACCCCAGGGAAAAGGCTTTGTCTATTTATCCTATCCATGCCCCTCATGATTTTATAAACCTCTATAAGGACATCCCTCAGCCTCCGACACTCCAGGGAAAACAGCACCAGCCTGTTCAAGCTCTCTCTATAGCTCAAAACCTCCAATCCTGGCAACATCCTTGGAAGTCTTTTTTGAACCCTGTCAAGTTTCACAAACATCTTTCCAATAGGAAGAAGACCAGAATGCATGCAATATTCCAACAGTAGCCTAACCAATCTCCTGCACAGCCGCAATATGACCTCCCAACTCCTGAACTCAATACTCTAACCGATAAAGTTACTTACTGTTTCAGCTGATCTCCCTGCAGAAATGCAGCTTTAGTATCAATTCATTTAACATTACCAATTACTTGTTGCTAACAATACCAATAAAATCTTCAAAATAGCTTTTCTTACTATAGGTGAATCTGCTCATATCTTGATCCCAAAACTCATGCCACTAGCTTGGCTTTAGCCTTTGAAGCCTCTTCAGTAGACACATTTTCAATGTGTATTCACCAGTGTGACAGGGTACAGCCAGCTCTAGTTTTCACTTCTGTGCACACCCCACAGTCTCTCCAGCTTTGTAATTCTTACTGCTTAGCAGCTTTTATTGATTTATCTTCTAACTTGGTCATAGCCACTAAAAATTCTTGATCACAAAGCATCTGCTCCCAGTGGCATCCATGTTAAACTATGTCCTCTATTTTGCCTTCTATTGCTTCCAGACTGCAAAATATTTATTTGAATGGTTTGTGATTACCTTGCAGGCATAAGTGCACTCCCAGAGTCCCTTTCCAACCATTCTTTATGTTTTTTGTCTTCTAATTTTATATTTCATGTTCCCAACCCATGGCTTAACCTCCCGCCCCATATTCTGCACATTCCATTGTACTGATTGGAATGAGGTTAGCTGGGTGGATCTCAGAGAATATGAGTTTCCTGATTAGGGTTGTTAACCTGGTCCAATCAGGGTGTCTTGGCTGACAGACAGAAAATGGAGTATCTTCACTGTGTCTCACACCTACACACATGCACCATGGGTGCTGGGGAAAAAATAAGCACTACAAAAAAAACTGATCCAGTCAGCACTGCCCTTTGATGTGAAGGGCAGTGTTTGTCACTGGCCACCCGGGTGTTTTCCTACCTTCCTGGTGGTAGAAAAAAATAATAAAATGGAGTATCAGGGGTTCTGCTCATTCGAGGAGCCAGCTCTGTGCTAATGGGGTTAGTGTCATATACTATGTACTTGTAAATAAAGGGTGACCTGGTGTTAGAAGGTCAGCTTTTGCGAAGTAATTTCACAATCAGTTGTTATAGCTTCAAGAGGCCTTCCCTGCTTGACTTATAAAATTTATGAAAAACAATTTGCTTCTTGGTATGGTAGCAACAGTGTAATGTCAAGGCCATATCTTGTTTCCTCTTTGCTAAGAAGAACATGGTTACATAATTCTTCCAACGGTATTTTGGTTTACTTTTAGAAAACAATGGTGGGCAATCACACTCCAATATTTTACATTTTGATTCAAGCATCTTTCTTAGGCTTTTTTTAAAATCACACTTTGGTTAGAATAGCGCTTTGTTTTCAATGTTTAATCTACCAATGGCTAATCGTTCCTCTGTAATCGCTTTTAAATACCAGAGGTTAAATATTGGTTAGAGAGAGTTGAATTCTACTTCTCTGGTCAGGTTTTATTCTAAGGAGGAGAACGTGGGGACTGCAGATGCGAGAGAGTCAGAGTCAAAGAGTGTGGAGCTGGAAAAGCACAGCCGGTCAGGCAGCATCTGAGGAACAGGAGAGTTGATGTTTGGGGCATAAGCCCTTCATCAGGAACAGAGAGGGAAGGTAGGTGGAAAGGCAATAGATGGGTGCAGGTGGGGGGCAATTGTGATAGGTTGGTGGGGAAGGGGGAGTGGAGAGTTGGGAAGAAAGCAGACAGGTAAGACAGGTCAAGAGTTGAATGGTTGGATCTGGGGTGAGATTTATTCTAACTCACACACAGTTGATTATTTGTTCCCCATATAAAGCTGTTATCTATTCCTTTTATTCCACCTAGTGAAACCCCTTCTAGATAATCACAAAGATCTGAATAAAACTCTCAAGAGATCTCACTGTACCATTTCAACCATCAAAGAAATGTTATCACAACTTACAAAGGCAAAAAGCTTCATGATCCTCGATGTAAAGAATGGGTACTAGCAAATGAAGTTGGATGAAAGCAAAAGCAACAGCTTTCCAACTACATTAAAGATGGCCTTCATGTAACCTGTACCATCAGACACACTAACTACGGGCTTTCATCTTGCAATCAGTTTTCATGAGTGTTGCCTTTGGAATTCATAACTATATCCAGCAACCTTGGCACATCATTCTCGCAATGGTCAAACAACATTGCTTCTATAAACTCTTAGTTTGGCAGAAGCAGTTTGAGAGCTATGCCAATTGCTTAATAGAAAGCCTGTGGCCAATCCTGTAACTTCAAGATGGCCAAACTGGTAGCTTTCAAAGTGACCACAAACATCAATTTCTTATGTTATTTACTCCTTCCCAGCTGTCAGGGTGGTGTACAGGATCAGCCAACTTGTTGTCTGCACAGGCATTTAATTCATCAGGGCCAATATTTTTAACCCCTGTTCCAATAAATAGAAACAGCAACATTGCAAATTATATTACATTACTGTATTTCTTAAAGAAGAATAATGTCGCCCAGAACCAGTAAATGGTGTTGAATTGAAAGATATACACACACACAGTGAGATTTTAGTATTAAAATAAAAGGAAAGAACTACAGATGCTGTAAATAAAAAAAACAAGACAGAAATTGCTGCAAAGGCTCAGCAGGTTTGGTAGCATCTGTGGAGAGATATCAAAGTTAACGTTTTGAGTCCGATGACCCTTTCTCAGAACTAATGCCTGTAGCATTTGTAATAGAATAATAGAGTCATAGAGATGTACAGCATGGAAACAGACCCTTCGGTGCAACCCATCCATGTCAACCAGATATCCCAACCCAATCTAGTCCCACCTGTCAGTGCCCGGCCCATATCCCTCCAAATCTTTCCTATTCATATACCCATCCAAATGCCTTTTAAATGTTGCAATTGTACCAGCCTCCACCACATCCTCTGGCAACTCATTCCAACACATACTCTGTGTTGAAAACGTTGCCCCTTAGGTCTCCTTTATATCTTTCCCCTCTCACCATAAACCTACATCCTCTAGTTCTGGACTCCCCAACCCCAGGGAAAAGACTTTGTCAATTTAGCCTATCCATGCCCCTCATAATTTAATAAGGACACCCCTCAGCATCCGACACTGCAGGGAAAATAGCCACAGCTTATTCAACCTCTCCCTATAACTCAAATCCTCCAACCCTGGCAACATCCTTGTAAATCTTTTCTGAACCTTTTCAAGTTTCACAATATCTTTCTGATAGGAAGGAGTCCAGAATTGCATGCAATATTCCAACAATGGCCTAACCAATCTCCTGTACAGCTGCAACATGACCTTATGAGAGAAATAAATTGACAGCATGAATAGAAATACATGAATATAACATGACAGTTGTTATGCAGTGGTAAGTACTAATATAGGTGCAATTGATCATAATGTGGAATCAGTTTGGTTGGAAATCAGGAATTGGAACGGAAAGAAATCATGGGTAGGAGTTCTGTGGAGACTATAAAGAGTTGCCTTCCTCTGGGACAAAAATATTAATTGTAGAAATTGAAGCATGTAAGGAGGACATGACAATTGTGATGAGTGATTTTAATCTGCTTTATGACTGGACAAATCAGATGGTCAAGAGTGACATTGAAGATAAATTTTCAGATGGCAATGGGGATTGCTTCCTAGAGCAGTCTGTTGCAGAATCTAGCTAGGTACTGGGTTATATTGGATCCAGTAATTTGTAATGAGGCAAGATTAATGACAGTTTTCATTGTTAAGGATCCTCTTGCAGGAACTGATCACAACTTTGTAGAATTTCAAATTCAGTTTGAGGGAGAGCAACTTGGGTCTCAATCCAGTGTCCTCAACTTAAGTAAGG
Organism: Chiloscyllium plagiosum; assembly: GCF_004010195.1. Taxonomy (NCBI): domain Eukaryota; kingdom Metazoa; phylum Chordata; class Chondrichthyes; order Orectolobiformes; family Hemiscylliidae; genus Chiloscyllium; species Chiloscyllium plagiosum. The sequence continues at coordinate 8,923,317 of NC_057729.1, forward strand.
ATAATTGCAGTGATGTGAAGAAAGAGTTGTCTAAAGAGAACTGTGAAAATAGACTGAAGGGAATATCATTGGATAAGCAGAGAAAATAATTGAGTAGATATTTCATAATTCTCAGCAAAGATTTATTCCAGTTTAAAAGAAGAACTCAATTAAAAGGATGAATCACCCATAGTAAACAAAGGTGATCAAAGAGCATATCTAATCAAAAACTAAGACATACAAGTCAGCAGAAATTAGTATCATGAAATCATAGAATTTTTACAGCACAGAAAGAGGCCCTTTGGCCCATTGTTTCCATTATCCATCCATCTATTTTAATCCCATTTTCCAGCACTTAGACCGTAGCCTTGTACACTATGGAATTTCAAGTGTTCCTCTAAATAGTTCTTAAGTGTCTTAAGATTTCCTCCCGCTACTACCCTTTAAGGCAGTGATTTCCAGATACCCACAACTTTCTGAGTGAAAGATTGTTTCTTCAAATCCCCTCTGAACCTCCTGTTCCTTACCTTAAAATTGTGTCCCTTTTTTTGACTCTTCAATTTCTCCCGATCTATCCTTTCTATGATCCTCAGAATTTCGTACAATTTAATCAGACCCTCCATCAGCCTTCTCTGCTCCAAGGAAAACAACCCCTACCTATCGAACTGCTCCATCTCTTCTACACCCTCTCTCACAGAATCACATCCTTCCTATGGTGTGTTGACCAGAACTGTACATAGTATTCCAGATGTGGTCTAACTCATGTTGCATACAGATCCATTATCATCCTCGTGGTATTCCAGAGGACTGTATTTTTTTTTAAGGAACCAGCAGTGGATGACTAAGAAAACTAGTAAAAAGGGAACAAATGGATAATGAAAGTAGATTGCAAGCAATAATGAAACCAACAAGAGCTTCTCAAGGTATATGAAAGAAAGAGAATAGAGTGAATAGAGGCCTAACCTTTTTCGCCATTCTTTATAAATCAACCATTTCATCTCAGGAGTCAGTGTAACAAATCTCTTGAATAACCTCCATTGCCAGTTTATCTTTTATTAAGTACTGGAACCAAGCTGGACACAGTATTCCAGATGCAACCTCACAAATGCCTTGGAGGTTACAATTAGCAAATAGGTAACAGGGAACAGGGAAATAGCAGACAATTTGAACAAATATTTTGTATCAGTCTTCATGATTGAGAACACTATAAATATCCAAAAGATAACTGATAAGCAGGGTGCTAATGGGATGGAACATCTTGTAGCAGTCTCTTTCAGAAGGGACAAAATATTGACCACCAAGTGAGACTGAAGACAGATAAGTCACTAATACCTGATGTTCTTCATCCAAGTGTTTTAAATGAAATAGCTGCAAAGATAACGCAAGTGTTGGTCAAAATATTCCAGATATCATTAGATTTTGTGAGGGATCCAGTAGATTGGAAAACTGTTAATATGTTATCCCTGTTCGAGAAGGTAGAGACACAGAAAGCAAGAAACTATAAATCAGTTAACTTATCATCTGTCACTAGACAATTGATAAGAGTCCAAAAATAAGGAAAAAAAAGTTTAACCAAATCTATTGTTGTTTTGTGAAAGGGAAATCATGTTTTGAGAAATTTGTAAGACATCTTTGAGGATGACATAAGCAGTTAATAATGGGGGACTGAGAGCAGTAGTGGCTTTGATTTCCAGAAAATGCCACAAAAGATAAGAGTTTTTGGTATTAGGGCTAATGTATTAGCATGGGTTGAGGATTGGTCAACAGATAGGTTTAATGGGTCATTTCAAGGTTGGAGAGATGTAACTACACGAATGTCACAAGGATCAGTCCTAATACCTTAATTATATACAATCTATATTAATGATTTGGATAGTGGGAGAACAGAATATAATATATCAAATTAGTTGATACAAAAATAGGTGGGAGGGCATGTTGTAATAAGGACATAAGAAAACTGCAAAAGATTGAGTGAGTGGGCAAAAACATGTCAGATGGAGTTTAACACAGGAAGGTATGAGGTCCTGCACTATGTTGGGAAGGATCAAAAGTCAGACTATTATCTAAATGAAGAGACTCTCCAAAGCAGTGCAGTGTACAGGGATCTGGATGTTCTTATACACAAAACAGAAAATATTAGCATGCAGGTATAACAATTAATTAAGAAGACCAATGGAATTTTGTCCTTTCATTCCAGGGGAGATTAGAGTGTAAATAACATATTTTACAACTGTACAAGACACTTGTGAGGTTGCATCTGGAATACTGTGTCCCACTTTGTTCCAGTACTTAATAAAAAATAAACTGGCAATGGACGTTATTCAAGAGATTCGTTAGACTGATCCCTGCGATGAAATGGTTGACTTATCAAGAATGGCAAAAAAGGTTAGGCTGAAAATGTGTTGCTGGAAAAGCGCAGCAGGTCAGGCAGCATCCAGGGAACAGGAGAATCGACGTTTCGGGCATAAGCCCTTCTTCAGGAATTCCTGACCTGCTGCGCTTTTCCAGCAACACATTTTCAGCTCTGATCTCCAGCATCTGCAGACCTCACTTTCTCCCCAAAAAAGGTTAGGCCCCCATTCAATAGAGTTTAGAAGCATGAAGTGTGCTCTTTATATCCAAGATTCTGAGGGGCCTGTCAGAGTAATATTGAGAAGATATTTCCACTGATGGGCGAATCTTGAACTGAGAGACATTGTTGCAAAATCAGGGGACATTGCTTTAAAATTGAGATACAAAGGAAATTCTTCTCTGAGAAGGTAGTGAGTGTCTGGAATTCTTTATCCCAGTGAGCTGTGGAGTCTGGAGCATTGGAAATATCTAACTAGCAGCTGAATAGATTTTTGAAATATCAGGGAGTTGACAGCTGCAGTGACCTGGCATGAAAGAAGGTTTGAGGTTGCGAGCAGATCAGCCATAAATCTGTTGAATGGTTGGGGCAGGCTTGAGAGGCTGAATCATCTACTCCTGCACCTATATCTTATGATGTTATGTTGTAAGTGAACTTAATGAGTTTTATAAAGCATTAGCATAACTTTTTGCTTTTGTAATCCATAAGTAATAATGGCCTAGTATCCTATGTGTCTTTTTAACCTGCTTCTCAACCTGCCACTTCCAATGAACTGTGCAAATATACTTTTAGTTCCACCAATTTCTACATTGGTTTTCAAATTGTTCCCTTTTGTTTTATATTGCCTATGCTCATTCTTAAACCCAAACACTTTCCTTCATTGAATTTCAAGTCCAGTAATTCCACCAATCTTTAGGTTTATCATTATCCTCCTCAGAGACATAATTCTTCCGTTTATTGTCATCTAACAATTTCAAAATTGCACCCTGCACACTGAAGTCTAAATTATTAATTTATACCAAGAGAAACAGAAAATTCCAATACCCTCGGTATCCAAGGGCCCAAACACACCTTCAAGGTGAAGCAGTGCACTTCATACAATCTAGTCAAATGCATTCACTGCTCACAATGTGGTGTCCTCTACATTGGGGAAACAAAGTGGAGAATGGGTGACTGCTTTGCGGAACACTTGCATTCTTTTCGCAAGAAGAATCTTGCACTTCACCAACACACCACCCTGTTCCCTGGCCAACATCTCTGTCTCAGACTTGGTGCAGTGCTCCAGTGAAGCTCAGCGCAAGTTGGAAGAACAGCACCTCATTTCTACCTGGGGACTCTTCTGGACTCAAGTCTGAGTTCAATAACTTTAGGGCCTGAGCTCTCCCATGTCCTTACCCCAACCCCACACCTGGCCTTGGTATCACATAGTCTGCTATAACACACCATCTATTGTTAGCTACTAATAGTCCTATAAACAGTTATTCTCCCTCCTAGCCAGATTGTTATCCACTCCTATGTCTGTCTAACTGCTTTACTATCTCTATCTCCACCTATAGCTTACTCCTTATCCCCACTCCTTCCCGCTATCTGAACCTCTGTATATAAACAGACATTTCCTAGCTACCATCAGTTCTGAGGAAAGGTCATTTGACCCAAACATTAACTCTGATTTCCCTCCACGGATGTTGTCAGACCTGCTGAGCTTCTCCAGCAATTTATATTTTTGTCTCCAATACCTTGGGAATGCCATTAGACCCACCTCCAGTTCAAAGACAAATAGTCACCATTGCTGTCTGTTTTCCATCACTAAGCCAAGTTTGTATCCAGGCTGCCCTTTTCTCTTCAATTGGATTTGATTTTGCCACTAAATCTGTCATGTATTATCAAATGTGTTTTGGAAGTTACATTTTCTGAATCAACCTATTCAGAAATGTTTCTCCATATCTCTGGAGTAGATGAGATTTGAACCCATGTCTTTTGACCCAGAGGTAGGGATAATATCACAACACCATCAAAGCCCTCTTTTGGAAATTATATGTAACATCAATTGCATTATCCTCATCAACAACTTAATCAAGTTCATTATACACAATTTGCCAATAACAAACTCATGCTGGTTTTCATTAATTAATGTACATTTTATCCAACTAACATTAAGTTTTGTTCCAGATTATTTTCTAAACACTTCCTACTTGATAAGATAAATCGATTGACCTATAATTGTTGGGTTTATCTTGACAATTTTTTATTTGAACAAGGGGATAATGTTTGTAATAATGGGATAATGTAAGGATTCTCCAGTCCACTGGAACATCCCTTGCATGGAATATTGAAAAACTACTTCTGCACTTTCCATACTTTTATATTTTCCACCCTTAGTGCCCTCAGGATCCTCAGATGACCAGATGATCCTGGTGATACATCAACTTTTAATGTAGATCCTTTTTTCCTCAAGTTTTGATCCATCCAACTTGCCTTTCCACTACGGTTTTGGCAGCATTACTTTATAAAGACAGATATAAAATATTCAGTTTATATTTTGGCCAAACCCTCCACATCCATGTATAGATTCAGATTTTAGTTCTTAATTGGACTCAACCCTCTGTTTATTTCACCTACATTATTTATTTACCTGAAGAAGACTTTTGGATTACCTTTTATGTTTGCTACCAAGTTTCTTTTTCTATGCCTTCCTTATTTCTTTTTTCATTTTCCTTTGAACTTCTGATATTAGGTTAGTTCTTGTACTTATTATTAATTGTGCATTTGTCATCATGTCCTTTATCTGCTTCATCTTACTCCTTATTACTTGCATCATCTAGGCAGTTCCGGTGCTGTTTACTCCACCTCCCCTTTCATATGAATATATCTAGTCTGTAGCCAGCCAATCAATCTCTCCTTTGAAGAAAATACACTAATTTGTTGCATCTTTAGCTCGGAGATCTGTCCTAATCCCTTTGAAAGTGGTGCTTCTCCAATTAGCTATTTTTACTCTTAGCTACTTTTACTCTGCTGACCTATCTTTTTCTGAGGGCGAGACCAGGGAATACTTTCCTTCTTATTGAATTGTAAACATACACATCAAGGAAATTCTCCGAAAGTTCTTAAAAATCCCTTCCTCACTCTTGCTTTATTTAGTTACTATTCTCATTGATATTTGCATATTTGAAGTTATCATAATCTTATGTTTTTGTACATTCCTGATTAGGAATATCAGACATGTTATTTAGAGTCATAGAATCATAGAGATTACAGCATGCAAACAGACCCTTCAGTCCAACTTGTTCATGCTGACCAGATATCCTAAATTAATCTAGTCCCATTTGCCAGCATTTGGCCCATATCCTTCTAAATCCTTTCTATTCATATATCCATCCAAATGCCTTTTTAATGTCGTATTTGTACCAGCTTCCACCACTTCCTCTGACAGTTCATTCCATACATGCATCACCCTCTACATGAAAAAGTTTCCCTTAGGTTCTTTTTACATCTTTCCCCTCTCACCTTAAACCTATGCCCTCTAATTTTGAACTCCCACTCCAGGGAAAAGACCTTGTCCCTTGACCCTATCCATGCCCTTCATGATTTTATAAACTTATATAATGTCATCCCTCAGCCTCCAATTCTCCAGGGAAAATTGCCCCATCTATTTGGTCTTTCCCTATAGTTCAAACCCTGCAACTCTGGCAAAATTCTTGTAAATGTTTTCTTAACCCTTATTTAAAACATTTTCTTCCTTTTATATTATCTGGGGCAGATTAAAAACTACTCAAAGTGGTTTGATGTCTGATTTGCAATATTGAATTAACTTACATTTTTTTAAAAAGAAAAATTTGAATTAAACTTAAATAAGGTTTTAAAATGTTTCATAAATAAGCTGCATTCTAATTCTTGGTCATCTGGCACCTTTAGATCAACCTGCTATTCATAGTCAATCACAATAGGACTTTTGTCCCTGAGATACTGTGTTTGAGGGCTGACCATGATTGATAAAAGATAACAGCTGACTGCTGGGAAAAGATGAACTCCTCTGGCACTGTCTATAGTTATTTTTGATTGTTATGGTCCCAGATTTTGTTGGGGTCAGGGGAAAATCTTGAAGGCAATAAGAAGTTACCTCTGAAGAATTTTGTTCAGTATTGCACACCAGAATTTCCAGAAATAGACAGAATTCCAGAGGAACTTTATCACAGGGGCTTTGGAAGAGATAGAACATGATTTAAAGGGAAAGTAAAAAGTAATTTGTGAGAACAAAAGTTATTGAAGAAGAAATGTTAAACATGGTGGAAGATAACATGGTCTTGGACTGCAAGATATTTGGTGTTTACTCTTGCTTTTTACAGCATTATATCTTATGTACCTCTGTAAAGGGATAATAATATTTGTGTATCATGTTGAGTAACATGCTTATTGATGCGTCTGATTAAGTTTGACATAGTTTTTGCAATTGCATGGAAATCACAAAATGGAAGTAGGCAATTTAGCTCAGTTAGTCCATGCTGATATCCATACCTCCTAAATGTGCTCATTTTAATGTCAATTCCCTACCCTGCTCTCAAAGTACTTTGTTCCTCTTTCCTTTAGCTACTTGCCTAACCTGTTAAATTTTAAAATAATCTTCATTTGTTACTGTACACATTAATTCCACAGAGATGTCAGTATTTCTCATAAAAAGGATCTTCACACAAAGCGAAATGATGAAAACTTGATCTTACTTTGTGTTGATCACTTCTGCAAATATGGTTGTTACATACATATGAACGAGAGATGAGAAACAATTACTGGGAAAAAAAGAGTGGTGCACATTGCACTATTGGTGTGTCAATCACATAGAAATTTATGTTGGGGAGCAACCCCCATGATTTGTAAATTGCTAACCTCAAGATATCCTAAAGCACTTTAAAGCCAATGACGTAGTTTTGAAGTATAGGAACTATTGTATTTTAGAAAATGAGCCAGCACATCTGCACACTAAGGACTCATTAAAAAGGAATCTGTAATGACCAGAGAATTTCTGTTTGCTTGAACAGATTTGTTGTAATATTTAAATTGCCTGGATATTAGATTTTTGATATATTTTAAGCCTAACCTTTGCTCTATCCATAGTCAAATATTAACAAAAATTTTCAAATCTATTAGTAATGTGAGACGTGTTGTTTGGGAGGAAAAGATTATTTTGGGCATGAATATGAAATTGATTGACAAAAGAACTAGAGTTGGAATGATGATTGTTTTCACACCAAGTTATTATAATCTCCAGAATAAAGTTATGGGTACTTCTATGGACACCTAAGAGGGCAGATGGTGCTCCCATTTAACATCCATCTCAATACAGGTACTCTGATCATGGCACACTCTCACCAAAGTGTTAGCCTGGATTATGTTCTCAAGTCACTGGAATGGGATTCAACTTTCTGAATCAGCTGTAAAAATGCTACTTAGCAGTCTTGAACCTTGCTGGCTACTGCCAAAGAAACAATTGGATCATTATAATTGATTCACCAATGTTAGCCTGATAGACCCTGTTGGTGCAAATGTGCAACACTGGGGAAATGCCAGCAACACACATAACTAGAACTCACCAACAAAATAGCTCAACCCTATCTTTTCAGGGTAACTTGGGATGGGCAATAAATGACAATCCTGCCTGTATTTCTAACATCCTGGTGACAAAAGAAAACAGTCAGTTGTTAGGAAAGTTTTCTTACCAATGAACAACACAAGATTAGAGGCTGCCAACATCATACCCTTTACATTTCATCCATAGTAGTGTGGAAACTTTAGTGAATGTGTGTGTCTCAAATGCTGTGACTTCATAATGGCAAAATGATATCACAAGGCAATTTTCTGTCATTAAACTGCGTGAAAAACAGCAAAGACATTCACTAAAAATGGGATCTGCAGTTTATAACATTATACCACACTGTGTACCATTACATAATACAAATAAAAAGAACAAATTACCAATGATTTTTTGAAATAAAATAGAAATAGAGACAATCGGCCGGTATATATGTGTAAGTAGTAAAAATAGATTAACATTTTGATTGTAGGGCTGATCACAAAACTGTCAGATTAGATATCTATCTTGAAACCTGAAAGGTTAAGCAGCTTCTTCTTTTCATAGCCAGTGTTGGGGCTTGGAATCTGCTTCCTGAACTTCTTTCATGAAATGATAAATAACTTCCCTGAGAAAAGCTGTTATTCCTCAGCCCTTCAAACAGGTCGATAAAACCTCAGTTGAATCTTGGAACATAATCTATTGTTTAGACATTTAAAGAATCAAAGCTAAGGCACACTGAAAATTAAAGTTAATGTTAAAATTTTGCAAAATGAGGAAGACTTCAAGTCCTGACCCCTTTAACTCCTTGGATTTCCAGGGCCTGTCCGAACAGCCAAGGAAGAAATTTGGCATCTGAAGACAGAACTGCATCTGTACATTATTTTCGTGTAACTAGGAGTAGGATCTTTTAAGAGATGGTGGACTGGACAGGTCATGCTAGAAATCTGGGATTCTCAGGTTGAAAAGGATCAGTATTGTCAACCACTAGGTCTGATGACAATCTTCTACTTCATTTTCAAAAGATTGCCTTACAGTCAGTTATATCCTGCATCATCAAGACCTTCTCATTAAGGGTCAGTATTCAGTTTGCATTTTCAACCGCTCTTTAGGTTGATCATGGTAGTTGGATGGGAGTATTGATTTTGTTATCAAGAGGAATGTAAATTGGTATTCATAAAGAAGAGTTGTAAAGACTTAAATCACTGATTTTGAAAGTTCTCTTCTATTAAGAAGACTGGAAAGCATGAAGCCAGAACAAAACTTGGAGAAAATGACATTGAAGATAGACAACATTGCAATTTATTTCGCTTACAAATGAGATGGAAAGAGTAGTACATTTTGATAATGCTCTTTGGAAATAATTTAGTTGAAAATATAACAATAATGTTACAGGCCTGATATGCACTGCCATTGCAAATCAGCAGTAAGCTGACTGAAACACCTACTGCAAGCATTTTCTGACATGTTGAACAAGAGCATAAGAGGTGTAGTTAGTAAGTTTGCAGATGACACCAAAATTGGAGGTGTAGTGGACAGCAAAGAAGGCTACTTCAGATTACGACAGGATCTTGATCAGATTGGCCAATGGACTGAGAAGTGGTAGATGGAGTATAATTTAGATAAATGCGAGGTGCTGCATTTTGGGAAAGCAAATCTTAGCAGGACTTATACCCTAGGGAGTGTTGCTGAATAAAGAAACCTTGGAGTGCAGGTTCATAGTCCCTTGAAAGTGGAGTCACAGGTAGATAGGATAGTGAAGAAGGTGTTTGGTATGCTTTCCTTTATTGGTCAGAGTATTGAGTACAGGAGTTGGGAGGACATGTTGCAGCTGTACAGGACATTGGTTAGGCCATTGTTGGAATATTGCGTGCAATTCTGGTCTCCTTCCTATTGGAAGGATGTTGTGAAACTTGAAAGCATTCAGAAAAGATTTACAAGGGTGTTGCCAGGGTTGGAGGATTTGAGCTATAGGGAGAGGTTGAACAGGCTGGGGCTATTTTCCCTGGAGTGTTGGAGGCTGAGGGGTGACCTTATAGGGGTTTATAAAATCATGAGGGGCGTGGATGATAGAATAAATAGACAAAGTTTTTTTTTCCAGGGTGGAGGAGTCCAGAACTAGAGGGCATAGGTTTAGGGTGAGAGGGGAAAGATATAAAAGAGACCTAAGGGGCAACTTTTTCACGCAGAGGGTGGTACAGTATGGAATGAGCTGCCAGTGGAAGTGGTGGAGGGTAATACAATTGCAAGATTTTTAAGGCATCTGGATTGGTATATGAATATGAAGGGATATGGGCCGAAGGCTGGCAGGTGGGACTAGATTAGATTGGGATATCTGGTCGACATGGACGAGTTGGACTGAAGGGTCTGTTTCCGTGCTGTACATCTCTATGCGTCTATGATTCTAAGTCAGAGAACAAAGTAACTCTGAAGAATTAAATTGAATTTATTTCAGTGCAAGGGGTCTTACAGGTAAGGATGCTAAATTCAGGGCATGTTTGGGAGCACAGGATTGGGACGTCATAGCTATTACAGACACTTGGCTGATGGATGCACATGACCGGCAGCTCAATGTTCCAGGTTTGAGATGCTATAGGAAGAATACAAACAGAGGCAAAAGAGGAGAGATATTGGTGCTTTTGATGTAGGAAACCATTACTCTGTAATAGAGAAGATATTTCTGAAAAATTGTCGAGTGAAAATAGATGGGTTGAAATTAGAAATGAGAAAGGAATGATCACCTTGATGGGATTGTACTATCGTGCCTCAATAGTCAGAGGGAAACTGAGGAACAAATATGTAGAGAATATATATCAGACTATCAAGGTTGTAATAGTAGGTGATTTTCATTTGCCAACCATTGACTGGGACTACCAGAGTGTTAAAGGCTTGGATTGTGAAGAATTTATTAAATGTGTTAAAAAGAATTTTCTTTATCAATATTTAAATGTTCCTACTAGAGAATGAGCAAAACTTGAACATCTCTTAGTTAATTAGACAGGGTAAGTGACTAGTCGGAGAACACTTTGGGTCTAGTGATCATTATTCCATTTGTTTTAAAATTAGGATAAGCCTTCCATGGATTTAATCTTTTAATTGGAAGAAGGGAAATGTTAATAGCATGAGACAAGAACTTTCAAAAATTGATTAAAGTAGACTGTTCACAGGTAAACAGATGTCTCATAAGTGAAAGGCTTTCAAAAGTGTGACAATGAGAGCTCAGTAATTATGTTCCTGCTAGATTGAAAGGTAAATCTGGTAGGATTAGAGAACAATTGATGAATAAAGATATTGATGTTCCAATCAAGAATAAAAAAAAAATTGTATGTGATAGACAACTGAGTTCAAATGAATCTGTTAAACAGTATAAAGAATGTAGGGACATTCTTAAGGGGGAGTTCAAGAAGGCAAAGTGAGGATATGAGATAGCCTCAGCAAATAACGTTAAGGATATTCCAAAGAGATTCTACAAGCACGTTAAGAGTAAGAGAACAGCTAGAGTGAGAGTAGGGCCCCTTAAAGTTCAAATAGCTCAGCTTTGTGTTGAACCTCAGGAAATAGGAGACAAAGAAAATGAATATTTCATATCAGTTTTTACTGTGGAGAAAGAAATGGAGGTTAGAGAACTCAGGGAAATAAACATTGATGTTTTGAAAACAGTTCATATCACAGAGGAAGAAATGCTGGAGGTCTTAGCAAATGTAAAAGTGGATAAATGTCCAGTGATCTAGAGAATCCCAGGATATTGTGGGAGGTTTTGAGGGAAATTTCAGGGCCTCTGGCAGAAATATTTGCATCATCTGCAACTACAGGTGAGATGCCAGATGACTGGAGAGTGGCTAACGATATGCCTTAGTTTAAAAAGGGATTTAAGGCGAAGCTTGGAAATTACAGACATGTGAGTCTGACTGCAGTTATGGGTAAATTGTTGGAGTGATTCTAAAAGATATATGCATTTGAAGAGGCAAGGAATGATTAGGGATAGTCAACATGGTTCTGTGTGAGGGAAATCATGTCGCACAAACTTGAATGAGTATTTTGAAGAAGTAACCAAAACGATTGATGAGGGCAGAATGGTAAACATCGTAAAGACTTTAGTAAAGACTTTTATAAACTAATTAATAAAGTTAGATCACATGGGATTCAGGGTAACCTTGTCAATTGGATACAAAATTGGCTTAATGGTAGGAAACAGAGAGTGATGGTGGAGGGTTGTTTTTCACACTGGAGGCCTATGACCAGTGGTGTTTCACAGCGATCGATGTTAGGTCCACTTTTGTTTGTCATTTATATAAATGATTTAGATGAGAATATAGAAGGCATGGTTAGTTATCTTGCATATTATACTAAAATGGGTGGTGTAGGGACAGTGAAGAAGAATTTCTAAGATTACAAAGAGAACTTGATCAATTGGGTTAATTGGAGGAAAAGAGGCAGATGCAGTTTAATTTGGATAAATGCGAGGCGTTGCATTTAAGTAAAACACATAAGGACAGGACTTGTACAATTAAAAGTAGGACCTTGGGTAATGTTGTAGAACACAAAGAGCAAGGGGTTCAGGTACATCATTCTTTGAAGTTTGTGTCACGTATAGATAGGGTGGGTATGAAGGTGTTTAGCATGCTTGCCTTCATTGCTCAACCCTTTGAGTACAGAAGTTGGGACATAATGTTGAGTTTGTACAGGAAATTGGTGAGGCCTCTTCTAGAGTACAGTTCTTGTCAACTTATTATAGGATGAATACTAAGCTGAAGATGGTTCAGAAGAGATTTATCAGGATGTTGCTGGTATAGAAGGTTTGAGTTAGAAAGAAAGGCTGGACGGCTGGGAATTTTTTCACTCGGGCATAAGAGGTTGAGAGGTGACTTTATAGAAGTTTCTTAAATAATGAGGGGTATAGATAGGGTTAATGGCAGATGTCTTCTCTCTAGGATGGGGGATGTCAAGGCTAGAGAGCATATTTTTAAGGATGTGGAGAAAGATTTAAAATCAACATTGTAATGAAGTTAAAGGCGTGTCTGGTACCTTTAAGAGAGAATAAAGCAGTTTTACACTGAGAGCTTGCAGGCACCTGTCGTGTGACTGACTAGCAGTCTCAGAGTCTACTGGAAAATTGAAAAATGTAACATTTGGCTGTGAAACAAACATCTGAGTTTTAGTTGATGTATTTTCACAACTGTTCGAAATTAACCAATCAGTTTAAGTTATGCTCAAAGATACTAAAACCCAATCGAATTTGAATTTATAAATTGATATTTTTTTCTTTAAATAGTGGATTTTTGGAGTTCTCTGTCACTCATACTTTAACAGATTTTGAGGGAAGGTGAGCTTCTCTGGGTGTATGGTTTAATTAGCAGAAGTGTTCACTGCCATGTCGTAACAATATGAGGAGCACTGCTTTTTACACAGAGAGTGATTCAGGTGTGGAAGGAAATTCGAGAGGAAGTGGTGGATATGGGTACAGTTACAACATTTAAAAGATACTTGAATAAGTGCATGAATACTGTTTGAAGGGATATGGGACAAGCACAGTTATATGAGAGGAGATTTGTTTGGGATTATGGTCAGCATGGACTAGTTGGACTGAAGAGTCTGTTTCCATGCTGTATGACACTATGACTGCCACAGCCCAAAAATGAGAATAGCAAAACAATCAATTCTTGGAAAACTTATGTCAATGCAGTAGTCTTTAAATATTGTCATGATTAAGGGCTTTTTTTTTCTAATGAAGGCAGGAAACAGAAGTTGTGTTAGTTACAGCTTCCAGTGTGAAACTGATCAAAGTTTTTTTTAAAAAAAAATGCTTGGCTGTGGTTTCTGGGATCTTTGAGCCTGAGACTGACACAAAGGCAGTAATTGCAAATTAAAAGTTCCAATCTTTATCAAGCCAAAATATTTGCATTGAGTACTTGCATTAGTCCCAGAAATGCCTGTTGGTTTTTGGCTATCTCAGCTCCCACAATGCCTTCTTTGGTACAGAGGTAAGCTAGAGGTAAGCTATTCAGCCCATCAAACCTGCCCCACCATTCCATACAATCATGATTCATCAAATATGATTGATGCCTTTTACTCATCCCATCCCCATCACCCTCTTTGCCATTGTAATCAAAGATTTTGAGCTTAAACATACTCAAGGAGTGAATCTTCACAGCAGTCTGTGATTGAGAATTCCAAAGACTCACAACCTGCTGAGTAAGATAATTTCTCCTCATCACAGATAAAGTGGCTTCCCCTTTATGTTTAGATTATGCACCTGGTTTTAGACACCGAGCAAGGGGAAACATCTTACCTGAATCTACCCTGTCTATCACTTAAAGTATTTTGTAGTATTTCAATGAGATTACCTCTTTTTTTTGAAAATGTAGAAAATTTGGGCTCAGTTTGTCCAATCCCGCTTCATAAGTCAAACTTCCCATTGTGGTAAGAAATCTGATAAAGATTCAATGTACTCCTTCTATGGCAACAAGATCTTTCTTGAGATAAGGTGACTGAAACTGCACACAGGATGGCAGGTGTTGTCTAACCAATCTCCAATACAATCGAAGAAAGATTTTATACTCCTGTACTGTAGTTCTCTTGCAATGCAGGTTAACATTCCAGTCACGTTTGTAATGGTTTGTTGCTCCTGCACATTAGCCTTCAGTGACTTATCAACAAGAAGGCTTAGGTTCTTTTGTACAGCTACACTTCCCAATCTCTTACCATTTAAGAAATAATCGGCACTTATTACCGAAAATGTCTGTCTGTAACAGGCTGCCCTTTTTTTTTTGAGGTATTTAAGGTGTTAGAGGTGATTTACTTGAATTCCAGGAGCAGCAATCACTGTTTTAGATGCTGTTGCATTGTTTTGGAACTTTAGTGAAAAAAATAACAACATCAAATCAACAGCAGTTTTAAAAGGGAGAGGAACAGACAAAAGCAGCATATGGTGAGGTCAGTTTTGGAGACAGAGAGTGTGAGAAAGAAACCCACACTGCTAATTGACACAACAGTGAACCTGCGCAGTTATTGCCTTTGCTGTTTGAATTCATGTACGGCTGGAGATTAGAGTGCATTTGGGAAAATTAACAAACAGTGAAATTCACAACTAATCTTGAAGGAACCTGTTTGGGAGATGTCACAGCACAGAGACAGATAAGTGAATATTAAGTGACCTTACAGTAATTCTGAAGTAGTAAGTATAGTGGGTTCTTTCTTGATTGTATGTGCTATTGAAATAAAAGGTATAAGTATTAAGTTAAAGTGAGGGCTGCAGATGCCGGAGATCAGAGCTGAAAATGTGTTGCTGGAAAAGTGCAGCAGGTCAGGCAGCATCCAAGGAACAGGAGAATCGACGTTTCGGGCATAAGCCCTTCTTCAGGAATGAGGAAAGTGTGTCCAGCAGGCTAAGATAAAAGGTAGGGAGGAGGGACTTGGGGGAGGGGCTTTGGAAATGCGATAGGTGGAGGGAGGTCAAGGTGAGGGTGATAGGCCAGAGTGGGGTGGGGGC
>NC_057729.1:8942366-8962956 GCF_004010195.1 Chiloscyllium plagiosum
TCTTCCTGACCTCTCCGCCCCCACCCCACTCCGGCCTATCACCCTCACCTTGACCTCCCTCCACCTATCGCATTTCCAAAGCCCCTCCCCCAAGTCCCTCCTCCCTACCTTTTATCTTAGCCTGCTGGACACACTTTCCTCATTCCTGAAGAAGGGCTTATGCCCGAAACGTCGATTCTCCTGTTCCTTGGATGCTGCCTGACCTGCTGCGCTTTTCCAGCAACACATTTTCAGCTAAGTATTAAGTTAGCCTGGAGTAGTGTTTTGTAGAGGAACAAGACAGTGCTATTTTCTGGGTCTGTACATTGAAGGAAGCAAAAATGGCCTTTCGTAGAGTGATATGCTCTTCTTTTCTGAGTTTAGGGAAAGTTTACATGTTACTGAGGATTATATCTGCAAGAAATGCCGTTGGTTGCAAATCCTATCAGATTGAATGGATTGGTTGGAGAGAGAGTCCGGGACAATGACGAATTGACAAGGGCAAGGGGATGTGATGGATGGCAGTTATACGAAAGGAGAAAAGTTGCAGATACAGTCACATAGATGGATTTACTCCAGGAAAGGAAAGAGAGATAGGTAGATAGTGCAGGAGTCTTCTGTGGATATATCCATTTCAAACAGGTATGCTGTTTTGGAAAATGTAGGGGGTGAAAGATTCTCAGCAGAACAGAGCATGAACAGCCAAGTTTCTGGTATTGAGACGGGCTCTAATGCAACGAGGGGTACGTCAGGTTCAAAGAGATCAAGTGTGTTAGGGGACCCTCCAATCAAAGGCACAGACATATTTCTGTGGCCAGCAGCAAAAAAATCAGAATGGTGTGTTGCCTCCCTCGTGCCAGGATCAAGGATGTCTCAGAGGGTGCAGAATGTTCTCAAGGCGGAGAGGTCAACAAGAGGTCATTGTCCATATTGAAACCAACGACACAGGAAGGGAAAAGGTTGAGATCCTGAAGGGAGTTTACAAAGAGTTACAGGAATTTAAAAAGGAGGTCTTGAGAGTAGGAAAATCTGGATTACTCCCAGTGCTGCAAGCTAGTGAGGGTAGAAATAGGAAGATAGAGCAGATGAATGCATGGCTGAGGAGCTGGTGTATGGGAGAAGGACTCACATCTTTGGACCATTGGAATCTCTTTTGAGGTAGAAGTGACCTGTACAAGAAGGACGGTTTGCACCTAAATTGGAAGGGGACTTATATACTGGCAGGGAGATTTGCTAGAGCTGCTCGAGAGGATTTAAACTAATAAGGTGGGGGGGGTCCTAGGGAGATAGTGAGGAAAGAGATCAATCTGAGACTGGTACAGTTGAGAAAAGAAGTGAGTCAAACAGTCAAGGCAGGCAGGGACAAAGCAGAGAACACGGCAGGACTGATAAGTTAAACTGCATTTATTTCAAAGCAAAGGGCCTAACAGGGAAGGCAGATGAACTCAGTGTGTGGTTAGGAACATGGGACTGGGATATAGCAATTACAAAAACATGGCTCAGGGATGGACAGGACTGGCAGCTTAATGTTCCAGGATATAAATGCTAGAAGAAGAATAGAAAGAGAGGCAAGAGAGGAGGTGGAGTGGTGTTTATCATAGGAGTTGGCATTACAGCTGTATTGAGGGAGGATATTTCCGGAAATACATCCAGGGAAGTTATTTGGGTGGAACTGAGAAATACGAAAGGGATGATCATTTTATTGGGATTGTATTATAGACCCACTAATAAAGAGAAATTGAGAAACAAATTTGTGAGAAGATCTCAGTTATCTGTAAGAATAGTAAGGTGGTTACGGTAGGGGATTTTAACTTTCCAAACAGAGACTGGGACAGCCATAATATTAAGGGTTGTGATGAAGAGAAATTTAAGTGTACAAGAAAATTTTCTTATTCAATATGTGGATGTAACTACTAGAAAAGGTGCAAAAGTTGATCTACTCTTGGGAAATAAGGCAGGGCAGGTGACTGAGGTGTCATTAGAGGAGCACTTTGGGGCCAGCAACCATAATTCTATTAGATTTAAATAGTGATGGAAAAGGATAGACTAGATCTAAAAGTTGAACTTCTAAATTAGAGGAAAGCTAATTTTGACAGTATTAGGCAAGAACTTTCAAATGCTAATTGGGGGTAGATGTTCGCAGGTAAAGGGATGGCTGCAAAATAGGAAGCTTTCAGAAATGAGATAACAAGAGTCCAGAGACAGTGTATTCCTGTCAGGGTGAAAGGAAAGGCTGTTAGGTGTAGGGAATGTTGGATGATGAAAGAAATTGAGGGTCCTGTTAAGGAAAAGAAGGAAGCATATGTCAGGTATAGACAAGATAGATTGAATGAATCCTTAGAAGGGTAAAAAGGAAGTAGGAGTATACTTAAGAGGGAAATCAGGAAGGCACAAAGGGGACATGAGAGAGCTTTGACAAGTAGAGTTAAAGAGAATCCAAAGGGTTTTTACAAATACATTAAGAACAAAAGGGTAACTAGGGAGAGAATAGGGTCCCTCGAAGATCAGCAAGGTGGCCTTTCTGTGGAGCTGCAGGAGATGGGGGAGATACTAAATGAGTATGTTGCATCACTATTTAATGTGGAAAGGGACATGGAAGATATAGAATGTAAGGAAATAGCTGGTGACATCTTGAAAAATGTCCATGTAACAGAGGAGGAAGTGCCGGGTGTCTTGAAACACATAAAAGTGGATAAATCCCCAGGACCTCAAATCTACCTTAGAACTCTGGGGGAAGCCAGGGAAGTGATTGCTAGGCCTCTTGCTGAGATATTTGTATCATCGATAGTCACAGGTGAGGTGTCGGAAGACTGGAGGCTGTGGTGCCACTATTTAAGAAAGGTGGTAAGGACAAGCCAGGGAACTATAGACCAGTGAGCCTGACATCGGTGGTGGGCAAGTTGCTGGAGGGAATCCTGAGAGACAGTATTTACATGTATTTGGAAAGGCAAGGACTGATTAGGGATAGTCAGCATGGCCTTGTGTGTGGGAAATCATTTCTCACAAGATTGATAGAGTTTTTTGAAGAAGTAACAAAGAGGATTGATGAGGGCAGAGCTACGGACGTGATGTGTATGGACTTCAGTAAGGCGTTCGACAAGATTCCAATGGGAGACTGATTTGCAAGGTTAGATCTCATGGAATACAAGGAGAACTAGTCATTTGGGTACAGAACTGGCTCAAAGGTAGAAGACTGAGGGTGGCTGTGGAGGGTTGTTTTTCAGACTGGAGGCCTGTGACCAGTGGAGTGCCACAAGGATCGGTGCTGGGTCCACTACTTTTCATAATTTATATAAATGATTTGGATGTGAGCATAAGAGATATAGTTAGTAAGTTTGCAGATGACACCAAAATTAGAGGTGTAGTGGACAGTGAAGAAGGTTACCTCAGATTACAATGGGATCTTGATCAGATGGGCCAATGGGCTGAGAAATTACAAATGGAGTTTAATTTAGATAAATGCGAGGTTCTGCATTTTGGAAAAGCAGATCTTCGCAGGACTTATACACTTAATGGTAAGGTCCTAGGGAGTGTTGCTGAACAAAGAGACCTTGGAGTGCAGGTTCATAGCTCCTTAAAAGTGGAGTTGCAGTTGGAAAGGATAGTAAAGAGGGCACTTGGTATGCTTTCCTTTATTAGTCAGAGTATTGAGTACAGGAGTTGGGAGGTCATGTTGCGATTGTACAGGACATTGTTTAGGCCACTTTTGGAATATCGCATACAATTCTGGTCTCCTTCCTATCGGAAGGATGTTGTGGAACTTGAAAGAGTTCAGATTTACAAGGATGTTGCCAGGATTGGAGGATTTGAGCTATAGGGAGAGGTTGAATAGGCTGGGGCTGTTTTCCCTGGAGCATTGAAGGCTGAGCGGTGACCTTATAAAGGTTTATAAAATCATGAGGGGTATGGATAGGGTAAATAGACAAAGTCTTTTCCCTGGGGTGGGGGAGTCCAGAGCTAGAAGGCATAGGTTTAGGGTGCAAGGGAAAAGATATGAAAGAGACCTAAGGGGCAGCTTTTTCACGCAGAGGGTGGTAAGTGCATGGAATGAGCTGCCAGTAGAAGTGGTGGAGGCGAGTACAACTGCAACAATTAAAAGGCATTTGAATGGGTATATGAATAGGAAGGGTTTGGAGGGATATGGGCCGGGTGCTGGCAGGTGGGACTAGATTGGGTTGGGATATCTAGTCAGCGTGGATGAGTTGGACCGAAGGGTCTTTTTCTGTGCTGTACATCTCTATGGCTCTGTGACTCTTAAGTGGATAACCTCATATTGTTCCATGTGTTGGTCCATCTGCTAAGTCCTTACCCGTTCATTAAGCCTGTCCTCCTGAAGCCATTTTACATTCTGCTTAGCTTTAAATAATATGCAAATTTGGAAATATTGCATTTGTTCCTCACTTCCAATTCACTGACATATGTTGTGAACGGCTGGGGTACAAGTACTGATTCTTGTGGTACCCCGCTAGTCACAGCCTATTATCATGAGAAAAGTAGGAAATGCTGAAGAAATCCAGCAGGTCTGGCAGCAAATATGGATAGAGGAACAGAGTTATAGTTTTGAGCTCAGTGTGAATCTTCTTATTTGATAATTAAGGAACACTAGACTGCATCACTGCTGCTGCTAGGTCTCATATGGGAAAGGTAAAAAACAATAAATTTTGCTTTAAATGTCCTTTCTTCACTCTCCTTCACCTGGTTCATCTCTGACCATTCCCTTGCTTAATGTCTTGGTTTCCATTTCTGATTACAGTATTGTGATCCCAGCTGATATTATTGCTGGACAGGTCAGCCAGGAATCTGGATTTAAAAAGCATTTTTTTTTGTTTTTCTTTGATGAGCTGTCCTTTCACTGAAACACAATATGCAATGCTGCAGAATCAGATTTAACAATAATTTATTTCACAGAAGAAATGAAGATAAAATAGCATGAACCAAATTATTTACATATAACACAACCATAAAGATATCAAAATACAAACCATTAATTCCAAAAAATACTCAGATGCAGTGCTCGTATCTCTTTCCCTTCACATCTCTTGGGGTTGACCTAACTGTTCGTTCAATTTCCAATCTTGAGAATCAGGTAGCATCTTTCTACAAATAAGCATCAACCTTCTCCATTTTAAATAAAATTTGCAGGTTTAACTCAAATTCTTTTGATCTGAAACTTCAAAAATAAACGCTTACACAGAGGTAACCTATCTCCTTTCACCAGGAGCAACAGTTTTTTACGTACATCTTCAATCAAGCCTTCTGCAAGACTGCTAAATTGAAACCCCAAAAGCTTTTTTTCAAAGCTCTAGGCTTTCACCTAATCAAAAGAAAACAAAAAAAAAGCCTGATTTTCTAAACTGGAAGGCCAATGTACAATTGCTAACTTTGTTTGCTTGTTTCCCAACTTTCCCAATGAAAACACAACCCTGTCACACAACAAGAACTTGCTCACTCATACTGTTTTTTTTTTAAAATAAATCATCATGGCTACAGAAATAATTACGTTAAACATTAAACACATTCAGATGCATTGACCAAAGTCCCACTGCAAATCCAAACTCTAAAATAATTTATATTAAAATATATCAATCAACACCTTAGGCTGTCCATTAATATCCATTAAGAACCCACCAACTCCCCTATTATATTGACTACACTGCCTCACACCTTGCTTTTTGTAAGGATTCTATTCTATTCTCCCAGATTCTGTTGCATCTGTTCTGATGATTTCACCTTTCAAAGGATGATTCCAAAAAACGTATTTTTTTAGTCAGCTGAGGATTCCCACTGTAAGGTCTCTCAGCCATGTCCAAACTATTTCCCATCTCACCCTTTCTACTCATTTCCAGAACATTGACAAGTTCTATTTGTCCTCATGTTCCTCCCTGACAACCCCTGCGCCCAAAGAATCATTCACTGATTTTCTTTACCACTTGCAGCATGACACTTCCACCAAGCATACCCTTCCCTCCCCTACTGGGCAGCATTCCATAGGGATTGCTTTGTCTCCCTTGGTGGATACCTTTGTGCCTTTATTTCTGCATTGATGTTCATCCTGCCTATATTTTTGAAAAAGCTTCATAAATCCTAAACTCATCATATAACATACACTTCCTTTGCCTGTTAGTTTTCTCTTGCCCAGGTGTCGGCTTCTACACCCTATAACATGTTTGCAGACAGCTCACGGACCATTCAAGACTTACATTTTATACAATTGGAAGATTAAATCATGTTTATTTACTCTGGGGAGGACATTTCTCAGCCCCCGAATGTACACTGTGTGTAGTCCAGAAATGAATTCGGGTGGAAAAAATACCATGAGGCTCAAAAAAATGACTGGTTTGGCATATCAGTGAGGAAGCTCGGTTTGCTACACAGAAATAGAAACTGGTCGAAGGGATTTAACTCAGTTTATGCTTTTGGTTGTGTCTTTTTGGTGTGATGATGTTTTTTTCTGTGTGAACCACTTGCCCCAGCCACCCACCAACGTTGGTGCAGTCAGAGATTGCTACGTTGCAAACTTTATGCTGTCATTTTCATCATAAGAGGTAAATGAAACGCGGGATCACAATCCGTGGCGTTAAGGGTTGACATTTGAGTGTGCAGTAATTTTGAAATTGTTACAAAAACAGCTATCAATGTGACTTATCAATGGATTCGCCGGCTCCAAATTCCGACCACCAATGCGACAGCACGGATGCTGATGCAAGTAAACAGTTTCCAGTCACTATAAACCTTGGCAGCATTTCTCCAGAGAAGGTGCTGGTGAAAATCAAGGATAGGAAGATGACTGTATCTGGAGAGAAAATCGAGAAGTTCCAGGATGGAAACGGGGCAGTCAAATTCAACTTTCATCGCTTTTCCAAAGAGTTCGATCTCCCCCCAGGAGTGGAGCACGACTGCCTGACTTTCACTGTCCTGGACAACAACACCATGAGGATTGAGGCTGATGTCGTGCGGGCGGAAGGGGAAACGCACCCAGCAGGCGAAGTGGTCGGAACGCCCCGCACTCCTCCAATCAACCCCGTGAGGCCTTTAACCCCCATCAAACCACCCGCCTCAAAATCCAACGGCCTCAAGTCCATCCTGAAAAAATCCCACTTCAGTTCGCACACCCAACCCAGCGTGACGAAACGCATCTACCCGAACCGTTCCCTCAGGAACTGACGTGCAACTGGGACCGTTTTCAAAAATTACCAAAAGACGCCGATTTGGAAGTCACCGATGTGCCACGGTTCAATAAAATTCAAGAGCCGTAAATATTGCTTGGGTTATTGCAAAATTATATACAATTGCTGATTACAATCGTTAACTGTTATTATTTATTTAGTTACAAATCACACAACACCAAGTTATAGTCCAACAAGTTTAATTGGAAGCACACTAGCTTTCAGAGCGCTGCTCCTCCTTCATCAGGATGAAGGAGCGTCGCTCCGAAAGCTAGTGCTTCCAATTAAACCTGTTGGACTATAACCTGGTGTTGTGTGATTTTTAACTTTGTACACCCCAGTCCAACACAGGCATCTCCAAATCATGGTTATTATTTATAGTTATTTGCCTGTAAAGTAACCCTTTAGAGTCAGATTCATAAAGTTGTACATCAAGGCAACAGACCCTTCGGCCCAACTCGTCCATGTCTACCAAATATCCTAAATAAATCTAGTTTCATTTGCCAGCATGTAGCTCCTGCCCGTCTAAACCCTTCCTCGTCATATACCCATCCAGATGCTTTTTAAATGTTGTAATTGTACCAGCTCCCACCACTTCCTCCTGCAGCTCTTTCCACACATGCACCACCCTCTGGGTGAAGAAGTGCCTGTTAAGTCCCTTTTAAATCTTTTCCCCCTCATCTTAAACCTATACCCTCCAGTTTTGGATTCTCCATCCTGGGAAAAAAGACCTTGTCTATTTACCCTATCCATGCCTCGCATGATTTTATAAATCTCTATAAGGTCACCCCTCAGCCTCCGATGCTCCTGGGAAATAGCCCCAGTTTATTCAGCTTCTCCCTGTAGCTCAAACCCTCCAAACCTGGCAACATACTTGAAAATGTTTTCTGAACCCTTCCACATCTTGAACTCACTGAGTTTAAATATTGAATATGAATGGTATAGCGAGGTATATATAATTCAAATTTCAGATATATTCTTATTTATATACACATTGCCAAAGTTTACATCTTGAAACAGTCTTTGTTTATAGTGAAATACATTTCAGTTCCTACTATTGTGTCATGATGCCTCAAATACTTCTATTTTCTCAATCTTTGTTACATGGACCTTTGATCTCGTCTAGAAGACTTCACTCACTATCAGTAATTACTTAATATATAATCTGCCAGTTTCCTTTAATATAACACAATTATTCACTATTTATTACACCATTCACATTCAGCATTTTAAAACTCAACAAGTTATTCTAAACATCTACTTTACAGACAAAAATATTCTCGGTTTACTAGGGCCATAGGCTGGATCTTATCTGATCTGATGATGTGCTGAGAGGATAGGGAGGGGTGACACAACATGGTATAGGAGAGCGGGGGTAGTGCACTCTCACAATCATGCCATCCTGCCAGCGGCAGGCGAGATGATGGGTGGCCATTTCACCGAGAATCAAATGAAATTACTTTTATGGCCTTTTCCTGCTTTGGTTGGAATTTTACCAGTGGTAGGGCTCCATCTGCTGCTCAAGGCCATGGTAAACTCTGGCTCCTTACTGTCGGGCACTGAATGTGGTGTGGAGACATGTTTTCATGCACTCTTTGATCCACTAGGGTCGCTCTAGCAGTACTAATATTTATTACCCTCACCATGCGTTCTCCCTTTTTCTCAGGCCTGCATGATTGGTCTCAGACCCATCTTCCACACCTGCCCTCACAGAAATTGGAGAAATCATATTAGACGCAGTAGAGAACCATTGTTTCCCTCTCTCCATAGATGCTGGCAGCATTTCTCAGCACTTTCTGAACCACCCGTCCTCCCGCTCCCTTACCTTGTTGTGAGATTATATCTCCTTTGAAATGTGCTGCAGTCCCAGGCACAGTCCACTGTTCCTGACTGCTGGAGAACTACTAGCCTTCCGTTCGGCAGATCTTGGCGACTGTCCTGAATGGGGTTGTGTGGAATTAACTGCCACTGAGAAGATAAATGCACGGTATTGCATTTTGGTACAACAAACAGGAGCAGGACTTACACAGTTAATGGCAAGACCTAGTGTAGTGTTGTAGAACAGAGGCACCAAGGGGTTCAGGTACATAATTCTTTGAAGTTTGCGTCACATATAAACAGAGTGCTTAAAAAGGCATTTTGCCCATTTGGCCTTCTATGCTCATTTTATTTTTTGAGTGTTAGAGATGGGAAGTCATGTTGAGGGAATACAGGATATTGGAGAAAATGGGGACTGCAGACGCCAGAGATCAGTCAAAAAGAGTGGCACTGGAAAAGCACAGCAGGTCAGGAAGCATCCGAGGAGCAAGAGAGTTGATGTTTCGGGCATAAGCCCTTCACCAGAATATGGGGCGGGCATGGGGGCTGAGAGATAAACAAGATGGGGGGTGTACTAGTGGTAAGGTAGCTAGGAAGGCGATAGGTTGTTGAAGGTGTGATGGTCATAGTTTGGAATGGAGGGTAGAGCTGTTGGTGAGAAGGAAGATGGACAGGTAGAACAGTTCAAGAGAGCAGTGCTGCGATGGGGGGTTGGATCTGGGATATGGTGGGAGATGGGGTATGAGGAAACTAGCAAAATTGACATTGATGCCATGTGTTTGGAGGATTACAAGGTGGAAGATGATGTGTTCTTCCTCCAGGCATTGGGTGGCTTGTTGGAGGAGGCCCAGGACATGCATGTCCTTGGTGGAGTGGGAAGGATAGTTGAAGTGGTCAGCCACAGGACGGTGGGGTTGTTTAGTGTGTGTGCCCCAGAGATGTTTCCTGAAACACTCTGCGAGTTGGTGTCCTGTCTCCCCAATGTAGAGGAGATCACATCGAGATCAATGGACATTTGGAGGGGCAGGAAAATCTTTACTGGATGTGGAAGGATCCTTTGGGACCTTGGATGGAGGTGAGGGGGAGGAGGCCCAGGATTTGCATGTCCTTGGCAGAGTGGGAGGGGGAGTTGAAGTGGTCGGCCACAGGGTGGTGTGGTTGCTTTCCCTGGCCACCTAAGAGATGTAAAACCTGCACCGCCATTCAATATAATCATGGCTGATCATTCCTAATCAGTATCCTGGGTGCAGGTTTTACATCTCTTAGGTGGCCAGGGAAAGCAACCACACCACCCTGTGGCCGACCACTTCAACTCCCCCTCCCACTCTGCCAAGGACATGCAAATCCTGGGCCTCCTCCACTGCCAAATCCAAGCCACCTGATGGCTGGATGAAGAATGCCTCATCGTCTGCCTTGAGACCCTCCAACCATTTGGCATCAATGACAATTTCACCAGTTTCCTCATTTCCCCTCCCCCACTTTATCCCAGATCCAACCCTCCAACTCAGCACCGTTCTCTTGAACTGTCCCACCTGTCCATCTTCCTGTCATTTAAGAAGGAGGTGGATAGAGCTCTCAAAGATAGTGGAATCAAGGGTTATGGAGATAAGGCAGGAACAGGATACTGATTAGGAATGATCAGCCATGATTATATTGAATGGCGGTGCAGGCTCGAAGGGCTGAATCCAACATTCCTGATGAAAGGTTTATGCCCAAAACATTGACTCTCCTGCTCCTCAGATGTTGTCTGACCTGCTGTGCTTTTCCAATGCCATTGTTTTTGACACTTGTACAGGATATTGGTGAGGTCTCTCTTGGAATACTTTCTCATCGCCCTTTTCTAGGGAGGATATTCTTAAGCAGGAGAGTGTTCAGAAGAGATTTACCAGGATGTTGCTGGGTATGGAAGGTTTGAGTTATAAAGAAAGACTGGATAGGCTGGGACTTTATCCAAAGAGGCATAGGAGGTTGAAAGGTGACGTTATGGAGGTTTATAAAATCGTGAGAGGTATAGACAGGGGTGATGATAGGTGTCTTTTCCATAAGCTGGGGAATTTCAAGATGAGAGTGCATATTTTTAAGGTGAGAAGAGACAGATTTAAAAAAGATATGGGGGCAATTATTTTTAGACAGAGTGAGAAAGTGGTGAATGCGGGCACAGTTACATCATTTAAAAGACACTTAGTTAAGTACATGAATAGGAAATGATTTGGAGATGCCAGTGTTGGACTGGGGTATACAAAGTTAAAAGTGAAGGACCTGATGAAGAAGCGTCGCTCCGAAAGCTAGTGCTTCCAATTAAACCTGTTGGACTATAACCTGGTGTTGTGTAATTTTTAACAATGAATAGGAAAGGTTTGTAGGGATATTGGCCAGGAGCAGACAGATGGGACTAATTTAGTTTGGGACTATGTTCAGCATGGACTGGTTGGACTGAAGTGTCTGCTTCCATATTGTACGACTCCATGATTCCATGTTGTCAAGATGGGTTTGCACTGGTTCTGTGCTCTCAGGGATATTGCTGGAATAGTCATCACCAGTACAAATTCAGCCCCACATTTCTCCCAACCCCTATCCTTTGCTTCTTGCAATGATTTTGAATATGATTTGCAATTGTCATTTTTTTTTGTTTATTTTTATAGTTTAATTTCTGGTTTGTCCACTCAGTCATACAGCTTGGAAAGAGACTGTTTGGTCCAACTTGTCCATGCTGACCAGACATCCCAATCTGACTGAGTATCATTTGCCAGCATTTGGCCCAAAACTTTCTAAATCTTTCCTATTATAAACCAACTCAGATGCCATTTAAATACTTGAATGTGGACAGGGTTCTTACTCTTGGGAAGAAAGTGAGGTCTGCAGATGCTGGAGATCAGAGATGGAAATGTGTTGCTGGAAAAGCGCAGCAGGTCAGGCAGCATCTAGGATGCGCTTTTCCAGCAACACATTTCCATCTCTTCTTACTCTTGGGGGTGAGTCCAGAACTATGTTAAAATTAGAGTGAAAAATCTCACAACACCAGGTTATAGTCCAAGAGGTGTTGTGTGATTTTTAACTTTGTCCACTCAAGTCCAACACTGGCACCTCCAAATCGTTAAGAGGCCCCCATTTTAGGAGTGATTGAAGCATTCTTCTCTCAGAGTGTTGTGTGACTTTGGAACTCTGTCGCAGAAGATTGTGCAGGAAGGTACATTACGTATTTTCAAGATAGAGGTGGATAGATTGGTATTAGGCAAGGGGTTCAAAGGTTTTCAGTTAAAAATGGGAATGTGGAGTTTGAAACACAGACAGATCAGCCTTCATCTTGTTGAAAGGCAGAGCAGAGTCAAAGGGCTTATTAGCTTACTTCTGCTTGAATTCATATGTTCGTACAGGGGAAGCAGATGCAAGGGAACATCCAAGTTTTCTTCCAAATCACACATCAGCCTGATTTTGATTTGAATTAGCTTTATTGTCACATGTACTCAAATGAGTAAAATGAAAAGTTCACAATTCGCCATATTATACCACTATGTTAAGTACAAAGGGGAATTCAGCATGGTAGTGACATTGAATGTCAAGTGGTGATTCTCTCTTGTTGGAGATGGTCATTGCCTAGCAATTGTGTGGTCATGTATTGGACCAAGCTTGGAATTTATCTAGGTCTTACTGCAAATGGAGTGCTTCAGTATCAGTGCCACTGGACACAACTACTGACAACACCCACTATCATTTAGCTAATGATTGAGAGTAGATTGATTGGCAGCAATTGGCCAGCTTGGATTGGTCCTGCTTTTTGTATGCAGGACATACATGGACAATATTCCACTTTGCTGAGTAGATGTCAATGTTATAGCTGTACTAGTACAGCTTGGTTGGTATTGGGCATGTTCTGGAGCTCAAGTCTTCAGTACTATTGCTGGAATGCTTTCAACCTCCATAGCCTTTGCAGTAATTTCGGCAGTTTCTTGATATCATGTGGAGTGAATTGAAATGACAAGCTGCTATAGGTGATCCTGAAAACCCAAGGAGTGATCCAAGGTGAATCATCCATTGACACTTCTGGGTCAGGATAAATGCAAATGCTTCAACCTTATCTTTTGCACTGGTGTACCGGTGTCACACATCCATGAGAATGTGTGAAGCCTCCTCATTTCTGCATCTCCCTGGTAGCTGTACAATTGCCATTACCATTTGTGACTGGATATTACAAAACTGTGGAGCTAAGATATGATCCTTTCATTGGAGGATCACTTTGTTCTGTCTGCACCATGCTGATTCTGCTGTTTTATATGCAATAATCTTGTGTTATTTATTCACTGGCTTGACATCACATTTTTAGGTATAGTTAGTGCTGCTCCTGACATGCTATCTTCATTGAACCAAGGTTGCCTCCCAGGTTTGATTCTAATGGTAGAATTGGGCATATGCTAGACCATTAAGTTATAGATTTTTTTTTTGAATACAACTTAACTGTGGGGCTGAGGTCCCACATCACCTCATTTATACACAGTTTTGAATTGCAAGATCTATACAACATTTTTCTCAGATAGCAAAGTGGTGGTGTCACACATTGTAAGGCGTTATTAGTGTGAAGACTTTTTTTTCTCTCATGAGATGTGCATGGCCCTGACAAAGCCAGCTTTTATTGCCCTTCCCACATTGCCTTTGAAGTTAATGGCATGCTAGGCCCCTTTTGAGGGCAGTGGTGTCAACCAGCTTGCTGCAGAATCAGAGTCACATACATGCCAAGTTGGGTAAGGATGGTGGGTATCCTTGCCCAGCAGATATAATGAACCAGATGGGTTTTTACCTCAGTCAGTAATCATGGTTTCATGGTCACCATCACTGCTGCAGATTTATTACCTGAATTAAAATTCCACCAGTGCCATGGTGAGATTCAAACTCATATCCTCAGCTCATTCACTGGCCACACTAGATTACTAAGGTAGTGAGATTACTGCTATGGCATCATATCACCTATCTCATTTTCTCCACAGGAACTGTCTGCTGGTCACTCCTACTGATGTCACTCCTACCAATATGGTCTCAAACAGATTTATCTGTAAAGGACAATGAGGGCAAATAGGTTTCTCCTTCAAGTAGGTTGGTTTCTACTCAACCTTCCACAAACACAGTCTAGCAGTGATGACGTTTTGGTTTTGGACAGCTCAGATAGTAGTGGTGCTACTGAGCCACTCTTGGTGAAGAACCTTGAAGTCTCTACTGAGTAAATGCAGACATATTGCGCATTCACCACCTTCAGTACTTGATCATGTTGTTCAACACGCAGGAGTAATGATTCACAACCTGGTAGATGGGGTGTTAAGTTGTACTCTGTAGGAGGTTTCCTTGCCCATGTTGACCTGATGCCACAACAGTTCATGATGTTTGACTCAACGTTGAGGACTCCCAGGGAAGAAATCTCCTTACTATATACCACTGAGCTGCTACTTCTGGCTGGTGGGACAGGGCATATCCTTGGATGGTGATTTCTGAAATGTTGTCTCCTTGCTTTTGAACTCCACATAGAGATGTACAGCATGGAAACAGACCCTTCAGTCCAACATGTCCATGCCTACCAGATATCCCAACCCAATCGAGTCCCACCTGCCAGCACCCGGCCCATATCCCTCCAAACCCTTCCTATTCATATACCCATCCAAATGCCTCTTAAATGTTGCAATTGTACCAGCCTCCAACTTCATGATCTAGTAGACCACTTTTATCCACTTTTTCGACCTATTGTGCTGTTGGACAGCAACATATCAAAGAGGCATCTTGCATTCTGTGTTCAGCAGTACAAGCAACCATTATTCAGAGCTCCTTTACCACATGCATGGGAGAGGCCAAAGACCATTTTGAGTCTGGTTTTCACATAGGGCCCAGTCACCTTCTTAATAACTGCTCAGATCAGAGGAGAGTTCAATGACACTCTAACTTTCCCCGGCTGAATACAGCATTTTTTATACCTTTTGCATTACAATAATTAAATCCAGCACTGATGTCATTTTTTAGACACAACTCACTGCTAAACATAACTCCAACTACTGCTAAAAGCCCATTATTCATTTTTTTTTCTATAAATCCACCACTTTTCACCCTCTATCACTTCCTCTCACTCAATTTCGCAATTCAGCTATTACCATCCTATCTAATCCCAGGGCCCTGGAGAGATTTGCAGTTCAATGAAACTTAGTCTTGTCGTATCTTAAAACAGAATTCAAACATTTCTGTTTGAATCAGGCAAAAACATATTTTGCTTGTTCTTTCTCTGAGATAATTCAATTTCTTAAAAAAAATTACTTAATAACTGACTCTAGATATTCGATTTATTAATGTAAACCTGTCCAAATGTAATATTTCATTTACTCTTCAAAAAATACTAACATTTTTCCTTGCATGCAATAAAACCAAAGAGACTGTGCTCATCCATTGTATTAATTTCTAAAATTCCTTTAAATTTCAGATAACTGTTCCCCTTCAAATGTTTTAGAATGCTAGACCATATGTATCATAATATAATTCATTATGATATGCTAAAACGTGCCTAGGTTTAGAGTTTTGAATGCCTGCTATTGAATATATTTGATGTTTTCATTGGAGTTCTCTAATACTTGAGGTGCAATGTTAATGAATGGCCTGATAGATTGAGGGTAGCTTGTCCGTCACTATGTTGCAATGTTGGAAGTTTGCAGTCAAGTTCAGAAATTCGAAACTGTTAGCAAAAGCCTGTATCTTCAGTTATATGAAAAAAATAGTACACATCCATTCCACCTCAAGCAGAATGGGTTAGTTAATGATAGTTTACTGGTAATGTAAAGGGGTGGGGTGAAGACCCTTGGATGTGATTACTTCAACAGTCCCTTTCTTCTATACAAAAATAAGAGTCATGTGTCATAGTCCATTTCCAAACAAAGGGAGAGTCTACATTCTTTACTAAATTTTGCATTTCTTTCAAACTCTTTTCAGTTTTTTCAAATTTTAAAACACACCATGAGATTATTTTGCTTAAAGGAAATTACTTTTGCAAAATTCCAATTTCCCTATTTCTTAAAGCACCATTTCACACAAATGGACATTTAAAATGAGCAAATCTTATCATCTGGAATTAAAGATTCACCCATGGTCAAAATAATATTTGGAAGTTCACTCTGGCCAGGAAATGGAATTTCAAACATAATAATTTAATCATAAAGATCCTGAAATTCACCATTTACCCAGGAGTCTCTCCTCAAACTAAACACAACACAGGTAGTTCATTATTTTGAGGAAGGAGGAATTAAGTTATGTCTTTAGACTTTATTTTTTTTTCCATTAACTTCAATCAAGTGTAACCAATTCCAAAGAGTAAATTCATACCAGGCTTTAATAAACAATTATAAATCAACGTTTGATAGGTTTTTCTTTTACACAAACCACTGCTCGTTCCTAAAGTGGCATCACCTTCACCATACATGTTCCAAACCGATATAGGCACACGCTATATTTCAAATCAATATACATTCCTAAAATACAAACTAAACTCAAAATATACCCAGATTTTGAGCTCCAGGGAACAAAAACAGACAAATTACACAAGACAGGATTTTTAAAATAAAACAAACAAAACTGCATGCGGTCTAGATGACAGAGTTAATGTTTAGTGTAGACATCATGACACAAAAACCTGGTTTCTCTCCCCTTTGACTTTGTCAACACTTCCTTCGATTTTTTTCCAATCTCGGTTTTAACTCTGTGCTCAAAATACTAATATTATGGCCTTGCCTTCTTTTTCTCTCTTCTCTTTTATCACCTTCTTTGCAAAACGAGATGGCTTTGTGGGGTTCCAATTAGTTTTAACCATTTGGGCAAATCATTCAATAACACTTGCCTCTCTGCTGGGGTGAAAGGCTCCAAGACTATATCCTTCCTCTCCTGTGGATTCTCCCGTCTCTCTCCAATGTTTAACTGCAGCCCACAAAAGAGCCATAGGCACAGGTCTTTCCAATTCATAGGGTGTTAGGTTATCCCATCCATTATTGTGCCTATGTCCGTACACTTATGCTTTGTCATCTAACCTGTTCCAGTCAATATCATCCTTGGCGCACTCTGTATAAATCGGGGCACTAGATGCCATCGCTACTGTGGTTACCATTGAGTCTTTAGGCTTTAGATTCTCACATCTGACAGTCGCCACCCTCACTTGCCCATGTCTCATTGGCCATATTTCTGATGAGGTCTGACAGAAATACAACCACCATCTCATATTTATCTCTCTCTTGTTCCTTCCACGAAGCCTGTTGCTCTGGTATCGGACAGTCTGGGTCATACCCCTTCCTGATTAGCTTAGTGATCAGCTTCTAATTGCAATCCAGAACACTTTGTACCAATGACCCCTCTGAGCCCCATATTATTCTTCCTCCGTGTTTAAACATGATCTCTTCTGGACCCTTTCTGACTGCCACAACCTTATGCCTCTTCCTTAAGTGTGCTTTTCCACCTGAGTATTCTGCTGTGGGACTCAACACTTCCCACTGCTGAGTAGGTCTATTGATTGTCTACCAAACACATCGAAACTTCCTTCTACCTCTTAATTCTTTTTGTACTGCAACTTACAGCCAGGATCCACTGGGGACCTAAAAGGGTGGTAACATTAAACATGCTCACCTGACAAGATTCCACATAGTTGATAATGGATCACAGTACCACAATTGCTGTCAGGAAAAATATCAAACAGGAGTCTTAAATTCTGTGTTTAGCAGTACAAATGATTCTTATTCAGAGCTTCGTATGGGATCCAGTCACCCTTAACTGCAGATCAAATCAGAGGAGAGATCAATGACATTCTCACTTTCCCAAGCTGAATGCAATACTTTTATACATTTCATGTTTCAATAATTACATGCAACATTTATGTCATTGTTAGCCACATTTCCCTAATTTAGACATCCAAACCAGTAAATACATGATTAACGATGAACAATTCTATGAACAGCCTTAGGTCATCAATATGGACAACTCTATGAACAGCCTTAGGTCATCAATGTTGGACAACTCTATGAACAGCCTTAGGTCGTCAATGTTGGACAACTCTATGAACAGCTGTAGGTCCTCCCAAAAGCTCATGTTCACCAGATGCTTCTATCATCCTCTCTTTGGGATATTACAGATATTTGCCAGTTGCACCACATTATTTGCCAATAATCTAAATACTTGCTTAATACTAAGAACACTTCCAAATTCTAGACCAACCTTAGTATGGAAGATTAGGAAGGATATTAATTGTTATAAAGTCCTTAAAATCAACTCTAGTTTAAAGTGACAACAATTCAGTGACACAGCTGACAAACTGGGAACAACCCCTCTCTCACTTCAGCTTGAGGGATCAAACAAACAGTTCTTCGACTTGTAGTTGCAATTACAACCCTTGTTATTCTCATATTGTAAGTGAGTTTTAAACCAGAGTTTACTTCTTGAATAATTTTTCACTGTTTCTACTCTAAATACTTTCAATTACTAATTTTATTTTCTTATTAGAAAGCATCTATTCGAATTCCACTGAAGAGGGTGAAATTTAATCACTTTACAACTTTACCAAGTCATCAGATGAAACTTGTTTAGATTTCAGAAATAACTAAGGGCCATAAACACATCTTCATTCTGTATTTGGTAATCTGTCCTTGTCACTCTTCCCTTGATCTTTGGATGTAAGCATTTGCACTTAAGCTGTAATTGTTTATCTGTCCATATTTTGCAACCCATTTTGCTCTCTTAGAGGACATCTGTTTACATTGTGTGTTATTACATCTTCCCTCCCACTGAGGAGGCCTCTTTTTCCTGTCTACAGTCGGCTGCTCATAAAAATTCAACAAAATCTCTGCATGGATACATATGTACTGCATTTCACAATACAGGTAGTTTTCCAATAATGTCATTGTTGTGTTCCAGTGAAACATCGCTTAATCAAAAATCACTTAATAGAAATAACGGAGCCTATGGGAAAAATGGGATTGGGGCAGGCCATCAAAAACTATCACTCACAATCACTCAAAAATCATCCAAAAGCCTAACACAAAGTAGAGAGCAGCCTAAAAGAAGGTTTAAATCATATTTATTCATGGAATAAATGTAAATGTTACACATTACATTGAAAAAACTGTTGTTAATACAGAGACAGAGCATTATCATCAACATCACCTTCAGGTGCTGTTTGGTTGTAGAAGTGGATTGCTGCAGGAATTATCCAGGACTTATACAGGAATTATACAAGAATATTCTTGTCTCAGTGGGAGAGCAATGAAGTTCATGAGTGAAATGTTTGAGCTGAAGCTGCTCAGTGTATAGTACTGCAGCTCTCACAAGCTCTGACAGCAGCTGATATCAGCACATGTGCAGAACAAAGCATGCAAAATAGTCCCTGCTGGAATTGTGCTATTTCAGACAGAGGTAAGCATTCTCTAAAATACCGCTTGCTAATTTTTCAGCGATGCTATAGCCAAATTGCACTGCCAAAACACGCTTTATACATAAACTACATGTACTCATATTGATATGTTCACAATTACCAAAAGAGTCATGATTATACTCTAATCTGGGTTTTTCAAGGATGCTTTCTGATCAAGAATACTTGTGTGCTTAGAGCTGCCTGTTTACAGAAACCTGAGTAAATTCCCTAATGTTCTTCTCACCATGACCCTTTCATGACCCCTATCGGATCTTTCAATACCTTATTCAATAACTCTAAATGGAGACCACAAGGCTGGCTGTTAACGTCCAACCTCTTTCGGCCATTTGTGTCAGCTAAAAAAGCCCCAGGTGGCCATCTTGTCAACTTTAGCTGTGGGCCTCTATAACACAAGCACCTTCTATGATTTATGCTAAAATATTCTCCGTTGTCTATGTTCCTGCACCCACTCTGGGAATTCACCTTTTACTTTATATTCTCAACTTCTCCTCCCTCCTTCAACATTAAACCTTATCTACCATGTCTCCAGCCATTCCACCAGCCTGCTTATGTCCTGTTGAAGTCTGTCAATGTCCTCCTCACAGTTCCCA
Organism: Chiloscyllium plagiosum; assembly: GCF_004010195.1. Lineage (NCBI taxonomy): Eukaryota > Metazoa > Chordata > Chondrichthyes > Orectolobiformes > Hemiscylliidae > Chiloscyllium > Chiloscyllium plagiosum. Next base: position 8,962,346 of record NC_057729.1, read on the forward strand.
GTTTTGTGACAACTGCAATTTCTGAAATTGTGTCTGTACACCCAAATCTAGGTCATTAACTTGACCAGGAAAAGCAAGGAGAAATAATATAAAGTGCTCGAGAAACCTAGAAGGTTTGGCAAAATCTGTAGTGAGAGAAACAAAGCGAATATTTCAAATGTAATATCACTCTTCTCCAGAACTATTTTTTCCTCTATTGAAGGGAAACAATAGTCTCATAGCGCCCTCTAGTGAATGCCACCATATAACTTCGTAAATGCCATCCAGTATTCCCAATTCCTCAGCCTCCGCTGTATCTGCTCCCAGGAGGACCAGTTCCACCACAGAACACACCAGATGGCCTCCTTCTTTAGAGACCGCAATTTCCCTTCCCACGTGGTTAAAGATGCCCTCCAACCCATCTCGTCCATATCTCGAATCTCTGCCCTCAGACCCCACTCCTCCAACCATAACAATGACAGAACGCCCCTGGTGCTCACCTTCCACCCTACCAACCCTACCAAATTATCCGACGACATTTCCGCCACCTCCAAACGGACCCCACCACCAGGGATATATTTCCCTCCCCAACCCTTTCCGCCTTCCGCAAAGACCATTCCCTCCATGACTAC
>NC_057729.1:8963183-8971913 GCF_004010195.1 Chiloscyllium plagiosum
TCCCACTCTCACCTCCCACTGCCTCAGACTGCCTGCTTCCACTCTCACCTCACACTGCCTTAGACTGCCTGCTCCCACTCTCACCTCTCACTGCCTCAGGCTGCCTGCTCCTGCTCTCACCTCCCACTGCCTCAGACTGCCTGTCCCATTCTCACCTCTCACTGCCTCAGACTGCCTGCCTATCTTCCTTTCCATCTATCCACTCCACCCTCCTCTCTGACCTATCACCTTCACCCCCATCCCCACTCACCTATTGTACTCTATGCTACTTTCTCCATACTCCCACCCTCCTCTCATTTATCTCTCCACCCTGCAGGCACTCTGCCTCTATTCCTGATGAAGGGCTTTTACCCGAAACGTCGATTTTCCTGCTCCTCAGATGCTGCCTGAACTGCTGTGCTTTTCCAGCACCACTCTCCAGAACCATATAACTTCGTCCAAGCCAAAACTTAACTGTATACCCATTGCTGTCTGTGCTCAAACAACCTAATATCTATGCTGCCATTGTTCTGCTTATGTCAATGGCTTCAATGTTTGCTCATGCATCTTTTATAAAGCACCTTTTCAAGAGCATTTTAAAACTTATATGTGGATCAAATCCACAAGGACCTCCATGTCCTTTCTTCTCAATGAGCTAAAAACAGACAGACTATTCAAGCTTTTGTCTTTTCACCAGGACAAATAAAAATTTGGATGTAGGTTTGATTGCTGATCTGAAAGGTTCATTTCCAGACGTTTCGTTACCTTACTAGGTAACATCTTCAGGGTGGTATCAACAAACACATGGAGTTAGACCCCATCTACCACACCCTGAGAAAAGGAACAGGAAGTGACTTCACCACAGGAAATAACATCACTACAGGAAATGACATCACCAACCCAAAGAAACCCAAACATATAAATAGAAAGCAGGAATTTTCAGCATTGATTCGCATGAGGTCCACTGAAGATGTTACCTAGTAAGGTAACGAAACGTCTGGAAATGAACCTTTCAGTTCAGCGACCAAACCTACATCCAAAACCTCAACCTGAGCTACAAATCTTCTCAAAATTCGCTAACAAATAAGAATACCAAATAGAAAAGGAACAACTAATTATACTTGAGGAAAAAGTACTTGATTGATTTTTCATTCTAATTGGTTGAGACTTTGCCATGAAGAATATACCAGGGAATTATTGCCTCAACACTTCTGTTTAATTCAAAACAAAGGCACATCTTCCTTCTGTCTCTGTGTATGAAGATATATAGCTTCTATTAAATGTGAGTGAGCCACATCACAGGCATGACTGATAATCTTAAATTGATTGTTACAGTCATTCTTCACACAATCAGATTTGCAGGTACCGTCCACTCACAGAATCACATCTAACATTAGCTAAGGACCCGTTGAGTATAGACAGTACTTTAGCAATTATGAATAGCTGAGGGGATGGGCTGTTTGCTACATTGGCACATATGTATTTTGAAGGTCAGCAGCACTGAAATTCATGCCAGAAGCTTAATAAATTCACACCCAAGAATCTGTCGTGTGTAGGAAAAGCAATATGTCCAGACATTGCACCATTTTTGAATAAAACAAGGACATGAAGGCCATAGGAAAACATGCTTCCTACATTGTCTTGACCAATCAGCTTTGCCCTGCCAAACAACCAATACTTTCCTCTGGATTATAAATTGTAGCTCCCTTTGACATTTTGAATTCTTACATCTGACCTGATGAGTGCAAAATGAAAAGCTTAAAGGGCCTTTTAGAAGAATACGCCACTCCGTGTACAGTGATTTCAGACACAGTGATCAGTGCCATTGAGAATGGCTAAGGAATGCAAATTGAAGGATAATTATGAGCCATCACATCACTTTTATAGCAATACTTGAGTTTTGTACTATAAAATTTCTTCAAATGATGTTCTTTTAATAGATTCCTGCTAAACTAGCCCCCAAATGCTGAATGTGATCATTAATTCCAATGTAGATAATCATTTCTGAAAGGTTTTTCAACGTCAAATTTGAATTGCTTATTTTATATGACTGTCCTCACTAAAAGAAACATTCTGGAGTTCCCACATGGGAACTTCCCAGGACAGAACTGCACTTTCATCCATCTTTTTATCAGACAGTTACCTAACTGATCAACAGGAAAGTTCCAGCAGCAATTCAATCTTCAAATTTAAATAATGAAGAAACTGTATGCACTGAAAACCACAATCCAATCCTCACGCTACGGAAGCAGATCATTGAATCCACACCAACCCGCCATCGGCAGACCCATTGTATCCTATCCCTGCATTTCCCACATCCACCTAACCTGCACATCAAAGAAGATGATGCAAACTCCACGCACGCAGACAGTCAATCGAGGGTGGAACCGAACCCGGGTTCCTGGCGCTGTGAGGTAGGGGTGCTGACTACTGCGCCACCCACTATGGGGTGCAATTCACTATATCCACCATTCCCTAAATAACTTAGTCAAACACATTGTCAACTGCCCCAACACACGCTGAGGAATTTGGAACTGTGAATGCGATCTCCATACCTGATTCCTGTCATTTAGTACCCATTACTTGAAGTACTCTGTCTCCAAAAACACATCATAGGGTTAAAGTGTCTCACAAGAAATCTTGCAGATCAATGCGACCTGTCTTTAGTGGGCGGGAATCTGAGTATCAAAATTCCAAGTTTGATTTTCACTGCCAGTCAATAACATGGATTACTGCAAACTCGTTGGCACATTTCTCTTGCGTTGATACTCAACGATTGTAAGGGTGATCAGGTATTGTTTTCTCAAAATTAAAAAATGGTAAAATAAGTAAACTTTACAGGTGGCCTTTTTCATCACAAAGATGCAACGAGACATGCGTATCTGTGGCGTAAGCACATTGATTTATCGGTTGATGCTGTACCATTTGCAAAAAAGTTATGAACCTGTAAATTATGCAAAATATATCACCACCGGATCCATCGGCATCCGCGCTCCGAGCTGACCATGACACGAACGAAACAGACGAGGATTCGGAAAAGGACGAGAATTTACAGGCAACCGAGAAGGAGCAGAAAGATCAAGATGGGGTGGGGTCGAATAAGTTTTCCATTTCTCTCGACGTGGGTGATATCTCTCCCGAAGAAGTGACCGTGAAAATCAGGGAAGGAATACTGTCGGTGTCTGGCCAACACGTGCAGAACAAAGGCAAGGGATTCAGTTTTCAGGGTTTTTCTGAAGAGTTTGCCATCCCTCCAACCGTGGACTCAAAAACTCTGGTGGCCACCATTGTAGACGGTAAGAGGATGCAAATTGAAGGGCATTACCGCTCGGTACCCGTGGATGCCAGCACCCAGAAACCCGTGAACGATCTAGGAGAGGGAACCAAGATACAGAAAGCCAAGAAACGCGCTTTCCCTATCTCGGGGGGCAACTCCTTCAAAGACAATACCACTTTCCGAGCTCCAGAGTCGAAACGACTCTGTACCGGTGTGTCTGACTCTGCGGGTAATTCCACCCTCCCCGGGGGCAGACCAACCAGCCCGATGTACTGTAACTCCAGAGTGCAGTGCAACATCAACAAATCAACTTTGGATAGAAACAATGGCCGGGACCAGGCGTCCTCCAAAAAGCGCAAATCGGGCAAAGCTCCACTTTTCCGCAGCAGCAAGCCGTCGACACCTACTCTCAGCTTAACCATCAGCGAGGCATCCACCGGCAGCCCGGCCATCAGCAGGACGTTCGCTCCCAGCACAACCATCAACAAGCAGTTCGCTCCCAGTGCGGTCAACAAGGTCTCCCAGCCAGTCAGCACTGTACCCATTCACAGCTCCCAAAACACCAGCGGACCCCCTCCCAAACCAACACAACCCAGTGCTCGCTCCAAACACGTCGTTCTCACACCTACGTCCGCGAAAAGGTCAGACGACAACCCCTTGATTCCCAACCCCTGGTCAACCTGGACGAAGAATGACTTTGAGCCAATCATCTCCCCCCTGGCGATTGACAGCGCCAAGGCACCCGGGCAGTCAACGGAGAGCGGCACAAGGCGAAGTCTAAAGACCCGCAACCCTACCCCGGGTCCCCGCGGCCCGAGAAACAAGCAATTCCCTTCTTCCAAAAGTTAAGACCTTCCCTGGCCCATTTCCACCCAGATCTGATCAACCCTCATCTCCAGAAACATACGCCTTGAAATATGTGTGACACCGCAACCTATACGCTTCCCTCAAACCGCGGGAACACTTGGCGATAATAAAATCAACAAGGAAAGGAAATAAGAAAGGCGTTTCCGGATAGGAATGTTCAGAGAGCTGTTTCAATGATCTCTGACCTGAGGATGGACCAATACTTCACGGTCACTTTGATCTTGCAGTGCCGACTTACTACCTATTAAATAAAATTCTGGTGACATTCTGCTCCATTGTTTAAGTTCAATCTTATCTTTAAGATATTGCTCGATAAAGACTTACTTTCGAAAGCAGTGAGGTTGCATATAGCACAGGAGTAGCTGGAGAAATTGTAGAGGGCACGGCGTTTAGCCTTGGACAAAAGAAACACCGCGAAAAACACGGTGACAGCGCCATCTTTCGATATCCATTGCTTGCCTGGAAGTTGCCGCTGATGCACTCTTAAACGCAGAATGATCTCCACATAAACATTTTAGGGTTGATAATTCACAATGTCAAAGGCGGAAATCATGCTTCTCCACGCCAAACCACACAATAGGAAGGTACTTAGAATTATTGTTACACTTTATTTGTTTGCAGATGTAAACATGTTCAAATTAAAATATCAAAGTTTCAGAAAAAAGTTGCAAAGGACTTCTCACACAATTATTTACCAATAATTAAAATAACTCTCAGCGCGTTTTACAAACTTATAAAAAATACTTTCCCTCCCACAAGCAGGTCTGATAGTTAGTTGTAGTTGAGACTGGAGCGGGAGGGGTTAATCATTTACGTGAGAGTGATGTCCAATCTTCTCATGAGCTTCACGTCTCCTTGTACATGAACTGGAGTGAATCAGTTTGGCTACCTCAAGGCAAGGCCAATTGGATCATTCAGTCCGCACTTCTGGAGCCTTAGAAAGTGTTTTTAAATGCTTCACTGTGATCTTTTACCCTGAATCTGCTGAGCTTTACCATTGAAGAATTTTTTTCCATGGAAATTCTTGAACCAGGCAAGTAATGAACTGTCTATCATTATTCACATTTGTCTGTGGCAAGACGTTAGAGCTGATTCATTGGTTGAAAGATCACTTAAATTTGTCCATTGCATAATGGAAGAATAGAAAGGCCTGGAGAAACCCAGCAGGTCTGGCTACAGCTGTAGAGAGGGAAACAAAGTTAATGTTTTGAGTTCAGTATGTCTTCTTCCTTGGAACTGAAGTGAGGGATGGAAAAGTGATGTATTTTGTACTGTAGGAAAATGTGGGGAGGAGAAAGTGGAGCAGAACTGAAGGTGAGGAAAGATTAAAGGGTTAAGGAGATCAGAAATCACAGATGTCGCAGAACAAAAGACTAAAGAGAGGATTATTGTTGTAGAGATGTCAGATGGATGAAGTTCAAACATTGATAGTAAGTTTCAATGGCAGAATACAGGTCAGCTGTCTTGAAAGCGAGTTCAAGAAAATCAGACACTGTGGCTGTGGAGGGGTGCAAAGGCAGGGAATACAAAATAGAAGACAGAGTTCATGGTCTGAAGTTGTTGAATTTAATTCTTGGTGCAGAATGAGATGTTGTTCTTCTAGCTTGCATTGTGCTTCACTAAACTACTGCAGCAGTCCTGAGATAAAAATGACAAGAAACTAGAAAGAGGGAATTATGCTTATGGACTCAGTTGGGATGTTCTGCAAGGTGGTCTATTGCATGCTGCTTCCACTGCTTAGTATAAAAGTTATCCTGTGTTGGTGCATCGCCAGCTTGATGTCGCATTTTCAATAATGCCTGATGCAGCTTCTGGCATAACATCATGCAGACTTCATTGAACTACGTTTGATTAACTGGTTTGATGGTAAATAGAAGATTTGCCAGGCATGAGGTTCCTGATTGTGATTGAACACAATTCTGTTGATGGTAGTGGCCCACAGCATCACATGATTGCCCAGTTTTGAATTGTTAGTTCTGTATGAAATTTGTCTGATTTAGCATGAAGATTAGGGCCAGATGACACAATTTGAAAATGAGATATTGTTTTCAACAGTATCTGAGATGCATCAGCAACAGGTACATTGTTGAGGATGAGGTTAAGAGGATGTTTCCTTCTGTGAGCTCCTTCACTACCTGCTGCAGGCATGTTCTAGCAGCTATACCCTTTAGAATTCAAATCAGCTCAGTTAGGGTTGGTGCTACTAAGGTTTTTTCTGGTGATAAACACTGATGTCTCCAACACATGCTACATTCTGTGCCTTCTTAACCTCAATGCTTTTTCTATTTGATATTATAAAGTTTTACCATCTCTATCCTGTATTCATCTCCATTGCCTATAAGGTAGGTTCCTGCCTTCATTGTTGGAGAACTGAAAATGTACCAACCATATCTGTAAATCTAGAGTTTGAAGGAAACAAGGAACTTAATGAATCTCTCATCAATAGGGAAGTGATCCTGAGAAAACTGATGGAGTCATGGTTTGATAAGCCACCTGGTTCTGATGGACTTCATCCGTGAGTAAGGAAAGAGTCAAAGGAATAAATCCATCAATCCTTGAAAGGTTTTAGTATCTGGAGCCTGAGGGGAAGTTAGGCTCCTAATAACTGAAAAATCTGCAGATTCACAAGCTGTCAGGAGAATTACTCATCACTTTTTATTTGCCCCAAAGTAATCTGCACAAAAATAACTGATTCTTTCCAAATACCGTATGGGTCTTCGATGGTGCAATCGAACAAATCAAGGTTCGCAAATAGCATGATGCTAAAAATGCTTCCCCCAACTCAAAGATCATTGCAAGCAAATTTCTTCAGGAGTGTGCTTTTCTACCATTGCCATTGAAATAACTGCATAGGAGCCAATATCCCATTAAGTCATCCTTTATTTACATGTGGAAAATCCTTCACATTAATACAGCTCACTCAAAGCTGACTCTCAAAGTGAATCCTCCTTTTTTTTAAATCACCCTTTATTTACAGATGGCACTGGGGCAGCTTCCTCTGAGCCAGCTTCCTCAGAACAGAACATCTGACACTCCCGTTCATTTTTTCTTTTTATCTTTTCTCCCCGCAGTACTGTCTAACTGTGGTAGAGCTTATTTTCCCCAACACCCATGTTGTGTGTGTGCAGGTGTAGGACACAGTAGAGAACAACAGGTATATAAATCTTTATTGATATTCCACCCCCAGGAAGAAAGGGAACACCTGAGTGGCCAGTGACAAGCAGTGCCGTCCTCGAAGGACAAACACACCTATTCTTAACTCTCAGCCAGAGTTTGCTGATTTGACCAGATTAACAGCCTCAATCAAGGAACTCATATTCTATAAGTTCCAACTGGCTGACCTTGATATAATCACTACAGTGACAAGGCTACATGTGCTTTCGTAAGGACAGACTGACGGGCAGAGGGGGTGGGGTGGCCATATTGGTCAGGGATGATATTCAGTCCCTTGCGCAGGGGGACCCAGAATCAGGGGATGTAGTGTGGATAGAGCTGAGAAATTCTAAGGGTAAAAAGACCCTCTTGGGAGTTATCTACAGGCCCCAAACATTAGTCTGGATGTCAGATGTAAGTTGAATCAGAAGCTGAAATTGGCCTGTCGCAAAGATGTCACTACAGTTGTTATGGGGGATTTCAACATGCAGGTAGACTGGGAGAATCAGGATGGTATTGGACTGCAAGAAAGAGACTTTGTGGAGTGCCTCCGAGATGGATTCTTAGAACAGCTGGTGCTGGAGCCGACCAGGGAGAAGGCAATTTTGGATCTGGTATTGTGCAACAAACCAGAATTTATCAGGGACCTTGAAGTGAAGGAGCCATTGGGAAGTAGTGACCATAATACAATAAGCTTCAATCTGCAACTTGAGAGGGAGAGGGTACAATCGGAAGTGACAATATTTCTGTTGAATAAAGGGAACTATGGAGCTATGAGGGAGGAGCTAGCCAAAGTTCAATGGTGCAATACCTTAGCAGGGATGACAGTGGAGGAACAATGGTGGATATTTCTGTGTATAATGCAGAAGATGCAGGATCAGTTCATTCCAAAAAGGAAGAAAGATCCTAGGAGGAGGCATAGGATGCCGTGGTTGACGAGGGAAGTTAAGAAACATATAAAGAGAAAAAGTATAACATAGCAAAGATAAGTGGGAAAAGGGAGGACTGGGAAGCTTTTAAAGAACAATAGACGATTACTAAGAAGGAAATACGCAGAGAAAAAATGAGGTACGAAGGTAAACTGGCCAAAAATATAAAGGAGGATAGTAAAAGCTTTTTTAGGTATGTGAAAGGCAAGAAAATTGTTAAGACTAAAATTGGGCCCCTGAAGACAAAAACAGGGCAATATATTACGGGGAACAAAGAAATGGCAGAAGAATTGAATTGTTACTTCAGATCTGTGTTCACTGGGGAAGACACAAGCAATCTCCCTGAGGTAACAGTGGCTGAAGGACCTGCACTTAAGGGAATTTATATTTGCCAGGAATTGATGTTGGAGAGAATGTTAGGTCTGAAGGTTGATAAGTCCCCAGGGCCTGATGGTCTACATCCTAGGGTACTGAAGGAGGTGGCTCGAGAAATTGTGGATGCATTGGTGATTATTTTCCAGAGTT
>NC_057729.1:8973133-9072946 GCF_004010195.1 Chiloscyllium plagiosum
AGGATGGGAGGTGGTGTAGTCCAGGTAGCTGTGGGAGTCGGTTGGTTTGTAGTAGATGTCCGTGTTGATTCGGTCGCCTGAGATGGAAATAGAAAGGTCGAGGAAGGGGAGGAAGGAATCTGGGACTGTCCAGGTGAATTTGAGGTCGGGGTGGAAGGTGTTGGTGAAGTGGATGAACTGTTCAACCTCCTCGTGGGAGCACGAGGCGGCGCCGATACAGTCATCGATGTAGCGGAGGAAAAGGTGGGGGGTGGGGCCAGTGTAGTTGCGAGAACCACAGAACAATATAGGCTATGGCAGGAAATTGAGGAGAATTTAGGCAAAGCTTTTCTTCACCTCACTGCATTTTCAAACAGAGTTCACGAACTTGAGACATGATTTTCACTCAAGAGTGGTGGAAGTGAGCGCCTACTGAAGTGCCTATTGAAACTGTTTGTATCAGGTGAGAAAGAGGAGGAGGGAGGATTGCAAATCTGTGCTGGATCAGAGATATTTAAGTGAAGAACAGTAGGTGCCAAGTGCATGAAAGGAGGCTGAAATAAGATTGGTAATTGCTGTAGCAGAGAAAACCAAACTCTACTTTGTAGGAGAAATGGGAACAAAGGGCACAATATCCCTTCACTTTGCCTCATAAGGACACACAACTAATGCTTCTAATTCTTAAAATGAAGGAAATATCACAGACAAGTCATATGAAGGAAAGCACACATCCTCCTCATTGGCTGACCTTCATCAGTGACCAAGATATTAAAAAGTGAGTCACAGCAAAAAGAAAAGGCTTGAATTTGGTGAAACAAAGCTTTTCTGTTTCAATTTGACTTCCTTGAGTGTCTGCAAGTCACTGAACTAAACTTTAAGTCTCTGAGGCATGGTTGATTTTGTAAAGTGCTTTAAGTTTTAATTTCTTTATGTCACCCCACCCCACAACACCCCACCACTACCCTACATTTCAGATCTTGAGAAATGTTTTGCAGTTTGTGATTACAACTTATGGTAGTTCATGCTTCAGGGATGCATGGAGATAAGATTATACATGCAATTATGTTATATGCTTATCTGTTTAAAAATATGTAAAGTTGTGAATCTAGGTGGTGTAATTAGTGTTAAAATTTAACATGTCAGTATGACATGTAAAAGTAGAGAGTTGTGGTGAAATGCAAATTGATTTAAGGTTAATGGTCTTATAGTGTCCTGTCTCTTTAAGAGACTGTCAGCAGTTATTAAAGTTTGTTATATGGCTTTCGTCTGGACCACAGAACATCAAAGGTTTTTTTTTATGAGAATTTACCTCTTGGTTTTAAATATGGTCGTACAAAAGCAAAATTGAAAATTTAGTCAAGCCCCAATAATGTAATTTATTTTATGTTTTTCTCAAAAAATTGTACTATTATTGTTTTATATTTAGTTTCAAGAAAGAATTTTAGTTAAATTGTTAACTTTACAATTTTTAAGATTAATTGTCAAATTTGGAATTCATTCTCTGACCATTGTGAACTTCCAAGTACAGAACAACCTCATTGATCCAAACATCAATTATCCGAATTTCGGATTATCCAAACAAGATCTCAAGGTCCCAATTCATTACGCAAACTCTCAGTTATCTGAACAAAATACTCCCCGCCCATCTCATTCGGATAATCGAGATTATTCTGTGTAATTTTAACATATGGATGATTTTAACTCCAGATAATAAGATTTGCTCTTGTTACATGTTTACTGGTGTGAATTGGTCCTTTAGAAAATTTGGAGAGCTTGGAATTTTGAAACATTGGTAATGTAATTTTCTTTAAATAAAAACTGTCTGAAATTCTGAAATCTGAGAAAGATGATATCAAAGAGTTTGATGCATAAAAAATAAATCCAAAAGCGGTTATACATTTTGCCTGTATTCTGAACAAATGCCACATTCATCTTTGTCCAAATTAAGAAGGGTGATGATGAATTTATATACAACAATTTTTATTCTGCTCCATTAAAATCAGCAGAGAATTAACTAATCAGAGTCGAAGAGGCATAGAAATGTACAGCACGGAAACAGACACTTCGGTCCAACTCGTCCATGCCGATCAGATATCCCAACCTAATCTAGTTCCACCTGCCAGCACCCAACCCATATCCCTCCAAATCCTTCCTATTCATATACCCATCCAGATGCCTTTTAAATGTTGCAATTGTACTATCCTCCACCACTTCCTCTGGCAGCTCATTCCATACATATACCACCCTCTGCGTGAAGAAGTTGCCCCTTAGGTCTCTTTTGTGTCTTTCCCCTCTCACCCTAAACCTATGCCCTCTAGTTCTGGACTCTCCCATGCTAGGGAAAAGACTTTGTCTATTTATCCTATCCATGCCCCTCATGATTTCGTAAACCTGCTAGTAGGTTAAGTGCACAGTTCTTAGGATTTTACAAGGCCAATGTATTATAAATGTTATATTTCTAAATTGTCAGAGATGGTGTGGATGAATTATCCCATTCTCCCTTAAGCAAAAAAGGTGGATTTTGACCTTCTTTGGTTTTTCAGATAACTGAGTTTGTTTGCAGACTTTCAACTCACAGCACAGTCATTAACCAAAATTTTAAAAAGACATCATTCTTAACCCACCTCGGCCATTTTCCAAGCATGCTTGAAACCTGGAGAATTGCTGTAAAAAACCCTACATATTGGGTTTTGACGTTTCAAAACCACTGAAGCCTGGACACAGAAAAAAAGTGTATTATATTAACATTCTGATGGGTTGCTTATCTAAAGCATTTAAAGGGAGTGAAACTGAAATCGGATTTCAAAGGGATTCTGAGATGATAATAAAATACATACACACCATCTCAGTAGAGTCATTGCATAGAAGAAAATTATTCCAACTTATTTTGAACAAAACATGAAATATTAACAGAATAAACATGTCAGTGAACAACAGAACTTAAATTTGGGCACATGCAGTGTGCTTTAATGACTACTGCCCAGTGGCTCTGACCTCCATAATCATGAAGTGCTTCAAGAGATTGGTCATGGCCCACATCAACTCCAGCCTGACTCAATACCCTGCAATTTGCCTACTGATGTAACAAGTCCACAGCAGACACCATTTCCCTACACTTCACTCAACCCTGAAACATCTGGACAAGGACACCTATGCCAGACTCCTACTCAATGACTACAATTCTACTTCAACACCATAATCCCCTTGAGACTGATCTCAAAAATCCAAGACCTGGGTCTCAACTCTGCCCTCTGCAACTGGATCCTCAGGTTCCTGACCCACAGACTGCAATCAGTGAAGATAGAAAACTGCACCTCCTCCATGATAACTCGCAACGCTGGAACCCCTCAAGGATGTGTTCTCAGATCTCGATGTACTCTGCCTATATTCACAACTGCCAAATTCCAAATGAATGCCATCTACAAGTTTGCTGACAACACCACTGTGGTATCATGGATAACAAACAGTGATGAGTCAGAATACAGGAAGGAAATAGAGGGCTTGGTGACATGGTGTAATGATAACAACCGCACTCTCAATGTCAGCAAAACTAAAGAACTGATCATTGACTTCAGGAAGAAAGGAGGAGAACACACCTCCAACTATATCAACGGAGTGGAGGTTAAGAGGGTCGAGAGTGTCAAGTTCCCAGAAGTGACAATAACCAGACTGCCTTGTAGGTGCGACAGTGAAGAAGGCACAACACCTCTTCTTCCTCAGGCAGCTCAGGAAATTTGGCATGTCCATTAGGACCTTCACCAATGGCTACTGATGCACCATAGAAAGCATATTGTCAGGGTGAAAAACAGCCTGGTATGGCAACCGCTCTGCCCAGGACCATAACAAACTATAGAGGGTTGTGTGAACAGCCCATACCATCTCTACGTGGATCATCATCCATGGCATTAGGAAGCCAACCTCCCATCCATGGACTCCATTCATACTTCTCACTGCCATAGAAAGGCTGCCACTCCAGTAATACTCTCCTACAACCTGTTCCATCAGGCAGAAGATACAGAAGCTTGAACACACGCATCAACAGGTTCAGGAACAGCTTCTTCCCTGCCATCATTAGACTGATGAATGAACTCTCTACCTTCAAATAATGTTGATCTTGCTTCCTGCATTTTCCATGCAGTGTAACCTATATGCCTCACTCTATCTAAGCACCCTATGATCTTTACATCCTTGCTTGCTATGATCGAGCTGTACTGCTCGCAAACAAAGTTTTTCATTGTACCTAGGTACATGTGACTACAATAAATCAAATCAAATCAAATGTTGTAATTTTAGGGAAAATAAATCAAGAGTGATGTATCAAGTTACTTTTTTTCGAACAAAATGTTATCAAGGATCAAAAATATACAAACAAAATATGTTATTGCCTGGAATCAAACATTCCAGACAATTTGATTTCTTTTTTAAATATGTTATGAAATATGGGCTGTAAAACTTTTCCAGAGCTCATGAATGAGTTAGGATGGCAACTCGTAGGATATATAAAATTAAAATGAAAAGCAATTGAGACTCAAAGATAGAAACAGGAAAAACATAGCAATAAATAGGAATTGAAACAACATGTAATATAGTGAGTTGTCAATTTGATTTAATACATATTTTAGCCAGAGGGAGGTTATATGAAAATTGTAAACTGATAGCTTTCTCTTCATGATGTTTGTTTTTCTTTTAAAAAACAGAACTAAAATTGAAAGATGAATCACCATCCAAGGCATTAGGAGCCTACGAGGGGAATAAGTAAAGAATTCAAACATCTTCTTGATATGATCACCAGTCAAAAATGTGTGGCCTGGTATGAGGATAACATAAAAGTGTGCTAGAATGTGCTGCAAAACTAGTTCAAAATAGACTGCTTCAAGGATTACAAAAATATAGCCCTGAAGTACAGATTTCAATCATTTGCACTTACTTGACAAGCAGCATGACACAAAATGGTTAATGTGACCAGTAAAATGAGAGAGGATCTTTAAAATCAGCAAGGCATTAATATCTGCTCCTTAGAGAAACAATTAGTACAGAGATAAACACATCGATAATTGCAAAATAAGCAAAATTAAAGTAAAAAGGAGTAAAATTTGGTTTTGAACAATTAGGGGCTTGGGAATAAGAATACTTCATAAGTATCCTCAAGATGGAGAGTTTTAAGTCTTAAATAAGTTTTAAATAAATGATATTATTTTAATGTTATTGAGTGAAGTGATCTGAAGTTGGGAAACTGGAGAATGCCAAACTGAATTAAGTGACATAAAACTGATTTGATATTCGTTCCGATTACAGACATTACAGATGATGGAATATAGGTTATTGTACTCAGGAAAGGGATGCAGGATGCAAAGTATTTAAAGTAAAGTCATCAGGAATATTGGAACAGAACCACATCTTTTGTATGAGTTTTCCAATTTTAATTGAACTGTGCATGTGAGATTGCCTGAGGAGCAGGATACAGGTTTATTCAGCCATTCAATCGACCAAGAAGATAATTAACTCAGCGACAGAATCAGCCATAGGAAAGTGAATAGGGAATGTTTAGAGTAGGAACTCCAACAGCTTCTGGAGTGATTCTGCTTCTGCTGATTTGTTTATGTTGTTATTAGAGGGAAATGTTGGGAATGGCATGATCAATTATAGAAGAAGTTCACATGAGTGCTGTGGACAGAGAAAACTATGGGGTGAAATATTTATGATATATTAGATTAGCATTCTTCTCCCAGTCCAGACAAGAGAAGGAGAGGAATTCTCAATATAAAATTGGCCTGATTGGACTTGCCAAAGACCAAAAGAAAGGAATTGAGAAAAGGCAAAAGTTAAAGACAAAACACTGATGCAGGCTGAGGCTGTCAGGACCATTTCCAACCAGCATGTTATGCTTGTTAAGCCAGCATAATGGGGGGTTAAGCATTAGTTCAAGAATGTAGTTATGAGCCTGAGAAGGACCAAATCAATAATATATGTATTATGGTAGGATAGTTTTATAACTCTGTGTGTAGAATTGTGTAATTGGCTAACAGGTGCCCAGGTTTGTATGGAAATAGATAATAGTATGTGACTGGCAAACTACAACTAACCTAGATATGGGATAGTAATATAACTGTCACTGCATGTAATTAATTAATTGAATTTGTATGAAATGTTCTTGGGGTGGCATGGTGGCACAGTGGTTAGCACTGCTGCCTCACAGTGCCAGGGACCCAGATTCAATTCCAGTCTTGGCTAACTGTCCGTGTGGAGTTTGCACATTTTCCCCGTGTCTGCGTGTGTTTCCTCCCACAATCCAAAGATGTGCAGGTTAGGTGAATTGGCCATGTTAAATTGCCCATAGTGTTCAGGGATATGTAGATTAGGCACATTAGTCAGGGATGAATATAGAGTAATGTGCAGAAGTATCACACAAGTGGATTGGAAAGATGCCATAAGATTCCCGAGAGGCTAGCCAATGTCAGTTTGCTGGTATTCATGGCTGTGGGGATGTACCATGCGTGTGTCCTCTAATGTTATTCCTGGGTATCCAAAATGGTGGGCAGAAGAACAAGTGGTGAGCTGAAGTCATAAGGTACCTACTCTTCGGAGGGTTGGTGTGGAGCAAACTGACATTGGTTAGCCTCTCAAGAATCTTATGGCATCTTTCCAGTCCACTTGTGTGATACTTCTGCACATGTTAGGCTGAAGGGCCTGTTTCCACACTGTAGGGATTCTAAGATTCTGATACGTGTGATACCTTTTGCATATGCTCGCTTAAACCAGTTAACAGAGGAAGTTGTTTTTACATTTACATTACATTAGATTAGATTACTATGTAGTTATGAGCCCGAGAAGGACCAAATCAATAATATATGTATTATGGTAGGATAGTTTTATAACTCTGTGTGTAGAATTGTGTAATTGGCTAACAGGTGCCCAGGTTTGTATGGAAATAGATAATAGTATGTGACTGGCAAACTACAACTAACCTAGATATGGGATAGTAATATAACTGTCACTGCATGTAATTAATTAATTGAATTTGTATGAAATGTTCTTGGGGTGGCATGGTGGCACAGTGGTTAGCACTGCTGCCTCACAGTGCCAGGGACCCAGATTCAATTCCAGTCTTGGCTAACTGTCCGTGTGGAGTTTGCACATTTTCCCCGTGTCTGCGTGTGTTTCCTCCCACAATCCAAAGATGTGCAGGTTAGGTGAAGTGGCCATGTTAAATTGCCCATAGTGTTCAGGGATATGTAGATTAGGCACATTTGTCAGGGATGAATATAGAGTAATGTGCAGAAGTATCACACAAGTGGATTGGAAAGATGCCATAAGATTCCTGAGAGGTTAGCCAATGTCAGTTTGCTGGTATTCATGCATGTACCATGCGTGTGTCCTCTAATGTTATTACTGGGTATCCAAAATGGTGGGCAGAAGAACAAGTGGTGAGCTGAAGTCATAAGGTACCTACTCTTCGGAGGGTTGGTGTGGAGCAAACTGACATTGGCTAGCCTCTCAAGAATCTTATGGCACTGTAGGGATTCTAAGATTCTGATACATGTGATACCTTTTGCATATGCTCGCTTAAACCAGTTAACAGAGGAAGTTGTTTTTACATTTACATTACATTAGATTAGATTACATTACTGCTTGGAAACAGGCCCTTCGGCCCAACAAGTCCACACCGACCCGCCGAAGTGCAACCCACCCATAACCCTACATTTAACCCTTACCTAACACTACAGACAATTTAGCATGTCCAATTCACCTGGCCTGCACATCTTTGGACTGTGGGAGGAAACCGGAGCACCCGGAGGAAACCCACGCAAACTGTGTGCAAACTGCACACAGTCAGTCGCCTGAGGCAGGAATTGAACCCGGGTCTCTGGCGCTGTGAGGCAGCAGTGCTTACCACAGTGCCATCGTGCCGCCCACTAATCTGATGACTGATCTGTCTGATGACTGTGAATGACTGAACCTACTATGTATATTAATGGGGATTATTGCTTGTTAACAGTCCCATTAACACCAAAATTCACCTTATTAGTATGCAGTTTCCAATTTTAAGCCAAGAGCGGTTAACAATTAACAACATGAAAGTCAGAGTTGGTACCTTATGACTTCAGCTCACCACTTGTTCTTCTGCCCACCATTTTGGATACCCAGTAATAACATTAGAGGACACACCCACGGTACATCCCCACAGCCATGAATACCAGCAAACTGACATTGGTTAGCCTCTCAGGAATCTTATGGCATCTTTCCAATCACTTGTGTGATACTTCTGCACTTTAAAGCTACACTTTAGTGTTACAACATTGCTGTAAGGACATTTTGCATCCTACTCTCACACTGGGTTGGTTGCATCTCAGGACTAATTACTTGCTGTCTTGGCTTTACCTCACTCCGTGTCTATTTGCATGTTTACAGCATCTCTTCATTGCCTTGCTTCTTAGTACAGTGACAGGGCCAGGCAGCTTTCCTGGTCACATGCCCTCTATTAACGGGGCAGACATCTTGGCACATTGCAGTGTCAATTGCACCATGTGTCTGTTTATGCAACAAACACACAGCATATGAGACCTTGATCAGATGGACCTTTGCGAGGTTTGGCAAAGAGAATTTAATTTAGATAAATGTGAGGTGCTGCATTTTGCTAAAGCAAATCAGGGTAGGAAATATACACTTAGAGGCAAGGTCCTGGGCAGTGTTGCTGAATAAAAAGACCTTGCAGTTCAGGTTCATAGTTCCTTGGAAGTGGAGTCATAGGTAGACGGGATAGTGAAGGTGTTTGGTACGCTTGCCTTTATTGGTCTGTGCAGTGAATATAGAGGCTGGGAGGTCATGTTACCACTGTACAAGACATTGACTAAGCTACTTTTGGAATACTGCATTCAAGTCTGGTCTCCCTGCTATAGGAAAGATGTTGTGAAACTTGAAAGGGCTCAGAAAAGATTTACAAGGATGTTGCCAGGTTTGGAGAGTTTGAGCTACAGGGAGAAGATGAATGGGCCAGGGTTATTTTCCCTGGAGCATTGTAGGCTGAGGCATGACATGGAAGTTTACAAAATCATGAGAGGCAGGATAGGGTGAACTGTCAAAATATTTTCCCCACAGTAGGACAGTCCAAAATTAGAGGGCAGAGGTTTAAGATGAGAGGGGAAAGATTTAAAAGGGATCTAAGGGGCAGCTTTTTCACGCAGAGGTGGTGCAGGTATGGAACACGCTGTCAGAAGAAGTGGTGCAAGCTGATACAATTACAACATTTAAAAGGCATCGAGATGGGTTCAGAGGGATATTGGCCAAATGCTGGCAAATAGGATTAGATTAATTTAGGATATCTGGTCAGCATGGATTAGTTGGACCAAAGGGTCTGTTTCCATGCTGTATAACCTTATGGCTCTGTGTCCTGCAAGTAAGCAGAGATGTTTTAAAGTCTAAGAGGAGTGGTCCTCAGTGAAATCATATAGCTATCCTTCAGTCAGAAGTCCCCACACTGCAAATCACAGGCAGTTTTAGACCAAGGACCTGGCACAGGTTGAGGTGCTCTATGTTCAGAGATCTGTGGAGAGTGAGTATGTTATGGTCATCTATGTGGCTCATTCGTGGCTGGGGAGAAAGTGAGGTCTGCAGATGCTGGAGATCAGAGCTGAAAATGTGTTGCTGGTAAAGCACAGCAGGTCAGGCAGCATCCAAGGAACAGGAGAATCGAAGAAGGGCTTATGCCCGAAACGTCAATTCTCCTGTTCCTTGGATGCTGCCTGACCTGCTGTGCTTTACCAGCAACACATTTTCAGCTCATTCGTGGCTGACCCATGGTTTAGCATTGACACATTTGGGAAGGTGCACAGACATCAGTCACAAATCCCACTGAGAACGGCAAGTGACAGAAGAAAAGACTTCACAGTCATGAGTTTAAAGGTTGTGTGCAATGATTGACACTGTCACTGGAAAGTTGGATTGGAAGAAGAATGGCACTTACTAGGTTACAGAACATTGGGTATTCCTGTATGTCTCCTGAAAAGGGCTAGGATTTGTTCCTTGTGGAGGTTGAGGAGCCCAATGTTGGGCATCCCTTCATCCACCTGGCCCTTGCTGATCTGTTATGGGCTGTTTTCTCTGAAATGAGAGAACAGGAGGGGTTGAGTGAGATAGAAGAGAATGGCACAGTTGTTAGTGTTGGTGGAGGTGAGGGAAGAGTGGTGAGGTGCCTTGAGTGAAAGAGTCGGTATGGCAGGCAGCATACAGAGTTGCTCGTGTCAGGGCTTGGGAGTGTGGAGAGCTGGGGATAGGGAACACATGAGGAAGGAAATTGCATTCAGCAGTGACAGTTGTAAAGAATTAGTTTTTAGCAGGAGGTAGTTTCTAACCTTCTTATAGCACTGTGGGCATTTCTTCAGACAGCTGAGTTGTATTGATTGGAATGGGAATCTCGGAGAAGGCAGTATCTGATGGAATGGCTTCCTCTGTCAGTCTGCAGCTGGGTGGGGTGGGAGAAGAGGTCATGCCTCGTCTGCACCACTGATCAACAAGGATATCCAGGTCCCTGTCGACATAACAGTGCAACTATTTTCCTTGCCTGCAATGTTTGAGGAAAAGGTGACATCCTTTGTAGGACAATGTCAGAATGCCAGTGCCCATCCGGGTATGCAACAGCATTTTAAAATCATGCAGGTGCCTGAAATGCTGGTCCTTCCAGGATATCCAGTAAATTGGCGGCTTCTTCCGGTTATGGTCAGATGGTAAAATAGGGCCGATGCCAGACAGGAGTTGATGAGGTGGATTTAGGATAGTACGGTGGGTGGTGGATGAGGTGGATTTGGGATGATAAGGTGGGTGGTAGATGAGGTGGATTTGGGATGGTATGGTGGTTGGTAGATGAGGTGGATATGGGATGGTATGGTGGTTGGTAGATGAGGTGGATATGGGATGGTTGATGAAGTGGATTTGGGATGATGTGGTGGTTGGTAGATAAGGTGGAAGTGGGGATGGTGGGTGGTTGATGAGTTGATTTGGGATGGTATGGTATGAAATCACACCAGGCCTCACTGACAGCAAACCTCAAAAAAACTGACCCTGCCACAATATCACATCATTCAGCCCAAAGACTGATTCCACAGCCTTTTGAGGAAGACAATCCCAAAGATTCATGAGTTTCTGTACAAAAAAAAGAGCCCCATCTGCCTTAAATGGATTTTTTAAAAAATACTTAATTCTAAGTTACAGTATTCTAAGCTTCATAAATAGGGATATTGAGTACAACAGCAGGGTTGTGATAAACTATATAAGATATTGCAGTACTGTATACAGCTCTAACCACATTATAGGATGTATGTGGAGGCATGGGGAGAGTGCAGAAGAGGTTCGCAAGAAGGCTGATACTGCAGAGCATTAGCACTATCCCTCATGAATATGTGCATGGAAGTTAACGGTTATGATCATGAATATGGAAGGGTTTGGAGGTGGTGTTGGGGAAGAGTTTGAATTGGTGGAAGAAGGAAACAGACTGGCAGGTGGGGAATGAACCTTTTCCTTTCTGTCTCCTTCCTTCTGTTTGTCCCATCTGTTCACTCTCTCTGTACCCTGATCCTCCTCTGACCATGTCTATTTCCAGTTTAAATGTTACGCCTGTTTTGTGCACATGCACAGTATGGACTTTGCAGGGTGTGGTACCCTACAAATTAGTTTTTTCCTAGTGAGTGCACATACACATTTTTCCCTCAGTTCCAGTATCAGCAGATACTGCTTTACAAGAATGGTTCCAATGATGAAACACTTCAATCATAAGGAGAAGATGAGACTGTTTTTTTTTTGGAGAGGTGAAGCATTAGAGGAAATTTAATAGAAATGTTCAAAGTCATGAGAGGTCTCTACAGAGAGGATAGGGAGAAAACGCACTCACTTATAAATGGATCAGGAACCAGAGTGCTTCTTTTAAAGTCTTTGAAGAAGTAAATGCGAAGAGAAAGAAAATTCACACAGTGGGTAGTTAGGGAACAGAATGCACTGATAGAAGTGAGGTGGAGACAGGTTCAATTGAGACACCTAAGAGTGCATTGGATGTTTATTTAAATATAAATAATTTGCAGTTACGGGAAAAAGGCATGAGATTGGCATCAAGTTAAAATGCCTAGAGGGCCATCCATGGGAGACATGTTGGTTTGAATTAACTCCTTCTGCATCATAAAATTCTGCTACTCTATGATTCCTCTGCAACAGGAAACATCTTTTCCACATCCACCTGGCTAAACCCCCTCAGGATTTTATATGCTTCATTCAAATCACTGGTTACTCTTCCAAACTCCACAGGGTACGAGTCTAACCTGGCAAACACTTTTTCACAGCACAATCCGTTCATTCTGGGTATTAGCTAACTAAACCTTCTCTGAACTGCTTGCAGTTCACTTAAATAATTCCTGGAATAAGGAGACAAAACTATAGACAGTACTGGCTACTTTTGTCATCCAGATGGAGTCTTACCAGTGCTCTTAGACAGAACCTCCCTACTCTTGCATTCAATCCCCCTTACAATAAACAATAACATTTGAACAGCTTTCCTAATTACTTGGTCCACTTCACTGTTTACTTTTGTGATTCATGCGCCAGGATACCCAGATTCCTCTGCATCTCAAAACTCTGCAATATCATTTAGATATTATGTTTTTGTTTCATTCATCCCTATATGATAGATAATTTCACTTTTTCCTACATCATACTCCAGCTTTCAGATCTTTGTCCACTTATTCAACATATCAATACACCTTTGTAGACTTCTTATGCCTTCTTAAAACTTACTTTTCCAATTATCTTTATGTAACCAGCAAATTCAGAAACATTTGGACTTTCCATTAAGTCATTTAAATTAATTATAAGAAGTGGAGGGCTCAGCACCTATCCCTATGGTAAACCAGTCATTACATCTTGCCAAAGGGAAAAGAATTAATTTATGCCTGCTCTGTTTCCTGTTAGCTAGCAAATCTTCCATCCATGCTAATGTTACCCCAACACTATGAACCTCTATTGTCTGCAATAAACTTTAGGGTGACACCTTATCAAATGCTTTCTGAAAATCTTAGTAGATCTATCAGTTCCCTTTTATCCACAGCACATGCTACTTCAACCAAGAAGTCCAATAAATTAGTTAAACAGATTTCCCCTTCATAAAACCATGTTGATTCTGTCTGATTACAATGTTATTTTTTCTACATGTACAGCTCTAATAGCTTCTAATATTTTTTCTATGTCAGATGTTAACCAAATGTCTGAAAGTTTGTGTTTTAAGCTACATACCTCAAATTTCTTTAATGTTATCTCTTCCAACAAGAACAAATTAAGCTTCTCTGACTCATCAAAGCTCGTGTGTTGTGCATAAAGAATGCCCTCCAATCCATAGTATGGCACTACCACTTTGTTAAATGGGATATATTTATAACAGATGGAGCAACTCAAGACTGGGCAGTCATGACATACTGTTGACCATCAACAGTAGCAGAAGTACATTCCAGCACAATCTGCAATCTCATGGCCTGACAAACCCCCACTTTACCATTACTATCACGCAAGGGGATCAACTGTGTTTCATGAAAAGTGGAGGATGCACCAGGCATATCTTAAAAATGAGATGTCAACCTCATGAAGGTACAACACAGAACTACAGGACCACTTGCACCCCAGCAGCATAAGCAGCCGAGATAAAGCTAAATTATTTGGTAATTGACAAATCATATCTAAGCTCTGTAGTCCAGTTACACCCCGTAGTGAATGATACGGGACAATTAGACAAATCATTGACAAATGAGGCTCCTCAAATATCCCATCCTCAATGAAGGGGAGCCTTCAGTGCAAACATTAACGATGAATCTTTCCAACAGTCTTCAGCCACAAGTGCCAAATGCATGATCCATCTCTAGACATCCCCAGAATCATAGATGCTGGTCTTCTATTTATTCAATGCAATGGGTACTGTAATGGCTATGGACTCTGACAATATTCCAGCAATTCCTGAAAACAAGTGTTCCAGAACTTACTGTTCCCTTAGCTAAACTGTTCAGTACAGCTATGACAGAGGCATCCCTCAACATTGTGGAAAATGGCCTAGGTACATCCTGTATACAAAAAGCAGGACAAAGTTTGGACTCATCTGTCTACTCTTGATCATCAATAAAGTGATAGAAAGTGTCATCAACACTGCTATCAAGCAACAACTGCTTAGTAACAACTTGCTCATCGATGCTTAGTTCATGTAAAAATAAAATTCATTTAATAAAATTAGATTGCTACATCTTGTGGGCGCTGCTGGACACTATGTCATCCAGATGGAACACATCATTAGTAAACGTTTGCTACTTGAGTTGAGGAGCCGAGGTCAGAGATGCCAACATTGTTCCACATCAAGGAGGGTGAGTGTTACCCAGACACTTTGCTCCAAGGGACAGTTACATCCCAAGGATCAGTTAATTCAAACTTGATCTTTGAACAGGGATAGGAGAACATGACTGCATGTGACGCAAGTACTGAAACACAAGTAGTGGCTTTGGTGAAGCCTCAAACCTTGCAATTCTCCAACACTTACAAAAGTTTTGCAAGCTGTATGGATGAAGTTGGGGATGGCTTAGAGAATGAGCACACTAACCATGGCACCAAGTACAGAGAGCTATTTGAGTAGGGCAAGGAAGGCAAGGAGGAGTAGTGATAGGGGACAGTACAGTTAGGGGAAGTGAGCCATGAGTCAGTCTTAAAGGCTGTATGACTGCCCAGTGCCAGGGTTAAGAATACCCAACCCAAGTCAGAGAGGAACTTAGAATGGGAATGGGAGGAATTCAATTCACATTAAAACCAACTGCATTGAAAGGATGAAAAAGGAAATTCTCCTGATAGATATTGGGACAGTTGGGGGCTAAAGCCAAAAACAGATATTCCAAGGCATTTATCTCGGGATTAGTTTATTACTTTAATCTACTTACTTTCTGTAGGGAGCTCAAGCTCGTCTGGGGAATAGTGAAAGAGCGCACAGGAGATTGAGTTTAATGCAGATGAGAGTGAGCCAGCATGGGAGAGAATGTAAGAGTGGAGTAGAGTGAGCTCAGATTGGGGGAGGGGGAAGAGGGCAAGTCCAGCACAAGAGTGCTAAAGGTCCCCAAGATATCTGCAGCAGTGGTGAGAGCAGGCAGAATGAGGTCTTCTGTCATCTGTGGCAGCATCAAATGCAGGGAGATTCAGCCCAACACAGGAGATTGAACCCTTATGGGTACTGGGAGCCCACCATGGCCAAATACTTAGAAATGACCGCAATGTTGAACATTTAACTATATTTCCTTACTTTTCTACTTAAAATTTTATAGCTAGGTATCTTTGTACTTAGAGGAGAAAGTGAGGTCTGCAGATGCTGGAGATCAGAGCTGGAAATGTGTTGCTGGAAAAGCGCAGCAGGTCAGGCAGCATCCAGGGAACAGGAGAATAGACGTTTCGGGCATAAGCCCTTCTTCAGGAATCAGAAGAAGCCCTTTCCTGAAGAAGGGCTTATGCCCGAAACGTCGATTCTCCTGTTCCCTGGATGCTGTCTCCTGTTCCCTGGATGCTGCCTGACCTGCTGCGCTTTTCCAGCAACACATTTCCAGCTATCTTTGTACTTAAGATGGCGCTATGAACGGTGACCCTGCAAACTTTTCACTGTACTGCTCTATCCCTGCACTCGAGTACACGTAACAATAAAATCTAATTCTAATTCAGGCATGGGCAAATAAGCACAGGGTAAATAAAGGCAAAGAGTTAAATGGGTAGTTCAGAGATTGGCTTGGGATGTAGGTTTCAGGATGTAGGTTTGCTGGCTGAGCTGCAAAGTTCATTTCTAGACGTTTCAATTAATGGGTCAATGGCACCAGTAGTGGGGTAGAAGGAAGCTGTTCCAGTCAGAAACGCTTCACTTAAACTGTGCTGGGAAAAACGTCAGGAAGTAACTGTATGAATAACTGTAGAGAGGGCTTTAAACTTAATAGAGGGGGTGGGGGAAGGCAAAATTCTGAAGACTGGATTTGTAAACTTACAAAGAGAAAGAAATTAATTGTTTAATGATTCCACCACATCTGGAAACAGGCCCTTCGGCCCAACAAGTCCACACCGACCGAAGAGTAACCCACCCAGACCCATTCCCCGACCCTATATTTACCCCTGACTAATGCACTTAACACTATGGGCAATTTACCATGGCCAATTCACCTGACCTGCACATCTTTGGACTGTGAGAGGAAACCGGAGCACCCGGAGGAAACCCACGTAGACACAGGGAGAATGTGCAAACTCGACACAAACAGTCGGCCGAGGCTGGAAGAATAATAAATTACTTGGGCAATTTACTACTTGAATAACGTCTATAGTGACTTAATATTCATTCAATAACTAAATAACAGATATACTGAAAACAATCTCCTTTTTTTTCTCTTAATGTTGTAAATCTGGAATGTGCAAGTAAATAAATTATTGAAAGTCTAAGAGGCTAAAAAATTGTAGTCACTTAAGATATGACACCATTACCTACATATACATAGCCTTTAAGCTTGGAATTGTAAATTCAATTGTTTAAGCCAAAATACATGAATTATTTACAATCCCTTTCATCTGTGTTTTACAACAGGCGTGTGATCTCACGGCTGACAGATTTATGACGCAACAAATATCTTGGTTTAACGTGATGCCGTT
Source organism: Chiloscyllium plagiosum (assembly GCF_004010195.1). Lineage (NCBI taxonomy): Eukaryota > Metazoa > Chordata > Chondrichthyes > Orectolobiformes > Hemiscylliidae > Chiloscyllium > Chiloscyllium plagiosum. The sequence goes on from NC_057729.1 coordinate 8,989,787, forward strand.
TTGAGAAATGTAGGAAACATTAATATGATGTGATTTTTCAGTACTGTAACTCACCTATTGCTTCTCTCCCCCCTCCCCCGGTCCGACGTGGACATTAGTGTTAACACTGAAACTTAGATTTCAACAAGACCAAAGCCAAAAAGGATACAAGCAAGCAACGCGGAACAATTTGGCGAATTTCCTCATTTCTTGGTTTCTTGGAGAAAGTGGAGGTCAACAGAGCTGGACCTGCCTCTGGACACCATAGGGAAAGAGTCGAAAATGACGGAATAATCGAATTCGGTTCAACAAAGGAGCGCAGAGGCTACGATGGTTCTAACAGAAAGGAAATTTCTAACACTTTCTGTGAAAGCTGTGTGACTTAAAAGCCTGTACGTGTAGCCTGGCGTGACTGCAAATCGTACATCAGACCCGGGGACATCTCTCCCTCAGCTCATTCCTCCGATCCCACAGATCCTGTGCTGCAGTGAAACACTTGCCTAGAGATCTGTCATCTATTACCTCAACGCCCAGCCACCCCAGCACCCACCGTCCTCTCATGGAGTCGTTCAATTGCTGCCAGAAACGGAAAAGAAACCGCAAAACGCGCTGGGACCTCCAGTACGCCAGTGTCAGCTCCTCCGTGGATGCTCATGTGCAGCAGGTCAGTCCGGGAGCTCAGGGCTACGCTGGGAACGGAATGTGCAGCCGGTTGAAAGTTGCTGCCTCGAAATCCGCCACGGATGCTCTCTGTATCATTAACCCGGGGCCGCAGACATCCAGCCCTGCCGAGAAACCGAGCTGCAGGAAACGCAAGAGGACTTGCAAAGCCACCGCGAAGCCCGGCTACGTGGTGACCACGCCGCTGTATGAAGCGGAATTAGCCGCCACCAAGAGCACTTGCAAAATGCCGAGCTCCCGCCTGGCTCCCCCGACTTTCAGTACGCCCGAAGCCGTCACTAGCAAGTCCCAGCACATCTCAAGACCCATTGCTGCAAAAAGCCAGACCAGAGTAAATGCAGGAGCGAGGGCCTGCGGGGTTAAGAGGGACTGTTGGAAATCCCCAGCAGATAATGTGGAGAGAGAGACCGGGTTCATGTTCCAGGTCGGTGACCCGCTAGCAGCAGCACTCAACCCCCTTGTATATTGTACCAGCGTCAGCTCCCACTCGGAGCCGGCAACGTGTCCCGTGAAATCAGCGCCCCCGAGACGGAAGAGAAGCCGGAAACCTCCGCTGGAGACGCCCCCTGCCCTGGAACTTCGTGCCTTCGGCTCCACCGACCAAGCCAAGAGGCGAAAACTCTCCGCGGAACCCACCCGGCAGACTCTGTGCGATCGGTCCCAGCCACCCGCCGGGACCCCCTTCAAGAAAGCCGGGAGAAGGAAATCGAAAAGAACGAAGAAAACGCCAGTGAAAAAGTTCTCCCGTCAGCCAAGCCGTTCCCCAAAGCCAACTTCTTTCCCTCCAGATCCAACTGCGCAGCTCTGCTGCATCTTCCCCGATTCTGCCACACGGTTATGTTGCTTCCTGCCGGATACCAGCGTGCAACTGTGCTACTTACTTCAAGATCCTGCACCAAAACCGTGTTGCCACACTCCAGACCCCACACCAAAACCGTGTTGCCGCACTCCAGATCCCACACCAAAACCGTGTTGCCACACTCCAGATCCCACCCCCAAACCGTGTTGCCACACTCCAGATCCCACACCCAAACCGTGTTGCCACACTCCAGATCCCACACCCAAACCGTGTTGCCACACTCCAGACCCCGCACCAAAACCGTGTTGCCACACTCCAGATCCCGCACCAAAACCGTGTTGCCACACTCCGGATCCAATCCAAAAACTGTGTTGTCACCGTCCCCATTCTGCCCCAAAGCTGTCCTGCTACACTGCAGATCCTATTCCAAAACTGTGCTGTCACCCTCCAAATCCTGCCCAAAGACTGTGCTGCCACACCCAAAATCCAGCTGTGAACCCATGTCAGCACTCTTCATATCCTGTCCAGAAGCTGTTCTGTTGCTCTCTAGATCCTGCCCCAATGCTGTTCTGCCATTCAGAAAATCCTGCCCTGGAGCCACATTGGCAAACTCCAATTACTGCCCCTGAGCCACACTGGCGCACATCAGATCCTGTGTCTAAGCTACAATGGCAAGATCCAACTATTGCTCCTGAACCACACTGGCACACATCAAATCCTGCCTCTAAGCCATATTGGCAAACTCCAACTATTGCCCCTGAGCCACACTGGCACACATCAAATCCTGCCTCTAAGCCACAATGGCAAGCTCCAAGTACTGCCTCTGAGCCGCATTGGCGCACATCAAATCCTGCCTCTAAGCCACAATGGCAAGCTCCAAGTACTGCCCCTGAGCCACTTTGGCACACATCAAATCCTGCCTCTAAGCCACAATGGCAAACTCCAACTACTGCCTCTGAGCCACATTGGCACACATCAAATCCTGCCTCTAAGCCACATTGGCAAACTCCAACTACTCCCCCTGAGCCACACTGGCACACATCAAATCCTGCCTCTAAGCCACAATGGCAAACTCCAACTACTGCCTCTGAGCCACATTGGCACACATCAAAACCTGCCTCTAAGCCACATTGGCAAACTCCAACTACTGCCCCTGAGCCACACTGGCACACATCAAATCCTGCCTCTAAGCCACATTGGCAAACTCCAACTACTGCCCCTGAGCTACATTGGCACACATCAAATCCTGCCTCTAAGCTACAATGGCAAACTCCAACTACTGCTCCTGAGTCACATTGGCACACATCAAGTCTTGCTGCTGAACCACACTGGCATACATCAGATCATGCCTCTAAGCCACAATGGTACACTCCGGTTACAGCCCCTGAACCACACTGGCATACATCAGACCCTACGCCTGAACCACACTGGCGCACATTAGATCCTGCCCCTGAATCACACTGGCAAACTCCAATTACTGCCCCTGAACCACACATGCACACATCTGATCCTAACCCTGAGCCACACTGGAACGCTTCAGAATCTACTCCAAGGACACATTGGCGTATTACAGTTACCGTCCCAGAGCCATGCTGTGGACCTCCAGATCCTGTCCTCCAGCCACAATTGCAATCTCCAATTACTGTTCCAGAACCACAATTGCAATCTCCAATTACTGTTCCAGAACCACAATTGCAATCTCCAATTACTATCAAAGAGCCACAATTGCAATCTCCAATTACTGTCCCAGAGCCACAACTGCAATCTCCAGTTACTGTCCCAGAACAACAATCACATTCTCCAATTACTGTCCCAGAGCCACAACTGCAATCTCCAGTTACTGTCCCAGAACAACAATCGCATTCTCCAATTACTGTCCCAGAGCTACAATTGCAAACTCCAGTTACTGCCCCAGAGCCACACCCACAATTTCCAATTACCTTGCAAGAGTCTAAATTGCAGTCTCCAGATCCTGCACCAGAACTATGCTGGCAATCACCAAATCTTGCTTCAGAATGGTGGTATTTCCTTTCAGATCCTACCAGAGAATTGAGATACATTTTTCCAGATCTTATCACAGAACCTTGTTGCATTCTTCCAGATCCTGCCCTGGAACTGCATCAGCCATCTCTTGATCCTATCCTAGATCCATTTTGCATTCTTCCAGATCCTTCTCCAGACCTTCCCTATGTACTTCCAGATCCTGCCATGGCACCATACTGCATTCTTCGAGAAACTGCTGTGGAGCCATGCTACATTTTTTCTGAAGCTGCCTCACAGCCATACTGTATGCTTGCAGATCCTGTTCCAAAGCCATCTGACTTACTTTCAGATTCTGTCCCAAAGCCACACTGCTCCAATCCACAGCCAGCCTTGCATGTCTACTGTCCCCTTGCAGAACCATGCAACCCATTGACAAATTCTGACCTTAAGTCAAGCTACCTCTATGCAAATCCTGTCATGGAGCCATTCTGTTGCTCTCCAGAACCTGCCCTGATAAATACTGGCTTGGAACCAAGCTACGTTTCCCTGGATGCTAGCCATTCCCCTGTAAATAATGCCTCAGTATTCTACTGTCTTTCAGTAAATGGTATTTCAGAACCAAGTTACCTATTTTTAAATCCCTCAATGGAAACATGTTCCATTTACTCAAATACTGTTCCTGAGGATTTTTGCCTCTCTCTAAATGCTGTTTTGGAATTATGTGGCTTTGACATTAATGATGACTTGCAGGAAATCTGCACTTCCCCAAATTCAGTTCAGTTTCCTAGATGCCTGTCTGCAAACTCTGATCGGGAGATGGGCTGCACTGTAAAACTTGATCAGAACAAACCTTACACCCCTGCAACATTCAACACAATTGAGGAGATAAGCATTACTTCGACAAATACCCCTTTCAAGAATTCAAACACATCGACAAAAAACATTCCAGAGAAACTTCATAATACTGCAAAACCTGCCTCTGAGGAATGCTGCAATTACACAATGCTCTTGACAAAACAATGCTGCATTAGCCCAACAACTGATGTAGTAATCTGTAGCATATCTCCAAGCATCCACCAGGTAGCACCGCACATCTCTTTGAATCCCTGCATGTTGGCACACAGCACATCTTCAAATCTCAGCCAGGCAATACACCACATTTCTTTAAGATTCTGCATGTTGACATGCAGCACATCTACAAATCCAAGCACAGATACACAAAACACATTTCTGAGCCTCAGTGAGATAACTGACAATTCCTTGAATTATGTTGCAGAAAATTGCCATATATCATCTTACCCATCTTCAAAATCTATCAAACAGGCATCCTGCACTTTCCAAAACATCATTCCCAAACATTCCAATACTTCAACAAAACTTAGTCCAAAAACATTCATCATCTCATCCAACCATGTCCAAATATTCTTCCAGTTACCAAAATCTGCCACAGAGACATCCTGCAACTCACCAAGGCCAGAGCCAATCTGCACCTTTTCAAATTCTGCCACAGACACTTCTCTGAATCATACTCCTGAGAAATGCAATATCAAACAAATAATCTTCCTCAATTTACAAGACTCCCCCTCAAAGTCTTGTACTGATGATGAAGATAAAGTGAAGAGAAAGCCCAGGCCATCGTGACTATGACATAATTCTTACAGTGTACATCTGGACGAACTGCTAAGGAAAATATCCAGTCCAACAAAGACTGAAGCTCACCTTTTTGTGACTTTAATTCAGAAGTATGTCCTTGAAATGTAGTCAAGCAAACAGTGTTAGAAATGTCCAATGTTTCACAGTACAGAATAAAGTAACATCATTAATTTGGAACTGAAATACAATGCCACAATATCTATTACGATAACATAGTGAACTTGAAACTTGGAAACTGTGCAGGTATTCTAAATTTATATTTGTACAAAGTTAACAAAATTGTAATTTACTCAAGGTTGAGAAGCATTTTTATAATTTGAAAGTATAGGAATGCAGACTCAACATTAAATGGAAAGCAGTGGATTCCAGAAAATAAACACATAAATAACATTAGATTGTTTCAGTTGTAAATATTGCATCTATGATAGCATTTTGGCTACATTTTCATGGGCTTGTTTTCCATTTTGATTATATTTACATCAGTGTGGTGTTTTTTAAGTGAATAATGTATTTGCAAAGGTGAAGAATTATCCTTCTAATAAGCATAACAATTCTATTATTGAGAACATTGAGGTATTTGTTAAGTACTGAGTAGCTATTTGAAGCTGAGGAGCTATTTGAAGCTGAGGAATTCTAAATGTGACAAGTGAAGTCGCACATATATTTAAAAGAGTGCCAAGGTGGAGAGGTTGGAATGTTTTAAAATGGTATTTCAAGTTGCACGTCTTTATGCTTCTATATTACCATTTGGTACCCTGAGTAGCTCTTGTTATTATACTGAAAACATATTACTGGGAGAGAATAAGCTGTCAGGTAGTGAGTGCCAGGAAATTTGTGTGGAGGAAAACAGAAGTCATAGAGTCATAGAGATGTACAGCATGGAAACAGACCCTTGGGTCCAACCTGTCCATGCTGACCAGATATCCCAACCCAATCTAGTCCCACCTGCCAGCACCAGGCCCATATCCCTCCAAACCCTTCCTTTTCATATACCCATCCAAATGCCTCTTAAATGTTGCAATTGTACCAGCCTCCACCATACTTGGTAGAAAGAATATAAAGTGAGAGAGAGAGAGAGAAAGTACAACCAGAGTAAATTAAAGAGCAATACTTCTAAATTTGTTTTAAAGCTTTTTCACTTATACCATTCTAATAGACCAGTGACAACCAAGAATAAATGAAAACTTCATTGTATTCCATTGTCGACACTAAGCCATGTAACATACACAAAATTGCTAGAAAAATACATGCTTTTAGATCTCTGCTGACACTGTTCTTGAATGGAAGAAAAACTATGGTTAACTCCAATTTTTGTTGTCCTTCTTTCCCTCCCTATACGGTAATAGGTTATTGCCATTTATAGAGAATATTTAATGAGATGTTCACTGATGTTAATATACTGCATTCATATAAGACAGCAACGTCATTTATTTTCTGCTTAAGGAAAACAAGGTCCCTTCAAACATTAGAGAGTATAGATACAAATAATTCTTCTATACCACTATTAGCCATTCCATTTTCAAACCAGGCAAATGCCAAACCTGAACCTCTTAATCTGTTACTTTACCAATGGTGTCAAAATAACAAAACATACTAGAGCAGTGACAGTTGTAAATTATAGAGACACTGAACATAAATCATCTGTCCATTTATAAACCATTTTTATTTTGAGAGTGTTCACTGTATGTGCTGTAAAAAAAATGTTCAACAATCTTTAAATCAACAGCCGAGGTTATGATCAGCATCTAACCAGCAAACAACAATACAACCAAATTAAGTATAAGCTGTGCATCAAAATGCTTCTAAATACAGCAAAATCTATTTCTAATAATACTCTTTGACAATGAACAACTGCACCATGCAGGTTCAGGGAAATGTACTTCTGGGTCAGTTTGTCATCAGACACACATAGCTTTTCAAGTGAGGACAGAGACATCTGGGGTGCCATGAATATGTTATGGGCCAGGCCAGACCTCCTCAAGACATTAAGAAAGTAGCCCATAATCTAGTTGTTTCAAGCAAATATAAGGTGAATATTCTAGGAGCGACATAGCTGGTCAAACCACTCGGTTTTAAACAAAACAATTTATTTATACAGGAACAAAAGAAAACTGAATTTAGAATAACGTAACAATTTGAAAACCCAACCAACACAAAACCGCAAGTTAACACAGGGCTGTTCCAATTTCCTGCAACATCCCAGAATACACTCCTTGGCAAAAAGGTAAATTCAAACGCAGGTTAATACAGGAGAGAGATTGCAGGGAGAGTCACCCAGAAAATCTCTGTAAAATCCAGGAACCTTTTGTCCCCAGCAGCTTTCTTTGACCAGCGGCGTCAAACAGACTGCCTGCCAAAACCAAACCAAACTGAACCAGAAAAACACCCTGAACTAGGAGAACTGGCCACTTCCCATTCATTGTACAAGTGTTTAAAAAGAATCTTAGAAATCTGTTCAAGTAGATATTTCCAGACATATCAGAACCTTTGCCTTTAAGACCCTGCTTGAAAAAAAAGGGCAAAACAACCTTGTTAAAGGGGCAGCATGGTCACAAATTTTTTAAAAAGTTGGAATCCAATAACAATCCATTGTTTTTCATCATCTCAGAATCAGATAAAGTATACATTTTGAATAAGTGAAATGTCAGACTGTGTCCCATGTTTTAAGGTGCAAAAGGGTTTGATACATTGAAGGTTAATCATGGTTCAGAACTTTGGGCACATCTGATTTCACAGTGGGCTCCTTCATATGTTGCTGTCATGTCCATAATACATGAAATAGTTCATAAATAGCTTTAAAAAACTTGTTTATCTTAAAATGGCATTTGCTGGACTAAATTTGGCTGCAATTAGTCATATTATTTTTATGAGTTAGCTATAATCCCAGAAAATGTTCAAAGGATAAATCGAAAAATACCAACGTTCTGAAATCTGATATCTCCCATACCTGAGCCATGTTTCTCAAATTGCCAGATGAACTCAGGGCATGGTTAGGAACAAGGGACTGGGATATCATAGCAATTACAGAAATGTGGCTTAGGGGTGGACAGGAATGGCAGCTTAATGTTACAGGATACAAATGTTGTAGGAAGGATAGGAAGGGGGGGGCAAGGGATGAGGGGGTGGCATTTTTGATAAGGGATAGCATTATTGCTATACTTCGGGAGGATATTTCTGGGAATACATCCAGGGACTTTATTTGGGTAGAACTGAGAAATAAGAAGACAGAGGGTTGTGGTAGAGGGTTGTTTTTCAGACTGGAGGCCTGTGACCAGTGGTGTGCCACAAGGATTGGTGTGAGGTCCACTACTTTTCATCATTTATATAAATGATTTGAATGTGAACATAGGAGGTATGATGAATAAGTTTGCAGATGACACCAAAATTGGATGTGCAGTGGACAGCAAAGTAGGTTACCTCAGGGTACAACGGGATCTTGATCAGGTAGGCCAATGGGCTGAAGAGTGGCAAATGGAGTTTATTTTAGATAAATGTGAGGTGCTGCATTTTGGAAAACCAAATCAAAGTTACATTTATACACTTAATGGTAAGGTCATGGGGAGTATTGCTAAACAAAGAGACTTTGGAGTTCATAGTTCCTTGAAAGTGGAGTAGATAGGATAATGAAGGCATTTGGTATGCTTTCCTTTAATGGTCAGAGCATTGAGAATAGTAGTTGAGAGGTCCTGATGTGGCTGTACAGGAGCATTGGTTCGGCCACTTTGGGAATATTGTGTGCAGTTCTGGTCTCCTTCCTATTGGAAGGATGTTGTGAAACTTGAAAGGGCTCAGAAGAGACTTACAAGGATGTTACCAAGGTTGGAGAATTAGTGCTATTGGGAGAGGCTGAATACGCTGGAGCTGTTTTTCTTGGAGACTGAGGGGTGACCTTATAGAGGTATATAAAATCATGAGGAGAATGGATAGGGAAAATAGACAAGATCTTTTTCCCTGGGATGGGGAAATCCAGAACTAGAGGGCAAAAGTTTAGGATGAGAGGGGAAAGATATAAAAGGGACTTAAAGGGAGTTTATTTTAGATAAATGTGAGGTGCTGCATTTTGGAAAACCAAATCAAAGTTACATTTATACACTTAATGGTAAGGTCATGGGGAGTATTGCTAAACAAAGAGACTTTGGAGTTCATAGTTCCTTGAAAGTGGAGTAGATAGGATAATGAAGGCATTTGGTATGCTTTCCTTTAATGGTCAGAGCATTGAGAATAGTAGTTGAGAGGTCCTGATGTGGCTGTACAGGAGCATTGGTTCGGCCACTTTGGGAATATTGTGTGCAGTTCTGGTCTCCTTCCTATTGGAAGGATGTTGTGAAACTTGAAAGGGCTCAGAAGAGACTTACAAGGATGTTACCAAGGTTGGAGAATTAGTGCTATTGGGAGAGGCTGAATACGCTGGAGCTGTTTTCCTTGGAGACTGAGGGGTGACCTTATAGAGGTATATAAAATCATGAGGAGAATGGATAGGAAAAATAGACAAGATCTTTTTCCCTGGGATGGGGAAATCCAGAACTAGAGGGCAAAGGTTTAGGATGAGAGGGGAAAGATATAAAAGGGACTTAAAGGACAACATTTTCATGCAGAGAGTGGTGCGTGTTTGGAATGACTTGCCAAAGGAAGTGATGGAGCCTGGTATATTTAAAAGGCATATGGATGCGTACATGAATAGGAAAAGTTTAGGGGGATAATGGCTAAGTGCTGGCAAATAGGGCTAGGTTAGTTTAGGATATCTGGTTGGCATGGATGAGTTGGATTGAAGGGTTTGGTTCCATGCTGTACATCTCTACAACTGTATGACTCTAAGTCTGCTTGCAAGATCGTCTACACAAAACCAGACTTCACTTGGAGCTGAGCTTGGCTGAAGTCCAATTTGTCCTCAAAACGTGGTTCCCTGGAATAATTCTGTTATAGTAAGAAAATTAGAAGAAAGTGAGGACTACAGTTGCTGGAACTCAGAGTCAAGAGTGTAGTGCTGGAAAAGCACAGCAGGTCAGGCAGCATCCAAGGAGCAGGAGAATTGACATTTCAGACATAAGCCCTTCATCAAGATTACTGATGCTGCCTGACCTGCCGTGCTTTTCCAGCACGACACTCTAAGAAAAATTAGACCTGCCATAGATGAAATTTAGTGAAGGGTCACCAGATTGATTCTGAGGATGGCAGTCTTGTGGTATAGCAAGGGATTGAGTCAACTGAGCCTGTTTCAATGGAATTTCAAAGAATGAGACAGGATGAGTATGTGTTGTCATATGGTTTGATTAGACTGGATTCAGAGATCTAGAACAGTGGGTCATGGTGTCAGGCTATTCAGTAGGCCTTTTTAAACTGGGTTGAGGAGAAATTTCTTTGCTCATTATGATGAACCTGTTGAATTGTCACTACAGAATACACAGGGTATAAAGTGATGATATGGCGGAGTGGTATGGGTGACCTGAGGGACTGTAGAGGATACACAGGACAGAGAGTTAGCATTGACAATCTAAGGAAGCACACAGAATACATGGGAGAAGCCCTGGAACTCCCTATAGTTACAAAGATTCGTGGAAGCAAAGCTACAGACCTGGTTGAGCTACAAATAATACTGGCAGTGATGGAGGTCTGAAAATTTTTCAGCATCTTCAGACTTAGCTTTAAGTCACTTGTTCTAGCAGCAACATGGAAGAAATGTTTAGAACATCAGAGAGCAAACCCTTGTGGTAAGATTCAACAAAGAAGAATCTACAATCACAGGTAAACACATTACAGACCTGGTAAGAGACATGGTTCAGCAGGAGAAAGCACTTCCCTGGAGAAAAGTATCAGTAGTCCTGAAGCAGATGCAGACTACACTGCATTGTAGTGGTCTGCAGGAACAGTTCAGAGTTCAAATCTAGCCAGAGAGTGAACTTGCAGTACAGGCTCCTTGAGTGAAGTTAAAACTTGGTGGCTAATGGAAAACTTTAAACAACAGTGCAGTACTACAAAAACAAAAACAGAAATTGCTGGAAAAGCTCAGCATCTGTGGAGAGAAATCAGAATTAACGTTTCAGGTCCAGTGACCCTTCCTCAGAACTGCTTTTCCACTGATTTCTGTTTTTGTTTCTGATTTCCAGCATCCGCAGTTCTTTAGGTTGTTAACTAGTGCAGTGCTACATCTGGGAAAGTGAAAAATACTTACAGACTGGTTAAGTGTCAGTACAATGGAAGGTAGGAATCATGAGTAATGGCTACAGCAAGGGAAATGAAGCAATCTAAAGTCAAGGTGCAGAACAGGGAATGTCATGAATCAAGAATTAAAGTGGGAAAGAGGAAGATTAGAAGCATAAGCAGCCTTGGTCTAATGGCAAAAAGGTTCTGAGCCTGAATGGCATTGTGCCTCAGTGGTTAACACTGCTGCCTTATAATACCAGGGACCTGGGTTTGATTTCACCCTTAGTTGACTGTGTGAAATTTGCGTATTCTCTCTGTGACTGTTTGGGTTTCCTCTGAGTGATCTGATTTCCTCCTACAGTCCAAAGATGTACAGGTTAGGTGGATTGGCGATGCTAAATTACTCATAGTTTCTAGGAATGTGCAGGCTAGATGGGTTAGCCACAGGAAATGCAGGATTACAGGAACACCGGTGCATCGGTGTGGGTCTCAGTGGGATGCTGTTCAGTGTGCAGGTGTGACTTGATGGGCTGAATGGCCCACTGCCACACAGTGGAGATTCTAACATTCTTTATCAAAGTCACAGAAAGGGCAGGTCATCTTTTACGAAAATCATGTTAACGGTGAATATCATTTGTTGAAACATGGGGAGCAGGAATAATTCAAAAAGAAAACATGAGAAAAGGTGGAATCATTATTGAAGGCACAGGACATGGGAATTGTCTGAAAAAAAAGTTAAAAGATGTGGGATTCATCTCTTAATGTCACGAATAGTGGGGTCATTTAGTAAAACAATGATTACAGTTCAAACCAGAAGTGGTGGGTTTCATTCAGTGAAACTTTTAAAGAAACAAATAAGGCTATGGAAAACAAGATTCATCCAGCGATGCCACAGAAAAGGTGGGAATCATCAAGAAAACCCTCAGTACAGGAACAGCACTAATATAACTGCAAAGTAAAAGCCTTTTAAGCCAGGAAAATAAACAAATTGCATTGAGAAGGCATAGCATCAGACAAAATAAATGTCAGAAGGATTTAATTTTAGGGATGTGCCAAAAGAACAGAAAATGGGATGTTTTGTGGTAAACAAGTCTGAAGATACACAATAGCATTGCAACGCAAAATCACAAATTGAAAAGTGCATTTCTTTGCAATTGGAAGTATAGCTGATGACATTATAGGTTACCAAAGGATAAACTAAACAGATATTTTATTAAGATGTCATTAAAAGTCATTCCCGATTATTTCAAACTCAGAACGAATACAATTCTTGGTAGAGCAAGATTTAATAAAAGTTTGGCATCTGGGAAAATTCATAGAATCCAAAAATTTCTACGGATTAGTGGAAAAATGTGACTTTGGTGACTTAAAGTCAGAATACATTGGAGACAAAATTGTTGTTGGAATTGCTGATGTGTCCTAAGATTTATTACCGTCTTTAATTAAAATAGCTTTATTGTCACATCCTCAAATGAGGACAGGGAAAAGTTTACAGACGCCGCATTATCTTAGGTACAACGGTGCCTCGGTACAGATACTTAAATCAAATTCTTAGGAAATCAAAAAAAAACTATAGGAAACTAAAGAAATAAATAGTCCAGCATTACTGGTCATAGGAATAAATTAGAAAAATAAAGAAGTAACGAGTTCAGAATATCGGTGTTTTCCGAGCCCGTCAATATTGCATCTCTCCTCAAGGGACACCTCTACGGCCTCGCTGCCACCTGCACCAGACCCACCCACACAGGAGTGCTGCTTTACTGCTGGGCCCACTTCACTGGCCTCACGCTCGCACCATAACCAAGAGTCTCTGGCCGCCAATAGGCTGTGAGTCCCGCTTGGACAGCAGATGTGACGTTGCCATCGCACTCTCTGCAGCCGCTCCCGGTCGTCGGGAGAAGCTACGTTCGCCACTCTGCGTGCTACCCTCTCTCGTTGCTGCAGCTAGCCCCCGCCCCCAGAAAATAAGGGGGAAAAATAGACCAAAGCAAAAAGAAAATAAAGCAAAATAAAAGACCAGAAGCGAAAGTAAAACAAAGTAGGAAAGCAGATGGGCTCCAGGCAAGAGCCCATATGCAGCCCTATTACTCTGCTGCCATCTCGAACATGACTGTAGAGAAAAGATTTCAATGGTGAGTGGAAGCAACATAAATCAATCCTAAGAGAAGATCAAACTTGGTAAATGATATCAGCAGAGTCCATTCAAATCTAACAACACATGAGAAACCTGTATAATGATTAGGGCAGCACATCAGAAAAGTAGGACACAATCACAGAAAAGGAAGCGATCAAACGGCTACTCAGAGAACTGTTACAGTGCAGAAACAGGCCATTTGGCCCATCATGTTTGCTCCTGTAAGGTATAGGGTTAAAATTGTGCAGAATAAGGGAACAGGTGTTGTTTCTGCAAAAGCTTACCTTATAAAATTAGGCTGCGCATGCAAATACTAAACAGTGAGAAGCGAAAACAGATAGAATTATCTATGACTACTAAGGCAGAGCCATTGTGGAGCGGGATGTACCAGGCATAGGAAAACAGAAAGAAGCAAAAACAGGTAGAATTATCTCTGACTAATAGGGCAGAGCGACCGTGTAGCGGGATGTACCAATAACAGGAGAATAGTGTGCCAGTCTCAGGAGGGATGTGGCCAACGGATGGAATTTAGTTTGGCAGGATGATCGCACGAAGTCAGCAAACTATGCCAGGATAGTCACATATAAGGAATGAGATAAATAAGAGTGAGGGGCGACAGGCTTAGAGTAATGGGAGAAGTAAACAGAGGCAGAGAGAAGCTCGACAAAGGTGGAGCGAAACTAGAGCTTGTGATAGGCTACGTGCTACAGTAAAAGTAACCAATGGGGTGAAAGGGGAGGACCGAAAGATGCAGCTGAACAGCATAAATTAGAATGTAACCCTCAGATCGGGGTGCTTATTCTTTAGGCACCCGTTCTTGCAAGTACGTATCAATAAAATTCGCTGCTTCAGAATTTGACTTAGACTGAAATTTATTAATATGTGAGTTTTGTTTCTCACAAATTTGGGGGCTCGTGTCCGGGATATCCATCATCACCAGCAGGGTGGGCACCGTCGATGGCTGGGAAGACGCGTCCCATTCCTTTTAGAACGGTCCCGTGTTCCTCTGCGGTGGCTTCCCTTTCTAGTTGACTGATCAAGATCCAATGAGAGTCTATCTGAACCAGGCGAAAGGTTGTAAAATAGAGAATTTAAGTAGGCACAGCTGCAGTCAGGCAATTCCGTGCACGGACCAAGGTAAGAAAAGAGATTTTTAAGTATTGCCTTGGTGACTGGGGATGACATACTAGAGTCGAAGGAATTGACTGGAGTTGATCATCATGGGCTCAAAGATTAGTAACGACAAGGCACCAGGTAATGGTAATGATAAGGGAAGGATCCCTGATAACATCCCTCCAGAAAGTCCATTGGGATGGATGTTGAAAAACTGGAAAGATAGCACTTATACTCAAACTAAGGATAAAAGGAAGATGATAAAGTATTGCTGTTTTGTATGGACTAAGGAAAGTATAAGACCCCCCCTCAGTTTTTTGGCCAGAATATGGGTCAGATGAAGATTGGGTCTGCCAACTCCTCAATATCTATGTCAATGAGAAACAACCCTTTAGTCAGGAGGAGTCAGACTACGCCTCTTGTTGGAAGGGCGGTCAGGACACATAGGTGTTTCCTGTAGAAACTAAGCAAGGTCCCGGGGGTAGGACCCACACGGCTCGCCCTTTCCCCCCCTCTTGACCATTCTTGACCATTTACCCCCGTCTTATGACACCCCCCCCCTGGAATCAACCCCCACAGGAAGACCCACAAAATGAGGAACAGGCACAAGGGGGACTACTTGGTGCCATGGGGGGGGGGAGAAGACACCGGGGAGAGGGAAGGGGGAAAGAGGGGGTCATGGGGTCCAGTGACACGGGGACAGTCTAAGCAAATGTCTGTATAAGTCTGCCCGCTTAGGAGATTCCGATAGGAGCGGGGGAAATTGGATTTGTAAATGCACTGCTGACAAGTGCCGAAGTGCGGGCATTTCAGAAAGAGATGAAATCCCTTATAGAGGATCCGGTGGGACTATTGGAACAGGTAGATCAATTTTTAGGACCCAGTCTGTATACTTGGACTGAGTTAATGGCCATCCTGAACATTCTCTTTATTGGTGAGGGAAGAGGATTAATAAGGTGTGCTATCTTAAGGTCTTGGGAATACGAGAATCCCCCAGGTGGTGAGGCACCAGCAGCGGAGCAAAAATTCCCTAATGTTGATCCACAATGGGACAACAATAATGCAGAAGATCGAAACCGAATGAAAGATCTTAAAATCCTCATTATTAAGGGCATTAGAGAGGCAGTCCCGAAATCACAAAACCTATCAAAAGCATTTGAGATCCACCAAGAAAAAGATGAGACCCCCTCAGCCTTTTTACAGAGACTTCAAGATTCAATGAGAAAATACTCAGGGATGAATCCCGAGGACGGCACGGTGGTACAGTGGTTAGCACTGCTGCCTCGCAGCGCCAGAGACCCGGGTTCAATTCCCGCCTCAGGCGACTGACTGTGTGGAGTTTGCATGTTCTCCCCGTGTCTGTGTGGGTTTCCTCCGGGTGCTCCGGTTTCCTCCCACAGTCCAAAGATGTGCAGGTCAGGTGAATTGGCCATGCTAAATTGCCCGTAGTGTTAGGTAAGGGGTAAATGTAGGGGTATGGGTGGGTTACGCTTCGGCGGGTGGGTGTGGACTTGTTGGGCTGAAGGGCCTGTTTCCACACTGTAAGTAATCTAAAACAGACCCTGTAGCGCAGGGTCTCCTAAAGGTACACTTTGTGACTAAGGCATGGCCAGACATCCAGAAAAAAATTCAGAAAATAGAAGGGTGGAGTGAGAAATCACTTTGATGAATTGTTAAGAGAGGCACAGAAAGTGTTTGTAAAGAGAGAGGATGAGAAGCAAAAACAGAAGGCGAAAATGATGGTAGCCACAGTTGACGAAGTAGTCAAGAAAAGAATCGAACCGGTGACTAGCAACCGAAGTGGAGGGTGGCAGCACGTAGAACATAGAGGAAGAGGTAGAGGATGAGGAGGATCTTTCGTAGGGTCCAGTCGACAGGGAGAAGGACAGAGGTGGGGACCCCAAAAAGCAGGGTGTTACCATTGTGGAAGGAAAGGACATTTTAAGTGAGAGTGTCCTGAAATACAAAGGGATGAAAAAACCATCCTGCTCATGAACTTTGATGAAGACTAGGGGTTTCAGGGGTTCCTGCCCCCGGAGACCCACCGGGAACTCTTGATAAACGTAAAGGTGGGCCCTTAAGGGAAGATGTAGTTTTCCTAATAGACACGGGGGCAGCGAGGTCATCCTCAAATTTTATACCCAAAGGAGTACAATTTACAGATCAGAAAATAACGGTGTCCGGAGTGAAGGGAGAAGGATTTACTGTCCCTGTATTTGAACCTTTAATAGTTGAAAAGAATGAAAGAAGAGTTGAAGGACAATTCTTATATATTCCGGACATAGGGAGCAACTTGTTAGGAAGGGATTTAATCACACTTTTAGGATTAGGAATTGGGGTGTGTGACCGAAAAATAGTAATAAGAATGGCCATTTTGACCGAGGAACAGGAGAAACAAATAGACCCCACAGTATGGGCATGTGAAGGCAATCGAGGGGGATTGCAAATACCCCCTCTAGAAATTAGCTTGAAAAAGGTGGGGGAGACAGTATGCGAAAGACAATACCCCATCTCAACCGAAGGACGAAGAGGGTTACAACCTGTGATTGAGGGGTTAATTAAGGACGGCCTGTTTGAACCCTGCATGTCCCCCTATAATACTCCTATTTTGCCAGTAAAAAAATCAGACGGTACCTATCGGTTGATACAAGACTTGAGAGCGCTTAACCAGATAGTACAGATTCGTCATCCTGTTGTTCCCGACCCTTATATCCTTTTGAGTAAGATTCCACATGACCACAAATGGTTCAGTGTGGTGGATCTAAAAGATGCTTTTTGGACATGTCCACTGGCAGAAGGAAGTAGAAACATGTTCGCATTTGAGTGGGAAGATTCAAAAACGGGGCGAAAATAACAGTATAGATGGACAGTGCTTCCACAGGGGTTCACAGAATCCCCAAACCTGTTTGGCCAGGTTTTAGAACAAATTTTGGACAAGTTTATGAGTCCCCAAGGCATGACTTTACTGCAATATGTGGATGACCTATTGGTTACGGGAGAAAATGAGAGAGGAACAATGGAAGCAACTAACCTGTTGCTAAACTTTCTGGGACGACAGGGATTGAGGGTCTCAAGAAACAAATTATAATATGTAGAGAGAGAAGTGAAATATTTAGGACACTTGATCAGTGAAGGGAAAAGGAAAATAAGCCCTGAAAGGATTGAAGGAATAGTGGGGATGCCACTTCCTCGGAATAAGCGAGAATTAAGGAAATTCCTGGGGCTTGCGGGATATTGTAGGTTATGAATTGACTTAAACGCCCAAAAGACAAGGAGATTATACTTGAAACTGTTAGAGGAGGAACTGCAGTTGTTAAGGTGGACAGATGAAGAAAAGGAGTTAGTAGAGGCGTTGAAAAGAAGCTTGATTCATGCCCCTGTCCTTGCATTACCTTCCCTGGATAAACCCTTTCACTTGTTTGCCACTGTAGATAAGGGAGCAGCCCTAGGGGTCCTAACCCAGCGATCGGGGGGGGGATGAAACAGCCGGTAGCATACTTGTCTAAATTGTTAGATCCAGTCTCCAGAGGGTGGCCAGAGTTGTGTGCAGGCAGTAGCAGCGACTGCGCTACTAGTGGAAGAAAGTCGAAAACTCACATTCGGGGGTGCCTTGATAGTAAGCACCCCGCATCAGGTACAGACTATATTGAACCAGAAGGCAGGGCGGTGGCTTACGGACTCTAGAATTCTAAAATACGAAGCAATTCTAATAGAGAGGGATGACCTTACATTAATCACAGACACTTGTCTAAATCCAGCTACCTTTCTCTGGAAAGATGAAGCTCCCTCACGCCCAGAACATGACTGCCTCGACATTATAGAATATCAGACTAAAGTAAGAATGGACCTTAGAGACATCCCTCTACATGCAGGGGCTAGGCTGTTCATTGATGGGTCCTCCAGAGTGATTGAAGGTAAAAGGTATAATGGATATGCAGTAGTGGATGGAATAGAGGGGAGTGTTATTGAAGCTAATAGACTACCCACTGATTGGTTGGCACAGACTTGTAAACTTTATGCACTAGGAAGGGCCCTTAAGACCTTGGAAGGCAAGGAAGGAACTGTATACACAGATTCTAAGTATGCCTTCGGGGTGGCACACACATTTGGGAAGATATGGCAGGAGAGGGGACTGATAAACAGTAGGGGTAAAGAAATGGCTCATGAGGAATTGATAAAGCAAGTATTGGAATCCCTTTTGTTGCCAAAGGAAATAGCTATAGTCCACATAAATGGACATCAGCAGGGAAATGATGCCGAAGCAAAGGGAAATAGATTGGCGGATGAAGTCGCTAAGGAGGCAGCTCTGAACCCTCAGCCCACTACAATATATATTTTGGTACCGATGGTACAGGAACCTGGGGGGACACCAATATTTATGCTAAGGAAGAAAGAGATTTAGAAGAACTGGGAGCTACGCAGACAGTAGAGGGGCGCTGGATGCTACCCGATGGGCGGGAGATGCTAAATAAGATGATGATGCAAGAAGTTATGGCTGTCCTACACCAGGGGAGTCACTGGGGAGTGCAAGCAATGTGTGATTTGGTCTTAAGGAAATATGGATGTAAAGGGATCTATACAATAGCCAAACAGATGTGTGAGGGATGTATAACATGCAAGAAAATCAACAAGAAGGTATTAAGGAAACAAGTCCCAGGAGGGAGAGAACCTGGGCTCCGACCATTTCAGAGCATTCAGGTAGACTATACCGAATTACCCCAAGTGGGAAGACTGAGGTATATACTGGTAATGGTTGATCACCTTTCTGGATGGGTGGAGGCGTGTTCTTTAGCCACTGCCACTGCAAGTGGGGTGGCTAAGATAATACTTGAACACATAATTCCCAGATATAGGATAGTGGAATGTATAGATTCAGATCAAGGAACTCATTTCACTTCCAGGATACTCCAGGGAGTAATGAAGGGGTTAAGAGTCTCCTGGGTGTTCCACACCCCTTGGCACCCACCTTCATCAGGAAAGGTGGAGAGAATGAACCAGACACTCAAGAAGCAATTATCAAAATTAGTAGTAGAAACCAACTCCCTTGGACTAAGTGTTTACCGATAGCCCTTTTACGAGTGCGGACAGCCCCAAGGAAAGATATGGGGCTGTCCTCTTATGAAATATTGTTTGGCCTGCCCTATCTGGGATCGAAAGGGGAATTGCCAACCCTAGAGACTAAAGATCAGTTCTTAAAGAAATATATACTGGGCTTGTCCTCCTCTTTGTCTTTTCTTAGGAAACAAGAATTACTGGCACAGACTCCGCCCCCTTGAATTCGCCGTTCATCACATCCGGCTGGGAGATTGGGTCCTAATCAAGTCATAGACAGAAACTAAATTGCAACCAGATTGGGAGGGACCGTACCAGGCTCTTTTGACTGTTGAAACGGCAATACGCACGGCGGAGAAAGGCTGGACTCACTACACCAGGATTAAAGGACTGGTGGAATCCCCAGTTAAGAAAGACATCTGGACAGCCGAATCAACAGAAGAACCACTGAAACTCAGACTCAAAAGACTATAAGTAACTGATTTCTATGTGGACGCGGGAAGATTTCTGTTTTTTTTGATATCTATATATTGTATTGCATGTTAAATCTCTTGGTCCTTCAATACTATTATAGGATGCTAGGGACGCTTAGGGTTACCATATTAGCCTTCTTAGTATTGGGATTTTGTCAAATGATGCTGTCATCTCCATATTTGTTATTAACGGTCCCTGAGTCTGAATATCCGCAAGTAATAGAGGTTGATGCATGCAGCCTAGTGAATTGCGGAGATGTAAAGTATCAGAGGGAGTATATTTCCTCTGAAATCCTTCTTAAGACCCTACTGGACACAAGGTATGGTTCGCAAAAACCGCCACCTGGCATCACTATCCATAGAGCTCCCTTTCGCCCAGCCTTAAACTGTCCTGACAAAAAGTGCTATCGGTATATCTCACCATTAAAAATACCTCCTCTGAAGACTTCTTTCCCCGTAAAAACGGGTCTCGCCTCCTTAGTAACAATTTAAAGATTGTCATGGAGACCACTGGGAAGTGTTTTTCGGGCTGCTGTTTCCGAATAGCTGTAGGAAACGGAAAACGGGCCAAACAACTTGATAGTAAGATACCACCTTTTGCCCCTCCCAACGACCCAAAGGTGATAAAAATTATAGAGGTCAAAGACTTGAAGCAGACCATTGAAATAGAAACCAGCTACGGGGACGCAAATGCCTGGGTTGAATGGGTAAAGTACACTGTTAAAACTCTGAATAAAAGCAATTGCTATGCATGTGCCTCCGGTAGACCAGTTGCCCACATAGTCCCCTTTCCGCTCGGGTGGAACCGAAACAGGAAGGGCATGGAATGTATGATAGCCCTGAATCAGGATAAGACTGCATGGAATGATAGGAATTGTACATCCCTATCTCTAATGTTCCCTCCTATGCAGAAGATACATTTAGAATGACACCGGAAAAGACCAAGGAGGGAACTACTCAGCACTCCGGGTTCCCCGGGCGGATCTCTGGTGGTACTGTGGAGGCAGAATAATGTGACCTACCCTATCTCCTGACTGGAGAGGGATATGTGTAATTGTGCAATTGGCAATCACATTCACCTTGGCATTTGAGAAGGAAAGGATGGTGGTAACAAATAATGAGAGGGGTAAGAGGTCGTTATTAGATACTTTCTTTGATGATAGGATTTATCTCGACTCTATAGGAGTTCAAAGAGGGGTCCCCGATCGGTTCAAGGCCCGCAACCAGATTGCAGCAGGTTTTGAATCGGCCCTATTTTGGTGGGTAACAATCAACAAGAATGTGGACTGGATAAACTATATTTTTTACAACCAGTAAAGATTCATCAATTACACTAGAGATGCAGTTAAGGGTATTTCTGAGCAACTTGATGCAACCAGCAGAATGGCCTGGGAAAACAGACTGGCCTTAGATATGATCCTCGCTGAAAAAGGGGGTGCATGTGTGACGTTAGGAGGTAGCTGTTGTACCTTTATTCCAAACAATACAGCACCTGATGGGTCAATCTCTCGTGCCTTGCAAGGATTGGCCACCTTGGCGGAAGAATTGGCTGAGAATTCAGGAGTGGACAAATCACTCACGGGATGGCTGGAATCATGGTTTGGGAAATGGAAGGGAGTGGTAGTCTCCATCCTCACCTCCCTGATAGTGGTAGCAGGGGTATTGACAGCAATTGGCTGTTGTATCATACCTTGTGTAGGGGGGTTAACCCAGTGGCTAATTGAGGTGGCCTTGGCAAAACAAATGCCTCTAAAAGGTAATCAAGCAGAGGGACTCACCCTCCTGAACAATGAGGGGATGGGTGACCTTAAGGAATTAGCGATGATAAATGAAGTCTCAGGGATGATGCTAGCAAACTGGAAGGCAACGTATGCGACAAATGCAGAAGACAACATTTAGTAGCCAAGAAGAAAAAGGGGGGATTGTAAGGTATAGGGTTAAAATTGTGCAGAATAAGGGAACAGGTGTTGTTTCTGCAAAAGTTTACATTATAAAATTAGGCTGCGCATGCAAATACTAAACTGTGAGAAGCGAAAACAGATAGAATTATCTATGACTAATAAGGCAGAGCCATCGTGAAGCAGGATGTACCAGGCATAGGAAAACAGAAAGAAGCAAAAAAGGTAGAATTATCTCTGACTAATAGGGCAGAGCAATCGTGGGACAGGATGTACCAGGCATAGGAGAATAGGAGAAGCGAAAACAAGCCGAATTATCTATGACTAATAGGGAAGAGCGACCGTGTAGCGGGATGTACCAGTAACAGGAGAATAGTGTACCAGTCTCAGGAGGGATGTGGCCAACGGATGGAATTTAGTTTGGCAGGATGATCGCACGAAGACAGCAAACTATGCCAGTGTAGTCACATATAAGGAGTGAGATAAATAAGAGTAAGGGGCGACAGGCTTAGAGTAATGGGAGAAGTAAACAGAGGCGGAGAGAAGCTAGACAAAGATGGAGCGAAGCTAGAGCTTGTGATAGGCCATGCGCTACAGTAAAAGTAACCAATGGGGTGAAAGGGGAGGACCGAGAGATGCAGCTGAACAGCACAAATTAGAATGTAACCCTCAGATCGGGGTGCTTATTCTTTAGGCACCCGTTCTTGCAAGTACGTATCAATAAAATTCGCTGCTTCAGAATTTGACTTAGACTGAATGTTGCAATTGTACCAGCCTCCACCACTTCCTCTGGCAGTTTATTCCATACACGTACCACCCTCTGTTTGAAAAAGTTACCCCTTAGGTCTCTTTTATATCTTTCCCCTCTCACCCTAAACCTATGCCCTCTAGTTCTGGACTCCTTTCAAGTTTTGCAACATCTTTCCAATAGGAAGGAGACCAGAAATGCATGCAATATTCCAACAGTGGCCTAACCAATGTCCTGTACAGCCGCAACATGACCTCCCAACTCCAGTACTCAATACTCTGACTGATAAAGGAAAGCATACCAAATGCCTTCTTCATTATCCTATCTACCTGCAACTCCACTTTCAAGAAGTTATGAACCTGCGCTCAAAGGTCTCTTTGTTCAGCAACACTCCCTAGGACATTACCATGAAGTGTATAAGTCCTGTGAAGATTTGCTTTCTCAAAATGCAGTACCTCGCATTTATCTGAATTAAACTCCATCTGCCACTTCACAGCCTCATCTGGTCAAGATCCTGTTGTAATCTGAGGTAACCTTCTTCGTTGTCCACTACATCTCCAATTTTGGTGTCATCTGCAAACTTACTAACTGTACCTCTTATGCTCACATCAAAATCATTTATGTAAATGACAAAAAGGAGAGGGCCCAGCACCGATCCTTGTGGCACTCCACTGGTCACAGGCCTCCAGTCTGAAAAACAACACTCTGTCTTCTACCTTTGAGCCAGTTGTGTATACAAAAACCTCGTTCTCCCTGTATTCCGTGAGATCTAACCTTGCTCACCAGTCTCTCATGAGGAACCTTGTCGAACGCCTTACTGAAGTTCATATAGATTACATCTACCACTCTGCCCTCATCAATCCTCTTTGTTACTTCTTCAAGAAAATCAATCAAGGTTTGTGAGATATGGTTTCCTATGCACAAAGCCATGTTGACTATCCCTAATCAGTCCTTGCCTTTCCAAATACATGTATATCGTGTCCCTCAGGATTCCCTCCAACAACTTGCCTACCACCGATGTCAGGCTCACTGGTCTATAATTCCCTGGCTTGTCCTTACCACCCTTCTTAAACAGTGGCACCATGTTAGCTAACCTTCAGTCTTCCAGCACCTCACCTGTGACTATCGATGATACAAATATCTCAGCAAGAAGCCCAGCAATCACTTCTCTAGCTTCCCACAGTTTAGTGTACACCTGATCAGGTCCTGGGGATTTATCCACCATTATGCATTTTAAGACATCCAGCACTTCCTCCTCTGTAATATGGACATTTTGCAACACGTTTAATGACACGTTTGCGTATATCCAGGTCTCTTTGATCTTTCATACCTCTTGGAGTATTGCCTATTATTTTATACTGTTTCTCTTTACTCAACATAGTGAACTGCAATTATATCACTTCTCTGTATTGAACCCCATTTGCCACCTACTCACCTAATTTGTCAATGTCTTTTTTAAATTGACATTGTGTTTCTTACAGTTTATAATACTTCTGCATTTGTATCATCCATGAAAGTAATCATTATCTCATACCCACCAAAGTCGAGATCATTTCTCTCCACCTCCTTTTACCACCCTTGCACTATTTATATGCATGATCCCTCTTTGTTTTAATTATTCACTTTTTCATTTCCCTTCTGAACTTTCTGTATTCCTCTTGGTTCTCAATTGCATTTTAATTTTTAAGCTTTCCATCTTTCATAAGCACACTTTTTACTTCCTCAACTTAGTTTCCTTTTTTAAAAAATGTCATTCGCAGTTAATGATTTGTCTTGGCCAGCATTTGTTAATTTCTGAGAAAGCAATTAAGAATGAAACGTTGTTTGACTGACAACATAATGTTTACAAAACCATGTAAGCCAGGCAAGGGAAGGATGGCAGATTTGCTTCTTTAAAGGACATTTTTAAACCAGATTGGGTTTTCCCTAACAATTGACAACAGTTTCACAGTCATCATTAGACACTTAATTCCAGATTTTTATTAGATTCAAATTCCACCATCTGTCATGGTAGGATTGAAACCTAGGTCTATAGAACATTACCTGGATCTCTGGATTAATCATCAAGTGATTAATCAATTACCATTAATCAAACACCTCCCTGACTTCGTCTCATGTAACTTCTTTCTCTTTAAGTTAGTTCTGAATTTGCTTATCCCATCTATACCTTTCAAAGGACTGGTAGGCTGCTCTGGAAGGTTAGATCACACGAGCTGGCAAACTGAATACAAAATTGGCTTGATGTTAGGAAGCAGAGGGTAATAGTGAAAGGATGCTTGTCAGCCTGGAGGCCTATAATTGTTGGAGTGTCTCAGGGGTTGGTGCACTTCCTCCAGACCAAAGGGGTAGCCATGGGCACCCGTATGGGGCCCAGCTATGCCTGTCACTTTGTTGGCTACATAGATCAGTCCATCTTCTGTAGTTACACCGGCACCACTCCCCACCTCTTCCTCCGCTACATTGATGATTGCATTGGCACCACCTCGTGCTCCCGCGAGGAGGTTGAGCAATTCATCAACTTCACCAACACGTTCCACCCCGACTTTAAATTCACCTGGACCATCTCTGACACCTCTCTCCCCTTCCTGAACCTCTCCATCTCCATTAATGGTGACCAACTTGACACTGACATTTTTTAAAACCCACCAACTCCCACAGCTACCTGGATTATACCTCTTCCCACCCTACCTCCTGCAAAAATGCCATCCCGTATTCCCATTTCCTCCGCCTTCGCCGTATCTGCTCCCAGGAGGACCAGTTCCACCACAGAACACACCAGATGGCCTCCTACTTTAGAGACCGCAATTTCCCTTCCCATGTGGTTAAAGATGCCCTCCAACACATCTTATCCACATCCCGCCCCTCTGTCCTCAAACTCCATCCCTCCAACCGTAACAAGGACAGAACCCCCCTGGTGCTCACCTTCCACCCTACCAACCTTCGCATAAACCAAATCATCCGCCGACATTTCCGCCACCTCCAAATGGACCCCACCACCAGGGATATATTTCCCTCCCCACCCCTTTCCACTTTCCACAAAGACCGTTCCCTCTGTGACTACTTGGTTAGGTCCACGC
Source organism: Chiloscyllium plagiosum (assembly GCF_004010195.1). Lineage (NCBI taxonomy): Eukaryota > Metazoa > Chordata > Chondrichthyes > Orectolobiformes > Hemiscylliidae > Chiloscyllium > Chiloscyllium plagiosum. The sequence goes on from NC_057729.1 coordinate 9,015,518, forward strand.
CCCCCAACAACCCACCCTCCCTTCCTGGCACCCTCCCCTGCCACCGCAGAAATTGCAAAACTTGCCTCACACCTCCTCCCTCACCTCTATCCAAGGCCCCAAAGGAGCCTTCCACATCCATCAAAGTTTTACCTGAACATCCATCAAGATCAATTATTGTATCCGTTGCTCCCGATGCGGTCTCCTCTACATTGGGGAGACTGGACGCCTCCTAGCAGAGCGCTTTAGGGAACATTTGTGGGACATCCGCACCAATCAACTCCACCGCCCTGTGGCCCAACATCTCAACTCCTGCTCCTACTCTGCCGAGGACCTGCAGGTCCTGGTCCTCCTCCACCGCCGCTCCCTCATCACCCGATCAGCTAGGGAAGTGGGCCGAGAAATGGCAAATGGAGTTTAATATAGATAAGTGTGAGGTCTTGCATTTTGGAAAATCAAATCAAGGTAACAGTTTCATGGTGAAAGTTAGAGCCTTAAGGAGTGTAGTGGAACAGAGGGATATTGGAGTTCAGGTGCATGGTTCTCTGAAAGTGGAGTTACAAGTAGACAGGGCAGTGAAGAAGGCTTTTGGCACACTGGCTTTCATCAGTCAGGGCATTGAGTAATAAAATTGGGAAGTTATGTTGAAATTGTAGAGGACTTGGTGAGACTGGACTTGGAGTATTATGTTCAGTTTTGATCACCTTGTTATTGGAAGGATGTTATTAAACAGTAAAGAACTCAGAAGAACTTTACAAGGATGTCACGTGGACTCAATAGTCTGAGTTATAGGGAGAAGTTGGACAAGCTAGGACATTTTACTTTAAAGCGTAGGAGACAGAGAGGTGACCTTTTTGAGGTGTATAAGATCATGAAGGACATGGATAGGGTGCATGCACTCAGTCTTCTTCTCAGGGTTGGGGGATCAAGGACTAGATGGAATCAGTTTAATTTAGAGGGGAAAGAATAAAAAGGAACCAGAGGAGCAATTTATTTACACAGAGGATGGTACGTATATGGAATGAGCTGCCAGCGGAAGTGGTTGAGGTAGGTACATTATCAACATTTAAAAGACATTAGGACAACTACATGGATAGGAAAGCATGAGAAGGATATGGGCCAAGTGGAAGGAAATGGGGTTAGCGTGGATACTTTGGTTGGCATGGACCAGTTTGGGCCAAAGAGTCTGTCTCCATGCTGTCGGACTCTGTGACTCTATGACTGCACCTTTAGGTTTTTCTTCATTTGTAGACTGTTTTATCTATACGGTTCAATCTCCTCTTTGAAGATGGCCCATATTTCCCCTATGAACCATTGATTTAAGTCTCTCCAGTCCAGCTCTGTTCTTTTCCCTTTGAAGTTGGCTCTCTGCAATTTGATTTTTCTTACTCTAGATTGACCAATGTCATTTGGCACCTACAACCTAAACCTGATAATACAATGATCAGGCCTAGCACTGTCTCCTTTCTTGTTGAACAGGTCTAGGAGCGTTCATCTCTCCATGTCTTTACACTACCAGTATCCAGCTATACATATGTGTAATTAATGTCCTACATTACAATTGCTACAAGTTCTTTGCAAATCTGTTCCTCTGCATCCACCTCATTAGTTAATGGTTCTTAGATTACACCAAGCAATGTAATTGCACCCTTCTTATTTCTTGCTTCTACCCAAACCATTCTGTCCTTGAACAAACTGAACCATCCTCTTTATCCAGTACAGTAATGCTTTCATAGAACATAGAACATAGAACATGAACAAACTGAACCATCCTCTTTATCCAGTACAGTAATGCTTTCCTTAACCAAAAAGGCCACCCTTCCTCCTTTTATTCTTTTTTCTTCTGACAAAGGAGTTAATGAACCAGATCAGTTATAACACAATTACAGCTACAAGAAAAGAAGAAACTAAAGTGGTCATCAGAAAATAGGTGATCCAGACCTTACATTTTGGCAACCTAATATTTATGTCAATGGTCATCTCATAAATTTCAAATCAGATAGTGGGGTGATATCAGATATTTTCTGATAAAGAGTCATAATTAAAATACACTGTCTATAGCCAGCTGCCTAGTAACTATTGGGTTGGGAGACAGATCACATACAATTATTGGTGTGCTATGAGCAACTCTCCAATATAAGAGGCACCAAACAGTATATAACTGCCACATTCTTCACAATCAAGAATTCTCACTCTTCCATTGGAATATGTATTTTGACATCATCTTTTACAAATGGCATAAGGAGTTAAGCGAAAGTCATGGAACCAAGGTAAAATATTGTGGATGCTGGAAATCTGAAACAAACAGAGATTGTTGAGAAACTCCACAGGTCTAGCAGCACCTGTGGAAAGAAAAACTGAGTTAACACTTTGAGCCTACTCTGACTTGTCTTTAAAACAGTTACCTGTTAAGTATTACTTAAATAATAAGAAATAATGGGAACCTATGAGAAACAGTAATCATGCCATTTTCATTCACTGTACATATAGATCAGACAAATCATATGGCAAAGATAGCCTGAATAACAAGTTCATGGAATGTTTTTGGGATGGTTTATCAGAGAAGCATATTCTTGATCCAACCAGCGAACATAATTTGATTGGATATCACATTTAGGTTGGGAGAGAAAAACGTAGATATACAACTAATTTTTTAAACTTGAGTAAGGGGCATTTATGAGGGCATAGAGACAGTGGCTGGTTAAAGTGAACTGGAAAATTAGTTTTGGGATAGATCAATAGAGACGTATTGGCAGACATATTGGTCGACATTTCAGAATGCTCACAATGAGAAGAAAAGATTCCAAGGGCAGGAGACCTTGTTTCTAATGAAGGAAACTAAATAAAGTATTGAATTGAAGGCAAACATTTTTAATTGGGTAAAAATATAATTTTGCAAGCCAGAAGTTAGTGCAGGATTCTAGGAACATCAAAAAAGCCTAAAAGATTATTGAATTGTAATGCCAGGGGAAGTGAGCTCGAAATATAAAAATGGTTGGAGTTTTTACGCATAAATTTAGAAAGGACAAGACTAAGCTAAGTGTGCATTACTCTTCATGAAATAGAGTCTGGAAAGCTCATAATGGAAGATGAAATTGCAGATGAATTGAACAGATATTATTTCCTCTGTCTTTGCTGTAGAGGGTGGAAATAATATCTTAGAAATATTTATGAATCAAGGGGTAAAAGGGAGGAAGGCACTTTACACAATTACATTCACCAGGAAACTAAAATCTGAGAAATCCTCAGGAATTGCTGCATTTCATTCCACAATCTTCAAATAAATGATTGCTGACATAATTTGTGAACTCCCTAGAATATGGAAAGGTCCCATCACATTGTAAAATACCAAATGTGACTTCTCTATCCAATAATAGAGGGAAATAAACAGCAGGAATCTACAGGCCTGTTAATAGCTGTAATCTATTGTTAAATTGGATAGAGTGAGACACTTAGAAAATCTCAGAGTCAACCTGGTCTAGTGAAAGGGAACTCATATTTGACTGATTCACTGGAATTCTTTTGAAGAAATAACAAGCAATATGGATCAATGAGCAGCTGTGGATGTACTGTGCTTAAATTTTTAGAAGGCATTTGACAAGATGCCACATCAAATGTTACTCTAAAATAAGAGTCAATGCTATAGAGGTAACCTACTGACACAGATAGAATTAGGAAATAGGAGTAGGTGTCGATTATTTCAGTCTCTCAAGCCTGCCTTGCCATTCAATAAGAGTATGACTGATGTGCCCTAGGCCTCGACTCCTTTTTCATGACAGCTTTCCAAAGTCCTCAATTTCCTGACATCTCAATAATCTTTCTATTACCTCTATAAATATTTGTAGTGTACTTGAGTTAGAGATTATAGAGTTGGTTAGTTAAAGGTATACAGAGTAAGCATAAAAAGTTCATTTTTGGGTTCAAAAGATGTAACAATTAGAGTGAAACTGGGATCAGAATTTGGACCTCAACTATCCACAATTTATATGAATAATTTGGACGAAAGGACCAAATGTGGGCTCAATTTGCTGATGACTCAAAGTTAGGTAGGAAAATAAGCTGTGAAGAAAACATAAGTTGTCTCCAAAGGGATATAGATAGGTTAAGTGGGTGGGCAAGAAATTGGCAAATGGTATATAATGTCAGAAAAGGTGAGTTTGTCCTCATCAGCAGGAAGAATACAAAGGTTGCAGAACTCTGATATACTGAGGGATCTGGGCATCCTGGTACATGAAACACATTATTAAGTAGATTTAACAAATGATAAGAAAGGCAAATATAATAGCTATTCATTGCAAGGAAACCCACGCAGACATAGGGAGAATGTGCAAACTCCTCACAGAGAGTCACCTGAGGTGGGAATTGAACCTGGGATCTCTCGCACTGTGAGGCAGCAGTGCTAACCACTGTGCCACCACACCACCCAACATAGCTATGAGGATTTCTTTACATCAAACTAAATTCAATGTCTTTTGATGGAAAAGTTCAGTTTAGGCAATTTTGTTCCTTCCACATTGACTTCACAATGCTTCGCTAACCTATGTGGTCAGCTGATTGTCGTCATTTTAAACGGGTGCATTATAAATGTCAGGATGGTTTATTATATTTGTATAGGGTATTGATGAGCCCATGTCTGGAATATCATGTGCAGTTTGGGTATTCTTAATTAAGAAGGGAAATTTTTGCATTAGAAGAATCCAGAGAAGGTAAATTGAAAATCAGTTTCTAATTTTAGAGACTAAAACTAGCATTTGAAAATAATGGGTCTACCATTTAAGATGGATGTGAGGAGAAATGTGTGCACTAGCTAACAGAGCTAACTGGTCCTACTATATTTACTGAGCAGAAATGTTGAATGCAATAAACATCACATAGGTGGATCACAGCCAAACTGTTAGTATAGCCCCATGCAATCTGTGCCTTCAGTGAATGTTAATACTAGATGAAGAAGGGTTACATTTTCTCTTGTCTGTTCAATCTCATTAAATGGCTGCAAAGCACATCTATCTCCAAGCACTACTATTGTTGTTTATGAAGTAATAGTTTTAAAATGTGATAACAATTTATCATGCAGGTTCAAATGCTGTTGACTGCATTTGTGTGTAGCCCTGATATTTGTAAAGCGCTTGTGGGGGAGGTCCTGACCTCTGGAGCAAATTTCAGTGGGCTGAATGGCCTAATTCTGCTCTAGTGTCTTATGGGCCAGGCAGTCTGGGTTCAAATCCCATTTGTCTCAGGTATGTCATAGCACTTCTGAACAGGTTGATTAAAATAATGAGACTAACTTGACCATAAGGGAAGGAGTCAAGCCTTCTGGTAATTTTATGATGCAGTGGTAGTGGGTCAGAAGGCCTGGGTTCAAATCTCACCTCCTCCAGAAGTGCGACATAACTTGGCTTTGAACAGATTGTTTAAAAATGTCTATACCTCTCTCCAATTAGAATGTTGTTAACTACTTCAACAAAAAACATTAAGTAGCTAATTACAAGATTCTCTCATGTGAATCAAGAAGCATTTTATTATCTACTAACTCCCAGAAAAACAATGACACAATGTCATATATATAGATAAATTGTTTGAAAAGGGATCATGTCAGGTTCAAAAGGAAGATGAATGGAAAATAAAATGTTTAAAGTTCTTAGGATGTCCTTGAGGCATAAAGACTTTAACCTGAAACCATGATTATTTAACTTTATTGTTGCATCACCAGCCGTAATGAATTATTTCAGCTGTCTTCCAGTTCTCGGTGTTCTGATGTTTTCTTTTAATCAGCTCAGTCAATAAGCAGTTTTCCTTTAAAGAGGTTGAGAGAGTGAGGTTTCTGTACTTTGCTACGGTCACAAATCCATCTCCTCTGTTCTTCCAATTTCTTTTTCCTTTTCTAATGTCCTTATTTTAAAACATTTTAAAAACATCTTCAACACATGAAACTTACCCTGCAAGTATAAATTAGATTACAGTGTGGAAACAGGCCCTTCGGCCCAACAAATCCACACAGACCCGCCACCCACCCATACCCCTAACCTAACACTACGGGCAATTTACCATGGCCAATTCACCTGGCCGGCACATCTTTGGACTGTGGGAGGAAACCCACGCAGACAACGTGCAAACTCCTCACAGAGAGTCGCCTGAGTCGGGAATTGAACCTGGGATCTCTGGTTCTATGAGGCAGCAGTGCTAGCCACCGTGCCGCTCCAACATAGCTATGAGGATTTCTTTGCATCAAACTAAATTCAATGTCTTTTGATGGAAAAGTTCGGTTTAGGCAATTTTGTACCTTCCACATTGACTTCACAATGCTTCGCTAACCTATGTGGTCAGCTGATAGTCGTCATTTTAAACGGGTGCATTATTTTTTCCTTTTTCCACTTTAATCCATTCAGCTCCCATGTCTGAAAATCAGATGATGAAATTGGAAAATCAATAGTCCATATTTTATCATTATCATAATATATACATATTCATATTGAGAGAAAATATTGTGTAATCTTAAAAAGATAGAGATCTATGAATATTATCTCCACGCTTCAAGCTCACTGCCTTTATTCCTGATGAAGGGCTTTTGCCCGAAACGTCGATTTCGCTGCTCCTTGGATGCTGCCTGAACTGCTGTGCTCTTCCAGCACCACTAATCCAAAATGCAAAGGGCACCCAATCTACTATTCCAATCTTTTACCATAAAGAAAGAACAAAAACATTTATTTGAACTTACTTTCAGGGTGTCATTTAGCTTTCCCCAGTGTGTTGCTGGAGGCATTGTTCCACAGAGTTTGTGTTTTACTCGCCCCCCAAAAAGTGCAGAAATGTCAATTTTTACTCCAATTTTGCTTTAATCTATTTCATTCTATGAAGATTTAAAATGTGGCTGCATGTAAAGCAACGCCAATAGAACTTCTCCATTGGAATTTCTATCCTACCCCAGCAAGGAGCATCATAGGTACAGTATAGAACAAATCCTATGTTTGTTGAATACTTTATCACTCCCGTGAATGGAGGATTTGGATTGGTAAAGCGTGCAATCCTTCAACTGTTAACTAATACCAAATTATTCAGATGTTTAGAACGTCATACAGATATGTATTTAACTCAATGTCTTTTTCAAAACGAGAGATCAATTGTTTTAATTAAGGTAGGAATATCATTAACAGTGAAGATTTTTCACTCATTTGCTGTGTTTGGCTGACTTGCAATTTTTTTCCACAAAAACACAATTTAACGCCATACAGTTATTTATTTCATCACAGAGGCGTGCATGCTCTTGTGATCTCACGCTGACAATTCTGTGGCGTAAGGAACTGCACTTGCCCCAGGGTCCAGTCCCTTGAGGGAAAAGAAAGCCATGAAGACCTGATCTACAGCAAGCGGGCCGGAAAGAAAATGGGCGACAATGAAAGCAACATCTTCGCTAGTCGAGATTTTGGTAGTCGGACTCAATCACGGAGATTACAGAATCAGTTAGATGAGAGCGATTTGGCCAAGTTCTCCATGTGTTTAAATCTGGGGGATATCCCTCCTCAGAATGTGAAGATGTCAGTCACAGACAGAGTTGTAACAGTCTCCGGGTATGAGAAGGAAATAGCGGAAGACGATGATGGGATGGTAAGAGAAACCTTTCACGGATTTTCCAATGAATTCAGTCTCCCAGAGGGCGTGGACGCAAATACTTTAACAATCAATGATAATCAAGACCAAAGTGTCACTATTGAGGCCGACTACTACATTCCCCGCGGTACGTTCCCAGGAGCTGAAAGCTCCCCTTCAATCTGCCAGGGGGCACCATCATCAGGCATTGCACAGTGGGAGAATGACTTCAGTGTCCATGATACATCCAAATCGATGAGCTTCCTTCCTTCACTAACCAGTTCTACAATCACTGGCTCCCAGATGGGAACACTAAACCGTTCCAGTATAAATGATGCTTCTTCTGTCTGCCCGCTTCATATGGAAGGAGGGCCAAATGCTCCAGAGTCCCTTGCAAATGTCACCAGCCAGATACCATCCCAGTTTGACATTTCGTCTTTATGCGGTGCCAGTCCAATGAGGAATATGCCAGGTGGTATGGTGTACTCTGAGAATATTAGTTTCCAAATGTCACCCAAAAATGGCTTGAAGGAGATGATGAGTGTACAAAATACCATGTGCTGTGCACCTGACAACAGCGCCATGTTCTCCCAGTTGTCTCCTGGAGTCCAACTCAGCCCTTGTCAAATGAAAGCCTTACAACAGAGTAATGTCTCCTCTGTGGAAGACAGTGATGTGGAATGCAGATTGAATTTTTCAGGTCAAGCAAACCAAGATCTACAAAATACAGTGTCTTCTGGATCTGACAGTGCAATGTTTTGCCCTGTCTCCCCTGGAAACCAACTCAGCCCTTGTCAGATGAAGGGTCTACAAAAGAGCCAAGTCTCCTTTGCAGATAACAACGATACACAATGTGGACTCAATTATTCAGGCCTAACAAATCAGAGCCTCCAAAATCTCTCTTCACCCTTACCTGATAACAACACTGTTTTTTCTCCATGCTCTCCAGGAAACCAACTCAGCCCTTGTCAGATGAAGGCTCTACAAAAGAGCCAAGTCTCCTTCGCAGATAACAGCGATACACAATGCGGACTCAATTACTCAGGCCTAACAAATCAGAGCCTCCAAAATCTCTCTTCACCCTTACCTGATAACAACACTATTTTTTCTCCATGCTCTCTGGGAAACCAACTCAGCCCTTGTCAGATGAAGGCTCTACAAAAGAGCCAAGTCTCCTTTGCAGACAATGGCAATACACAATGTGGACTGAATTACTCAGGCCTATCAAACCAGACCCTCCAAAGTCTCTCCTCACCCTCACCTGATAACAATGCAGTTTTTTCTCCATGCTCTACGGGAAACCAACTCAGCCCTTGTCAGTTGAAGGCTCTACAACAAAGCCAACTCTCTGCTGCAGATAACAGTGATTTGCAATGCAGATTGAACTTTTCTAACATGTCAAACCAGGACCTACAAAATACCATGTCTCCTGGACCTGACAATAGTACGTTGTTTTGCCCTTTCTCTCCCAGGAATCAACTCAGCCCTTGTCAAATGAAGGCCCTGCAACAGAGCCAACTTTCTGCTGCAGATAACAGCTGTGGAATTGTGCAAAATGGTACATCTGTACTGAGCCTTTGTCAGAAAAAGGCCCTGCAACAATCTGCTGTGGAGAATAGTTTCAATGGGACATGTCCTTCTTTGCATCCTGAGACACCTTGTCCTCTTCAACAAAGAGAAAAACCCAAGATTGTGGAAACCCCTTCATGCAGCACATCATTTAGTGGAAACCGTTCCTTGTTAAAACCTGGGACGCGGTGTGAGGCACCTCTTTCTTTTACCACTCCAAAATATGACTACAGGATACCAGGTTCACGTTGCCCTCTCTCAGCACAGTTCACAAAGGAAGCCTGGAAAGAGGAAAACCAGCCGCAGAGTTTTCATAATGTAAGTATCAGGAAGAATGCAAGTTCACCTGGACTTTCAAAAAAGCAATGGTAAAACCAATGGCCACATCAACACAAGTAGAAATCATCAGGAAAGAGACGGAAAAGAGGACCCATGTTCTTGAAGTGGACTTATAGAAGGGGTTTTTGGAAATTTTTGGGCATGTTTTCAGTGCCAAAAACAGTTGTGCATTCATTTCCTTCCAGAAGAACTAACCATCTCTATACTCTCCAACTGTCCACATGATTTTGCTTCTTAATGGTTAAACCTATCTGGTCCAGTGAGCTTGAAGCTCTTACATTACTTTGGAACTGGAAGCATAATCCCCAAATCGGCAGCTGCTGAATAAAGTCTTGGCTCCAAATCTGTTGCAGTTGTACAAATTATTTGACCATTTATGAGCAAATTGTTTGAAACTGTGTGCTACATTGTGTAGGGTAGGGTGGTCCTACCAATAAGTCAAGAGACAGAAAATAAATCTGCAAAACTATTAGAGAAATTGTCATACATAAGAAATTATCTATTTGTCCCATTTTATGCTAGGATAAGGTGAGAAGGAGTGAGATGGCTCTCCTGAGTTTGACCTCATTGATTAGTCACAACAAAGGTATAAGTTCATTTTTATCATAAAATTCTACTTTTTCTAATAACTATTTCATTGAAAGCAATAAGGAATCAATCACCACGTTTTCTTGATTTAGCAAAGAACAAATTTATTACTTGCAAAATTCCAATAAAAATTAAGCCGCAACTTTAAGCAGCTGACTTTATGCAGTCAGTTGTGCTCTTATGTGCACACACTTGTGCAAAGTTATAAGGCAAGAGAGTCCGATGCAAAGAAAGATAAAAGAATATACAGTTTAGAGTCCATTTGTTGTCTTTAACAAGGTTTTCACCTTGAACAAGTTGGATTAGATGATTTCTTTAATACATCAATGGTAATCAATAGTATTTTAAAGTTCTTAACTTGCTAAGCTGGTTTATTGGATCCTGTTCTGTTGTCTCCACAGAAACTAAGCGAGTTTCTTTATTAAGTTAAAATATCACACAACACCAAGTTATAGTCCAACAGGTTTATTTGGAAGCACTAGCTTTCAGAGCACCGCTCCTTCATCAGTTGGTTGTGGAAAATAAAATCATGCTCACTGAATTTATAGTCAAAAGATTCCAGTGTCATAGTGATATGATACATTAAATAACTTTAGATTAAATCTTTCATCTTTTATCATAGGATATGCTGGTTTCTGTTCTTTGATATGTAAATCCCAGAACTTCTTTTAAATTACATTCTTAAATTAGCTCAGCTTTTTAAACAATAGGTGTGAAGTCTGTCTGTGTCCCAATGCTATGTCAGACTGACAAACCCTTTGTATAATTTTACAGAGTTTTACATGGATTCATGCAGTTTTTAAGCAAAATGAAATGTAATTCTGCAAAAACAAATTCACCCCATATACTTACATGTGTGCGCATGGAAGACCAACAGTGAGTGTACACGTGAGTGTGTGCACATGGTGCACGTGATAGAGTGTGTATATAAGTGTACAAAGTTAAAGATCACACAACACCAGGTTATAGTCCAACAGGTTTAATTGGACGCACACTAGCTTTCGGAGTGAAGCTCCTTCATCAGGCACAACCACCTGTTTTTAACTTTGTACACCCCAGTCCAATACTGGTACCTCTAAATCATGTATAAGTGTGTGTGTAATCTTGGTTAAGTGTGTGTGTGAATGTGATGGGGTATGTGTCTGTGAGAGGGTGCGTGTGTGGGTGTGAGTGCAGAGGGTGCATTGTGTTGGTATGAGAGAGCTTGAGTGTGAGGGAGGGTTCGCATGGGTGTGAGTATGTAGGATCTGTGCATGTGTGAGAGAGTGTATTGTTCAGTGGGGTCACCTTAGTGTGACATTAACCCAAGGTCCCAGTTGAGGCCATGGATATTGAACTTTGCTATCAGCTTCTGTTCAGCCACTCTGCGCTGTTGCTTGTCCAGGAGTCTACCTTGGAGGAGGGTCACCCAAAGGTTTGAGACCAAATGTCCTGGACTGCTGAAGTGTTTCCCGACTGGGAGGGAACTCTCCTGCCTGGTGATTGTTGTACCGTGTCCATTCATCTGTTGTCGTAGCATCTGCTTGGTCTTGCCAATACCATGCCTTAGGGCATCCTTGCCTGCAGCATATGAGAAAGACCGCGTTGGCTGAGTCACATGAGTACTCACCACATACATGGTGGGAGGTGTCCCCATGTGTAATGGTGTTACCGTGTTTTGCAGCGGCTGCTGTGGAGGTTTGTATGGTGTTGTTGACCTGAAGGCTGGGCAGTTTGCTGTGATCAATGATCTGTTTAAAGTGTGGTGATTGTTTAAAGGCAAGAAGTGGAGGCAGGGGAAAGGTCTTGACAAGCTGCTTATCCTCACTGATAATGCGTTGAACGTTGCAAAGAACATGGTGTAGTCGTTCAACTCCCGGGAAGTACTGGACAACAAAGGGTACCCTGTCTGTTGCAGCCTGTGTCTGTCCCCTGATGAGATTATTACGGTTTCTCGCTGTGGCACGTTGGAACTGGCGGTCGATGAGTTAAGCATTGTACCCTGTTCTTATGAGGGCATCCTTGAGCACTTTCAAGTGTCCATTACATTCCTCCTCATCCAAACAGATGCTCTGTATGTGGAGGGCTTCTCTATAGGGGATGGTTGCTTTAATATGTCTCAGGTGGAAGCTGGAGAAGTGCAGCATCATGAGGTTATTCGTGGGTTTGCGATAGATTGAGGTGCTGAGGTGCCCATACTTGATGGAGATGCATGTGTCCAAGAATGAGACAGATAGTAGAGAGTAGTCCGTGGTGAGGTTGATGGTGGGATGAAACTCATGATATCACAGTGTAGTTGTTTCAGTGACTCCTTGCCATGGGTCCAGAGGAAGAAAATGTCATCAATATATCTGGTGCAGAGTGATAGTTGGAGGTCCTGTGCAGAAAATAAGTCTTGTTTGAACCTGTGCATGAAAATGTTGGCATATTGGGGTGCAAATTTGGTCCCCATGGTTATTCCATATGTCTGGATGAAGAACTGGTTGTCAAAGGTGAAAACGTTGTGGTCGAGGATGAAGCAGATGAGTTGTAGGATGGTGCTCGAAGATTCGCAGTTTTCAGTATTGAGTACTGAGGCAATTGCCCTGGTGCCGTCATCATGGGGGATGCTGGTGTAGAGTGCTGACACATCCATTACGATGAGGAATGTTCCCAGTTCAACTGTTCGTGGGTGCTGAGTTTCTGTAAGAAATCTGTAGTGTTGCAACAGAAGCTGGGGGTCCCCTGTACACCAGGTTTCAAGATGCCTTTGACATAGCCAGAGAGGATGTCGCAAAGAGTCCCATCACCTGATATGATGGCACATCCTGGTGTGTTGGCTTTGTGTATCTTTGGAAGGCAGTAGAAGTCATTTATGCGAGAAATACGTGGGATGAGAGCACACAGGGAACTCTGAAGGATTGGATCAAGAGTCCTGACTAATGTTTCTAGTTCACAGGTGTGTCTTTTGGTCAGATCGGCCAGTAGTTTCCAGTAGTTTCTTTGTGAGAGAGAGAAAGAAAAGGAAACAACTGCTTCCTTTACAGTTACTTCCCAAAAGATCTTAGAACCTCCCCACTTGGTTCCAACATAAATCTCACAGATGATTGTTTTGCTGTGCCTGCCTGCAAATGCCATGATGTCAATGTGCAACACCTTGGATTAGTAAATCTCATCTTGAATTCATAATGGATTATTTGAAGCCCCTGCTTTTACATCATCTCCTTCCTATCTCCGCCAAGTGTGATCTCTTTGTCCTTTCACCTCCACCTTGAGGAGGCTTGGCACTTTTAAGCAGTTTAACTTGTTTCATCCAATTTGCTACAGTTCCACCCAGTTAAAAACTTTAAAAGTCATATCTGCAAAAATAAAGAGATATGGCCTCATGACACACAGAATAATTAAAATGTAAATACAAAATTTCTTCCAATACCTGCATTCAACATTATTGAATTCTTTCTGTCATTCTCTACCTTTGTCTTTTACATTTCTAACAAATACTCTTTATCCTGCACTTGTTGCTTTACTTGTTTTCCTTCAGATTAAAAAAAATGTGTGTATCAGCATTAGATATGACAGTCTGTATGAATGCATCCATTACAAGCTAGAGGTACTGCAACCACTGCATTGATGAACTTTTCTGTAGTTGTTTTTGCACAGTCTCGAACTATTAAATCAATTGAACTGAGGTTAGGAAATCCACTCATGGAAACCATAAAGTTGAATATTGCAGAAATGTTGGAATTCTGAAATAAAGAGAATTAATTCTGGAAAAATATAATGCATAATGGCAGCATCTTTGGAGAAACAAGTCAATTTTTAGTTAGCGACCTTTATCAGTATTGGTAGAAGTTGAAAATGCCATAAGGTTTGAGAAAATTGATGGGGAATGGGGTGAAACTAATAACATAGTAAGGTCTGTGATAGGTGAAAGACTAGATGGATTGAATTACAGAACAGTTGATCTTCCAGGAATAGAAATTATTAGATTCCCTACAGTGTGAAAACAGGCCCTTCAGCCCAACAAGTCCACACTGACCTTCTGAAGAGTAACCCACCCAGACCCGTTCCCATCTAACGAATGTAACTAACACTATGGGCAATTTAGCACAACCAACTCACCTGACCTGCACATCTTTGAGCTGTAGGAGGAAACCCACACAGACACAGGGAAAATATGCAAATTCCACACAGACAATGGCCCGAGGCTGGAATCGAACCTGGGACCCAGGTACTGTGAGGCAGCAATGCTAACCACTGAGCCACCATGCCACCCAAATGGTCAAGAAGAGTGTTATGACGATGAAATAAGCATTCAAGAAGCATTCTGTCCTGTTTCTCTTGAACAGTAATGTTCTAGATCTGGTGCTGAGATGTCTGCTCCATGGAAAGTAGAGTAAATAGTTTTGGTTCTTTTTAAAACTTAAACATAAGAAGCATGAGTGGATAGAGTCAGGCACATGCAGACCCAGGGTTTTAGTTTTTGCATTTAGTTGTGGTTGGGGTTTTGGAGTTGAAGCTGCTAGATACAGCTCTCTTTCTCTCTCTGCTGCTGCAAAATGCTGGAGTTCATTCTCTGCTGCTAGGTTCACACTTTCAGTTTTTCCTTTCTCCTGGACTGGAGAAGATCACAAGTGAGGGAAATCTATTTTGCTGAATTTACGTTTGTCAAGGGTGTGTTTATGAGATGCTCCTTTATTGGAACAGTTGATGAGTAGTAGTTAAAATATATATATTTTTTAAGGATTTCACATGAGTTAAAGTTATTTTTGTTTGCATTTTAATTGTGGTGTAAGAATCACATCTGGAACACAGCAGTTTACATTTTCCTTTAATGAGGTAAAAGTTAGGTCTAGGCTATCTTCTTGATGTATTTTGAGAGGGTTTGGTTTGGTTCATAAGAACATCATCACATTGTCTAGAGCAAATGAACTGCTAAGAGAAAAAGACTGAAGCAAGTCAAGAAAAGGGCTGGAATTATACTCTGGAATTGTTGAAATCAACATTGAGATCAGAAGGCTAAGAAGTGCCTAGTTGAAAGATGAAGAGAAATTCTTCAAGTTTCTGTTGACTTGCATGAGGACAGTGCAGGCGGATAAGGAGCATGAGAAAAAGTACAGAATTAAAGTGACAAGCCAGCAGAAGCTGAGGATCTTCCTTGTGGACGTAATGGGTGTGAGCTGGTCACTCAGTATGGGTTTGGTTCAGCGGAGCAGCAAATACAGGAGATTGGACTGAAAGAAATGCACAATGAAGGAGTATTTGGGGCATTAGATGGGGAGGAGGGAGGGTGTAACAGGGCAGGTGTTACTTTTTCTCTGTTCACACAAAAAAGGTGCCATCAGAATAGAATAGCAATTTATAGAATAGGTATTTATTATCACGTGTATTTTTAAAAACAATAGTGAATAGTTTTACAAATTGCCATATCATGCACCTGTATTATTAGCAGAAGTCATAGATAAGGAAGAAGTAAAAATTGAGGGTTAATCTTAGATCAATTTCAGTTTGGGGAAAATCACTTAAGACGATGCATGTTGGAATACCTGGAAGCTGCCTCCAACGAAGACCTCTACATCAATGAGACCTTTACGCTGTGACAAGACTGCCACACCAAGCAGAGCCTGCCTCTCTGGGTCAATACCACCTTACAGCAGACTGCCACTTCAGGCTGGAATGCTACCTCCACACTGGAAGGAGACCTCAACACCACACGTCAGGGCAAGATCTCCACGCCAAGACTGGACGAGATTGTCAAGCGGGCCACTGGATTACCTAGACACCAAAGCTGAATAAAGGGCCAAAGGGAGAACCAGGTGTTGGATTGACTGAGCAGTGGACTGAAGCATAACAAAAGAAATCGTCCCTTCACAAAACTGAAAATGGAGTGGGAAAATATGTGCTTGGTTGTGTTATCATGTTGGAAGCAGTGGAAATGGTAGAAAATGATCCATTGAACAGGAAGATTGGTGAGGCGAAAGGTGAAGACACAAGAAATCTGCGATTCTCGGAATGAAGGGAAAGGGTAAGAACTGAATTGTGGGAAATATGGCTGACAGAGCTATCGACCCTGAGAGCCACAGTGTGGGGTATTGCTCAGGTGAAAAAAAATCCAGTCTAAACTTGTGTAAAATTGCTTCAGACCTGATTTGACAGTGACAGAGGAAGTGGAAGAATGGAATGGAATCATACATCATGTCATATGTAAGGAAATATAGTCAAGAGTTAATGTGAGAGTTAGCAGGCTTATTATGGACAATATTTGAAATGCTATTGTTGGAAATGGAGACAGAGAATTCAAGAAATAATTAAAAATGTGAGACAGAGAAAGTTAGAAATTTGAAAGCAAATTTGATGAAATGTTGCGAATTCGGAAAAGATGCTGATAAAATCATCAATATGTTGAAAAAGGTTACAGGAGCTAGTCTGAACAGGCCTGGTGCTAGAAATATCCTGCAAAAAGGCAAGCATAGCCTAGACAAAGTTATTTATAGCAATAGCTTTTGTTTGAAGGAGGTGAGATGAGTCAAAAGGAGAAATTGCTCAATGACAGAATTGGAGAGGTCATTGACTCATACTTAGAATAGCACAGAACATAGAACAATACAACAGAAACAGGCCTTTAGGCCTACCATGTCTGTGCTGACCATTCTGCCATTCTAATCCACCAAAAACAGTTGTTTCCTAACTTGGTAATCTTGGAGCTATTATCTAAGAAAGCTGAATAGAGTAACACTGGATCAGCAGGAAGACTGATTGTCTTGCTTGCTGAGGGAGAAGTATCATCATATTTTCAGCATCCAAAACAAAATAGGGGGCAAGGATTAGGCTGGAGTCTAAGGGAATGCAGACAATAGCAGCAGCAGTTCCTCAGGGGGTGAAAATAATATATGATAGAAGTAATGTGAGAGAAGGAAAGTCCTTGCGTGATCACTCCTTTGACATTTCCAATCATCACAGCACTATCTCTGCATCAGCCTGTGGTGTGCATCCTGTTTTCTTCAAGTGGGCAAGAAGGTTCGAAAGCACGTTCAGCCTTCTTTATGACAGTCACCTGTCTGATATTGTTACTGGACAGCAGTGTTGATGAAGGGTCACTGGATTCAAAACATTAACTCTGTTTTTCTCTCCACAGATGCTGCCATCCTGTTGAGTTTATTCAGCACTTTCTGTTTTTGCTTCAGATCTCCAGCATCAACAGTTCTTTGTTTTAGTTCATGGATCTTTGCTGTTTGTACAGTTAGAATACCTCTTGTATCAGCTAGATACTGGCAGTGGATCCAAGAAAGAGCCAAACTTGTAAATTTGAATCCACCTTTAGTGTCCATATTAATTTACATTGTTCAACTGCTATCTGCATAAGTTGGCATTTTTGAGTCTTGTGTTGGTTACTTGCACGACTTTATGGTTTATTTGCATTCAAGTGAAATCACGGCAATACCAAGGTATGTACTCAGTGTATTTTTGGAACCCATTACATCTGTTTGCAAGCCAAATAGAATGTCTAAGCTGTGATTCTTTCTCTCCATCATCTGCAAATACTTTTGCATTTTGTCTGAAAATTGTAGGCTACTAAAAGGTTTCTGAGAAAATTTATTCCTGGTTTACAATGAGACTAAAAAGGAATGGCTACATTCACATTGGGCTTTGGTGGTGAGAATGGGTGCAAGAGAGAATTGAGATAGGTTTCACAAAAGGTGTCTCGATCACAATGCATCTGAATGTGCTGTAATTTCCAAAGAAAAAGAAGAGAGTGTGTAAGTTGGCAACTGCCCTCCAATTAACTGCCTGATAAAGGTTCTTGCAGAACTTGTTAACTAGATGGCGAGGGACAGAAGAGAGTATTCAAAGTGGAGTAATAAAGTAGTAGTATCCCTAATTCTGCTGTAGAAGGTCTGGGTTCAAGTCTCACCCATCCCATAAGTGTATCACAATGGGTTCAAGGAGGTTGCTTAAATGTCACTTGGAGGTGCTACGAGAGATCGTGTGACACATCTCAACCTTCAGACCAGAAGGTCTGGATTGAAATCACACCTGCAATAAAACAATTCGATGTATTTAATTTACAAGTTAGAAAGGTAAGATTCCTCAGTCTTTTAGGCTGTGCACAGTTTCTAATTAACCTTGTTGCACATTTCGGGGGACAGGTGGGACTTGAAGCTGGGTGTCCTGCCTCAGAGATAGGCCTTTAGGCTCTGTGTCATTGCAAGGACTTTAAAACTCTCAATTCATTTCCAAGTGGAAAGAGAAGAGTGAATGGTTTGAAAGAGATTCCATGTCTACAGAAAAGTGGTTGGTCATTGCAATTTGTGTGATTAGAAATAATGAGAAAATAAGCTGTCCGACACAATAAATACCAGATGTAAAATAGGTGCTTTGGTTTTTTTCCCACAATCCAGAGATGTGCGGGCCAGGTGAATTGGTCATGCTAAATTGCCCATAGTGATAGGTGCATTAGTCTGGAGTAGGAGAATGGGTCTAGGTGGGTTACTCTTCGGAGAGTTGGTGTGGACTTGTTGGGCTGAGGGACCTGTTTCCACAGTAGGGAATCTAATCTAAAAAAAAATCTATTCTGCTGAGTTTTTCCAGTGATTTCTATTGACATTTCAGAGTTCCAACATCTGCAGTATTTTGAGTTTATTTCACTATCTAATTTGCTGCCACTTTTCTTCCAGATATGCCTACCTTGAAGAAGTTCTGCTCTTTTTTCTGATGGGACTTCCATTTTAATCTGTTCAGCTTCATTGCTTTCTATTTCCCTCCTAAGTCAGAAGTCACACAACACCAGGTTATAGTCCAATAAATTTATTTAAAATCACAAGCTTTCAGAGCACTTTCGGGATTACTTGATGAACAAACAACGCCCTTAAACCTTGTGATTTCAAATAGACCTGTTGGACTATAACTTGGTGTTACGTGACATCTGACTTTGTCCATGCCAGTCCAACACCGGCATCTCCACCTAATATTTCCCTCCTAGTTTTTGATAAAGTACTCACTAAAACTCGCTGTTACAGCCACATCTCTTCCTTCAGGCAGTCTTTGACTTCACATTACCCCATACACATTCCAACTCAAGTTCCAACCATATTTCAAATCCACCCACAGTTACAGGCAGCACCATGACACACAAACTTCCTCAGATAGCTGTTTCCACTACACACTGACAACCACCCACCAACTGCAACAAAGACAGAAATCCCTCTGATCTTCACCTTCCACCCCATTAATCTTCAGATTCAATGCATTGTGCTCCACCAGTTCTGTCATCTATAATCAGACCTCTCCCCCAAAGATATATTTCCTACCCCACCCCTATCTGCGTTCTGCAGAGACAATTCACTCCCTGATCCCCTCGTTAGGTCCATGGACCCCACTAACCCCACCATCCACACCCG
The DNA here is from genome assembly GCF_004010195.1 of Chiloscyllium plagiosum. NCBI lineage: Eukaryota > Metazoa > Chordata > Chondrichthyes > Orectolobiformes > Hemiscylliidae > Chiloscyllium > Chiloscyllium plagiosum. The sequence continues at coordinate 9,034,933 of NC_057729.1, forward strand.
GCATCTTCCCCTGCCACCACACGAGGTGTAAAATCTGCTCCCACACCTCCCCCCTCAACCCCACCCAAGGCCCCAAAGGATCTTTACATATCCAGCAGAGATTTTCCTACACATCCATCATCTACTTTGCCTGTTGCTCTCAATGTGGTCTCCTCCATATCGGGGAGTCAGGACACCAACGCCAAGAGCATTTCAGGGAATGTCTCTGGGACACACACACTCAACAACACCACTGCCCTGTGCTGACCACTTTAACTCCCCTCACACTCCCTCCAAGGACATGCAAGACCTGGATCTTCTCCACCATAAAATCAAAGCCACCTGCCAACTGGAGGAAGAACGTCTCATCTTCCACCCTGGGATCCTTCAACACACATCAATATCAACTTCATTGGTTTCTAGATCTCCCCTCCCGCCTCTTGACCTGTCCTATCTGTCCATCTTACTTCCCACCTATCCACTCCACCCTCCCGCTTTCCCAGCTACCTTGCAACCTCAGCCCCAACACCCTATTTATCTCTCAGCACCCATCCCCCTACACATTCCTGATGAATGGCTTATGCCTGAAACCGACTCTCCTGCTCCTCGGATGCTGCCTGACCTGCTGTGTTTTTCCAGTACTACAATGTTTGACTCTGACTCTCCAGCATCTGTAATCCTCACTTTCTCCACCCACAGTGTCATGCACCACCACACAGACACTCTTAGCCTTTTGCTCCATCAGCACTGCCTCATACTATCTTGAAGCTGTCCCAGTTCCATTTCATTCTTCATTTCACTTTATATCTCAATAAGAAGAAACTCATTGTCATCCTTTCTGGTGTTACAAAATGTGAACTCCAAATGTAAACTCTTATTTCCCATCTTATTCCATCCCTTCTTCTAATCCCACCTCTTGACCTTACTCAGTACACTCTCTGATCTTCGTCCCTTTGATGCTGAATGATCTATGTTCATCAAAGGACCCAGTTTCATTGCTGTAACTCCCCCATCTGAATTAATGTTGACAGTGAACTCTTGTTCCATTCCTTTCTCTGCTGTGCTAATCTCTTTGGACTAGAATCCTCTCCTTACCTCCAGGGTCCTCCCCACCTGTCTCCAGTACTCTCCATCCACCTGAACCCTTCTCTCTGGCTTCTTACTGAACCTTGATCTCTTCACTGAGAACTGTCGATTTTAACTGCCTTAATTTCTCTGCTCCCCTTAGCTTACATTAACTTATCTCTCTCTGAACTTGCTGTATTCCGTTCCTTCAGGTCGAACCCCGGCTTTGTTATCAAACCTGCATTCAGGAGTTACTGTTGTCATCTGGCATGCTGACCTCTGCCTTGCAGAGGCTGACTGCCAATTCTCAGACACTTCAGTCTATCTCAGACCATGACCTCACTACTGAACATCAAATTGTTGCTTCCAGCAGTCACTGACTACATCTCCTCTGCAAATTTCCCTTCCATAGCTTCCAACCTCATTGTTACCCATACCCACAAAGTCCTCTTCTACCTTCTTTCCAAAATCCACAAACAAGCCTAACCTGGCAGACCCATTGCTTCAGTATGTCCCTGCTTTATTTTATTTATTTCTATCTTGATTCAATTTTTTTCTCTTCTTGTTCAGTCTCTACTCACTTACATTTGTAATTCCTCTAACTCTTCCAGGTGATAATAGCATACTCTGTCCATTTAAGCATGCAAAGTATTCCTTCATAACACCTGGTGTTTATGACAAAATTAGAAGCATTATCCAAGGACAAGTCAAGGAACAATCCAACACTGTCATACTCAATGAATCATATCTTACAATCAGTTTCCTAGATTCTTTTATTTCTGGCAGGACAGATCTACCAGAGATGATGGCACATTCAGGCAGATGTTGTCCATTGGTGTCCTTGACATTAACTCTGGACCAAATGAATTCTCACGATATCATGTCAATCATGGTCAATGATATTTCCTGTCATCTACTCCTGTCCTTCCCTCAGCTGAAGCATCAGTACTGCTGTATGTTGTAAGAAGCAGTGAAGGTAGAAAGGGCATAGGATGCATTCTGGGTGTGGGATATCAACACTCATCACCAGGAGCAGCTTGACAGCACCACTACTGATGATGCTGGCCAAATCCTTTAAGATATACCTCCTAGACAGTACCTGCAACAGGTCATGTTGGAACCAACAGGAGGGAACAAACCTACTCAACCTGATCTCCACCAATTTATCTGTCACAGATGCATCTGACTACCACAGTACTGATATGAGTCACCTCTTTACAGTTCTTGTGGAGACAAAGTCCTGTATTCACACCTAAGGTACTATCTATTGTGTGGTGAGGCAATACCATTGTGCTAAATGGAATAGATTCAGAACAGATCTAGCACTGCAAAACTGGGTATCCATGTGAGCCACTGAACCATCAGTATACTGATATCACCATCAAACTAGGGGATTAAACCCTTTTCAATGAGCAGTGTGGAACAATATAACAGGAGCAGCATCAGACATCCCTAATATGAGGTGTCCCACCTGGTCGGAGTTCCAACACAGGACAATATACATGCTAAACAGTAGAAACAGTAGTATGCAATATACGTAATTCCACAACCAATTAATTAAACCATGAAACCTTGCCATCCATTTGTGAATTGTTGTGGGTAATTAAACAAAAACTGGAAGAGGAAGAGGAGATCCCAACAAATATCCAACTCTGAAATGACAGGGATACCCAGCACGTGCATGCAAGGGGCAAAGCTGAAACACTTGTTATCCTCTTTAGCCTAAAGTGTTTTGAATAGATGATCAACTTCAATCTCCTGCTTGGGTCCCAAACTTATCAGATGTTAATCTTCAGCCAGTTCAATTCATTTATCATGATATCCAGGAGTGGTAGAAGCAAAAGGATTTTTAAAAATACGCTGGGCTCTGGGAACATTCCAACAGTACCAGTAACAATTCAAGAATGAGTTGCATGTCGAGCAAATCTACCCAGTACAACAACAAAAATGTCAACAATGAGGAAAATTGCCTAGGCTTTTTATCTGCACAAGGAAAATAGTTCAAATGCAATCCTGCCAATTACTGCTCATATCTGTTAACAATATGATTGAAATGATAAATGGTCCTATTGACAATGCCATCTTGCGATACAGATAAAACAATAACCTACTCACCAATGCTTTGCTTGGGCTCCATCAGGACCAATTCATCTGACCTCAGTATACCTTTGGGCCAAACAGGCACAAAAGAGCCAAATTTACGAAAAGAAATGAAAGTGACTGTTCTTGATGCAAAGACAGCGTGTGACCGAGTTTGACATCAAGGAACCAATATCAGGATATATGGGAAGTCAAAACGCTATCCATCACAGTCAGCATGGTTTTATGGAGGGCAAATCTGTTTGACTAATTTGCTAGAGTTCTTCGAAGATGTAACAAACAAAGTGGATAATTAAGATCCTGTAGATGTAACATATCTAGACTTCCGCAAGACATTTGATAAGGTGCTGCACAAAAGGTTAATTCACAAGGTTGGATCATATGGGATTGGGGGTAATTTATTAGCTTGGATAAGTGGACAGAAGACAGAGAATCAGGATAATAGATTTTTTTTCTGGATGACAAAAAATAACTAGTTAGGTGCCACTGGGTTCAATCCTTGGACCCTAGCTATTTACAATCTACACTAGTGATTTGGATGCAGGGATAGAATGCTCTATAGCCAAATTTGCAGACAACAACAAAAAAAAGGTGGGATGGTAAATTGCAATGAGGAAATAAGAAACTTACAAATGGATATAGATAGGTTAGGAAAGTGGGCCAACATGTGGCAGCATGAAAAAAGATCCTTCGGTCCAACTCATCCATGCCAACCAAATATCCCAACATAATCTCTCCCACCTGCCAGCACCTGGCCCATAACCCTCCAAACCCTTCATATTCATATACTCATCCAGATGCCTTTTAAATGTTGCAATTGTACCAGCCTCCACCACTTCCTCTGGCAGCTCATTCCATAGACGTACCACCCTCTGCTCAAAACGTTGCCCCTTAGATCTCTTTTATCTCTTTCCCCTTTCACCCTAAACCTATGCCCTCTAATTCTGGACTCCACCACCCCAGGGAAAATACTTTGTCTATTTATCCTATCTATGTCCCTCATGATTTTATAAACCTCTATAAGGTCACCCCTAAGCCTCTGACGCTCCAGGGAAAACAGCCCCAGCCTACTCAACCACTGCCTATAGTTCAAATCCTCCAACCCTGGCAACATCCTTGCAACTTGTTTCTGAACCCTTTTAACATGGATAAGTGTGAGGTCATACATTTTGGTCAGAGAAATGGGAAGGTGACCAAAAATCTTAATGGGGAGGGACTTCGGGTTGTTCCTGTGCAGAGGGACCTGGGTGTCCTCATTCATGAGTCAAAAAAAACTAGCATCAGGTACAGCAGATAATAAATAAAGTGAATGGAATGTTGGCTTTAATAGCTAAAGGAATAGAATGTAAAAGTTTCACAACATCCTTTGGACAGGAAGGAGACCAGAATTGCACGCAGTATTCTAAAAGTGGCCTTACCAAGTCCTGTACAGCCACAACATGACCTTCCAACTCCTGTACCAATAAAGGCAAGCACACCAAATGCCTCCTTCACTATCCTATCTACCTGCGACTCCACTTTCAAGGAGCTATGAACCTGCAGTCCAAGGTCTCTTTGTTCAGCACCACACCTTAGGGACTTTCCATTGAGTGACTAAGTCCTGCTAAGATTTGTTTTCACAAAATGCAGCACCTTGCATTTATCTAAATTAAAACCCATCTGCCACTCCTTAGGCCAGTGGGCCATCTGATCAAGCTCCCATTGTAATCTGAGGTAACCCTCTTCACTGTCCACTACATCTCCAATTTTGGTGTCATCTGCAAACTTACTAACTGTATCTCTTATGCTCACATCCAAATCATTTATATAAATGATGAAAAATAGTGGACCCAGCACCAATCCTTGTGGCACTCCAATGGTCACAGGCTTCCAGTCTGAAAAACAACCCTCCACCTGTCTTCTATCTTTGAGCCAGTTCTGTATCCAAGTGGCTAGTTCTCCCTGTATTCCAAGAGATATATCCTTGGTAATCAATCTCCCATGGGGAACCTTGTGAAAAGCCTTACTGAAGTCCATATGGAGCATGTCTACTACTCTGCCCTCATAAATTCTCTTTGTTACTTCTTCAAAAAACTCAATCAAGTTCATGGGACATGATTTCCAATGCATGAATTCAATTTGACTATCACTAATCAGTCCTTGCTTTTCTAAATATATGTACATCCTGTCCCTCAGGATTCCCTTCAAAAACTTGCCAACCACCGATGTCACTGGTCACTGGTCTATCGTTCCCTGGCTTGTCCTTACCACCTTCTTAAATAGTGCACTATGCTAGCCAACCTTCAGTCTTCTGGCACCACCTGTGACTATCAATGATACAAATATATCAGCAAGGGGCCCAGCAATCACATCCCTAGCTTCCTTTAGAGTTCTAGGGTATACTGATCAGGTCCTAGGGATTTATCCACTTTTATGCATTTCAAGACATACAGCACTTCCTCCACTGTAATATGTACATTTTTCAAGATGTCACCAACTATTTCCCTACATTCTATATCTTCCATGTCCTTCTCTACAGTATGCACTGAAGCAAGATAATTGTTCATTATCTTCCCTATCACCTGCAGCTCCACACAAAGGCTGCCTTGCTGAATTTTGAGGGGACCTATTCTCTCCCTAGTTACTCTTTTGTCCTTAATGTATTTGTAAAAACCCTTTGGATTCTCCTTAACCCTATTTGCCAAAGCTATCTTATGTCCCCTTTTTGCCCTCCTGATTTCCCTCTTAATTATACTTCTCCTTTATACTCTTCTAAGGAATCACTCGATCTATCCTGTCTTATACTTCCTTATTTTTCTTAACCAAACTCTCAATTTCTCTAGTGATCCAGAATTCTCTACACCTACCAGCCTTTCCTTTCACCCTAACAGGAATATACTGTCTCTGGACTCTCGTTATCTCATTTCTGAAGGCTTCCCATTTTCTAGCTGTCCCTTTACGTGCGAACATCTGCCCCCAATCAGCTTTTGAAAGATCTTGTCTAATACCGTCAAAATTATTCTTCCTCCAATTTAGAACTACAACTTTTATATCAGGTCTATCCTTTTCCATCACTATTTTAAAACTAATAGAATAATGGTCGCTGGCCCCAAAGTGCTCCCTCACTGACACCTCATTTCCCTATTTCCCAAGAGCAGGTCAAGTTTTGCAACTTCTCTAGTAGGTACATCTACATACCGAATCAGAAAGTTTTCTTGTACACACTTAACAAATTCCTCTCCATTTAAACCCTTAACACTATGGCAGTCCCAGTCTATGAGGAGAAAGTGAGGACTGCAGATGCTGGAGATCAGAGCTGAAAATGTGTTGCTGGAAAAATGCAGCAGGTCAGGCAGCATCCAAGGAACAGGAGAATCAACATTTCGGGCATAAGCCCTTCTTCTGGAATTGTAGGAATAAGCCCTGAAGAAGGGCTTATGCCCGAAACATCAATTCTCCTGTTCCTTGGATGCTGCCATACCTGCTGCGCTTTTCCAGCAACACATTTTCAGCTCAGTCCCAGTCTATGTTTGGAAAGTTAAAATTCCCTACCATAACCACCCTATTATTCTTCCAGATAACTGAAATCTCCTGCAAATTTGTTTCTCAATTTCCTGCTAACTATTAGGGGGTCTATAATACAATCCCAATAAGGTGACTATCCCTTTCTTATTTCTCAGTTCCACCCAAATAACTTCTCTGGATGTATTTCAGGAATATCCTCCCTCTGTACAGCTGTAACACTATCTGTGAGAGGCCCTTGCGGCGGTTGTTGTTTCTGCAAAAATCATAAGACTGTGTCATGGGGGGGGGTATATGTTAAGCTACATACAGTCACTACAAGTAACTGTATCTTGCTTCTGCAAAAATCGCAAGGCGGAATCATGAGAGTATATACCAAGAAATAACTAACCGAAAAGGGAGGTGGTCGACTGGTAGAAACAGATGTATTGACATGACAGTTGCAATTGTCACGCACATAGGGAGTTAGTATGAACAAGATAACCAAGTAAGATCCAGTGTTGCGTCAGCAAAAGTAATAAGATCCAGCTATCAAGGGGGGGTGGTTTGCACATCAATAACAAGCCACAGACAGATGTGGTAAACCGATTAGATTAGCAACTGCACAGAGCAATACAACTATCAGATATGAAGTAAAAGGGGGAGTACCGGGAGACTCTGCTGAACTGTATAAATTGTAATGTAACCTCCTGATTGGGGTGCCTTCTTTAATGGTCATCTGGCTTGCAAGACCGTATGAATAAAGACTACTTCAGAATTTGAATCAGACTGAAATTATTGAACAGTGAGCTCCATTTCTCACACTACCCCTTATCAAAAACAACTTCTGAACTTATCACAAAGCACAAGGTCAACAGAAGTCGATGGGAATTAAGAAGAAAACTCTCCACTGGTTAGAATTATATCGAAAACAAAGCAAGATGATTGTAATTGTATCGCAGGCCTAACATCTCACTTCCAGGACATTTGTATGGGTATTCCACAGGCTGAAGTCCTAGGCCCAATCAATATCAGTTACCTCAGCAATGATCTTCCCCCCTTCACGAAGTCACATGTGAGATCTTATCGTTAAACCTCCAAAATTATCCTGAGGAACTGTTGCATGGCGTCATGTGATTTAGGTTCTTTACCACTCTGAACTACAACATATATCCATGTTATGTTGATACACTACATGAACTACAATGAGATCGACCCTACAAATGACAATTACCGTTTTTTTTTGCCGCATTCTGCACAATGTGTGTCGAACTAGCGATCGAAGGTAACACTGTTCCACGAAACTAATCGTGGGAACACCCCGCAGTCCCATCAGTGTTTAAGACGGTCATATTGAGCTGCCGAGTCTGAACTTACATCAAAAATGTATTATTTAATCACATATGTGAAACTGCACTTCCAGTGTTAAGTCCTCAGTGTTTTCCAGTGTTATGTTTAAATGCCAGATTTCTGGCATTGATACGGGTTTCCAAAGCCGTTTAATTAAAATACCTAGGACAGAACCACAACATACCCAGTTATTATTAGCTGTAACGGGTGCTAGGCAAAGGCAGTTAAAATACTCCCAGCTGCATTGTGGCAGTTTTCATCACAAAACTGTGCTAGCGTATGTGATCTCACGCTTACAAAATCAATGGCGTAGGGAAAGTTACCTCCCAGTGACCTTTCCAAAAAAAAGTGATGTGGCCATCCATCCGGATCGCAGCCCGAGACCACATTTGAAGAACAAGGTTTGAAAAAAGAGGAATGAGCAACAGCTGCAAGGCATTGGGCAAGTTCACATTCTATTTAGATTTGGAGGATGTTTTGCTCGAGAGTGTGAAAGCATTTGTCAAGGACAGAATCATAACAATCTCCGGAAACCGAGCTGAGATTACTGAAGAGGAGAATGGGATGATCAGATGCAACTACCGGGGGTTTTCTAAGAAATTCTGCCTCCCCCAAGGTACAGACCCAAGTACTTTGAAGCTTACAACACCTGATGGGAACACTCTGGTTGTAGAACTTGCGTACCGCGGTCTTCCTGTTCCCAAATTGGATGCTTCCATGCTGAAGAATTTATTTGATGCCAACCGTTCTCATTCTACAGGCACTCCGTTCCCTAACTCATTGAACAGGATGCAAGCTCAGGTCGGGTCTGCCTTGTCAATGTCCAATCAGGCGCCAACCTGTGTTTCTAACATGAAAATGATCCCCACAAGGTCTAGCGTTTTAGTCGCGCCGAGTACCACAACAGCGGCTGTGAAACCCATTCGCCAAGTCTCATTCTGCCACGGTGACCCATCCGTCTCCCTGTACGAGGAGCCACGCAATTCGCTGTCGGCTGTCAACAACAGGCGCCGCTCTTTCATCAGGATGGCCCCCGATCAGATGCAGCAGCGCCGATACTACGAGCCGCTGCAAAACGTCCCCTCAACGTACAGCGCGGCGATCCAGCATCTCTATCCCAACGCTTCATCCCAACTCCAGGCAACCATGAATGCAAGTCATTGGAGAAATGTTGGTCAAAGTAAAGTCTAAGCCCCGACCAGCCGGATACTCGTCTTTACAAGGCTGCAGTGCACATCCCCTCGTGTTTCGGATGGGCCGAAGAAATAAGCTTTTTTTTTGTCTTTTAACATTCCAGCCTCTGACTGAAACAACTGTTTCAGTTCGGAAGACGGTGAACACCCAATATCCACCCGGAAGTCGCCGATCAAATTGTTAGTATTGGATCTGCATTCTGAACTGGAAACGTTTTTCTTCCACCATATGCAACAGTTCAATAAAATTAAGCCTGGACATTTTGTTGCCGTTGTACAGATCCATTCGTACATTTATCTGAAATAGTATGTTTTAATGAACCGTGGCTTTCTTTTAGTACTCTGTATGATTCTTGAAGAAATACTTTTGTATTCTTGGGAAATTCTAAAGTCAAGGTTCAAAATATTCTAGGATTAATTATTGTTCATGAAAAAAGAAATTGACTATTTGATCAAGTTGTTGTAAATTTCTGGTATATCTACCGAACAAAGCCGAATAATTTCCAATACAGTGTAGACATGTTTTTAAATGGCATGATAATTACTGGTAAATTAATTGCTGGTAAGTTAATTATGTGGAAATTAATTATATGGTAATCAATTTTTGTATTGCATACAGTTCTGTACACCGCTTTACAGGAAGGATGTGGAAGCTTTGGAAAGGGTGCAGAGGAGATTAACTAGGATGTTGCCTGGTATGGAGGGAAGGTCGTACGACGAATGGCTGAAGGGACTTGAGGCTGTTTTCATAGCAAGAAGTTTGAGAGGTGACTTAATTGAGACATATAAGATAATCAGAGGATTAGATAGGATGGACAATGAGAGCCTTTTTCCTCAGATGATGATGGCTAGCATGAGTGGACACAGCTTTAAATTGAGGGGTGATAGTTATAGGACAGATGTCAGAGGTAGTTTCTTTACTCAGAGAGTAGTAGGGGTGTGGAACACACTGCCTGCAACAGTAGTAGACTCACCAACTTTAATGGCGTTTAAATTGTCATTGGATAAACATGTGGACAGAATGGAATAGTGTAGGTTAGATAGGCTTCAGATTGGTTCCACAGGTTAACGCAGCATCGAGGGCTGAAGGGCTTGTGTTGTGCTATAATGTTCTATGTTCTATGATTTTCAATTTCACTGATTTTTTTTTTACCAGAAATTAATTACATGACAGCTTTATAAATGTTTAGAAAGGTGGTCAGCTTACAAGGCAAAAGGGTATGAAGCATTGCAGAGCAGCATGAAATGAAGAGGGGTCAGAAAGGTACAGAATGTACAAACCAACAACAAATAAGGTCAAAGGAGGAAAAAGGGATAACACCCAAAATTAATGTCTCTTTACTTTAATGCGCATAATATTTAAATGAAAAAAGTGAATGAATTCTACAAGCAGAGGTTAATGGGTAGGAGCCATAATTACAAAGAAATCAAACCTGATAACTAAACAGATGGGGTTATGTGACTTTTTGAAAGGGCAGACAAGAAGGAAAGGGTGGCGGGGTAATTTTGTTAGTAGGGGATTGAGTGTATGATTGCAAGAAATTACCTTAAATAGGAAAATGTAGAATGTATACATGTGGAGGTGAGAAATAAGGGATATAGAGAAAAAGAGGAGGAACTGGTCTGCTGGGCTGCTCAGAGAAGATATTCTATAGTACAGAGATTAAACAAGATAGTAGTATAAAGGAAAGGCAGTACTGTGTGATCAACCATAGGTAAATTTACTCTTAATGTAGTTTGGGAAAGTCAAATTGGCAAAAGTTGCCTTAAGAAAAAATACATAGCATACAGTGCATAATGGGGTACAGTCGATGGGGCGGCACGGTGGCTCAGTAGTTAGCACTGCTGCCTCACAGTACCAGGTACCCGGGTTCAATTCCCGCCTCGGGCAACTGTCTGTGTGAAGTTTCCACATTTTCCCCGTGTCTGCATGGCTTTCCTCTGGGTGCTCTGGTTTCCTCCCACAGTCCAAAGATGTGCAGGTTAGGTGAATTGGCCATGCTAAATTGCCCGTAGTGTTAGGTACATTAGTCAGGGGTGAATGTAGGGGAATGCGTCTGGGTGGGTTGCTCTTCGGAAGGTCGGTGTGGACTTGTTGGCCAAAGGGCCTGTTTCCACACCGTAGGGAATCTAATATAATCTAAACAGTCAGAGCAGTTTCTGAGAGAGTAAAGTAGACCCAAACAGAGTTCAAACTATCTTGGATCTGATAATGTGTGATGAGACAGGTTTCATCAATGACATCAGTCTAAAAGATCCCCTAGGAAATGATGACGGTAAAGTGCTAGAATTCGGTATTCAGTTTCAGAAACTTCAGACAGAAACAATTTTGTTAAACATAAACAAAGGTAATAACAAAGTATGTGGGCAGAATTGGTTGGATTGGACTGGGAAAGGAGTTTAGTAGAAAAGACAGTAGATGAACAATAGCAGACTTTTAAGAAAATAATTTGTAACACAGAAAATATATCCCAGTGAGGAAGAAGGATTCTGGGATGGGGAGAAACCAAATGTGGTTAACCAAAAAAGTTAAGAATTGTCTCAAGTTGAAAGAAAAAAAACATGCAGTGTTGTAAATATAAGTGATAAACAAGAGAACAGGAACATTTAAAAAACAAGAGACAGCCAAAAAAGAGAAAACATAAGCCTGTGGGGAAACTAGCAACTAATGTAAAATTGGACAGTAAGAAATTCCTTCATTGTATAAAATAAAAGAGAGGGGCCAAAGTGATCATAGACTCCTCATCTCCTTAAGGGATGACCTTGTAGAGGTTTATACAATCATGAGGAGCACAAATAAGATGAATAGCAAAGATCTTTTCCCTAGGATAGGGGAGTTCAGAATTAGAGAGCATAATTTTAAGGTGAGAGGAGAAAGATTTAAAAGGGAGCTGAAGGGTAACTTTTTCACACAGGTGTTGGCTCATATATGGAATGAATCACCAGCGGAAGTGATAGGTGCAGGTGCAGTTGCAACATTAGAAGTAGTACCACAAAGTTTACTAATTTGGTTCCAGGATGAGAGTATTCTTTGAAGTTCTGAAGACAGAGAAGTGATATCATTGATACAAACTGGAGTTCACAGGAACTCGACAGGGTAGACGCTGAGCTATTTTCTCTAATTGGGTAAATGTCGAAAATGGAATCTAGACTTAGAACAAGGGAATGATTATGTAGGACTAAAATAAGGAGAAATTTCTTCACTCAAAATGTTGCAAATCTTTGGAATTTCCTGTGCTAGATGATTATGGATACTTGGTTAATGAATTATATTCAAGCATGAGGTAGACATATGATTTGCTCTTTCAGGGAATCAGGAGATATGGGGACTGAATGTAAAAGTGAAAGTGACACCGAAGATCAGTCATTAACATATTGAATGGTGGAGCAAGCACCATTTCGTGTGTTGATAAATTCCCATAGAAAATCTGTCAGCATGTGCAACTGTGTTGAACAGCTTGGGCTATTCATTCACCACAAACCCCTTGCATTTTAAATATTTCTCAACTGTAGGTGTGTTTCAAAACTTATTGGTGGGCTTATATTACTGTAATTTGTGTGTTTGCAAGAGATGAAGCAGTTAATGTGGTGCATTAATACTATGTGGTAAGGAGGTTTGAACAGATCAGCAGCAATTTTTGGTTAGTTTGCTTTGAGTTATAGTACTGTTTGGTATCTATGAGATGATTGGTCAATGGAGCATACTCCTTGATGGGGAAGCTGTTTTTCTAGCCCGGGAATCAGAAGAATTGGAACAAATATGGAACTTGTCATTCTTTTGTCATAGCAGGGATGCTATCAGAATCCAGGTAAGCTCGAATGAGTGAGTATTCTGACAGTGAGCAAACAGGCTACAGATGTAGCCTGGTCAAACCATGAGTTGGATGCATGTCCTTGAGCACAAAGTGTCCTTGCTGCAGCATTGCAATGATAGTTGTACACTGAAGTGCAGACAAATCCTGTAAGTGGATTGAACATGTGCCTTGAGGCTTCACACAAGCGGGAATGTAATTGATGTGAATGTCCGTGCATGTGGATGTGTATAACTAGAGTATACCCAAAATGTAAGTGCCTAGTGCCCAGATTGAACTCGTGAAACCCATTCTGTTTTCTGTTTTCATGTTGAATTTTCTTGGTGGCCAGTTTGTATAACAGTAGATTGGTAAGCTTGCAACCCACAGTGAACTGGGCATTTAACATGGCACTTAACAAGCAATAATGAATGTCAATTGGGATCTCATTTCTCCTTGGGGAGCCTTCTCACCATATCACTTGAGAAAAGCCAACATGATGTTTGCAAGGTGTTGGCAGAGTAAGACACTACAGCCAGAGCTCCTCTTCTCACCAGTTCTCTTTCCTTTTGCTCTTTTATCTTCTTTACAAAAGTTTTTCTTTTCCCCTCCGCACAAACTTTTTAACTTCTGAAATAACTTTACCTGGAGATTGGATGCAAGATGAAGGAAGATGGGTTTGCAGGCCGGGTCCCAGAGCAGAGAGCATAGCAAGCACAGGATGAGTCCGGAAGCAGGGAGCAGAGCAAGTGAAGGCTGAGTCTCGGAGCACAGTGCAGAACATATGCAGGCTGAGTCCTGGAGTGGGGAACAGAGCAAGTGCAGGCTGAGTCTGGCAGCAGGGAGTAGAGCACGTGCAGGCCGAGTCTGGGAGTGGAGAGTTAAACAAGTGCAGGCTGAGTCCTGGACCGGGGAGCAGAGCACATGCAGGTCGAGTCCTGGAGCGGGGAGCAGAGCACATGCAGGTCGAGTCCTGGAGCGGGGAGCAGCACACGTGCAGGCCGAGTCTGGGAGCAGGGAGCAGAGCACGTGCAGGCCGAGTCTGGGAGTGGAGAGTTGAACAAGTGCAGGCTGAGTCCTGGACCGGGGAGCAGAGCACATGCAGGTCGAGTCCTGGAGCAGAGAGCAGAGCACGTGCAGGTCGAGTCCTGGAGCGGGGAGCAGCACACGTGTAAGCCGAGTCTGGGAGCAGGGAGCTGAGCAAACACAGGCTGAGTCCCGGAGCAGGGAGCAGAGCCAGTGCCGGCTGAGTCCCGGAGCAGGGAACAGAGCAAGCACAGGCCGAGTCCTGGAGCAGGGAACAGGGCAAGCACAGGCCGAGTCTGGGAGCAAGGAGCTGAGCAAGCACAGGCCGAGTCCTGGAGCAGGGAGCAGAGCCAGTGCCGGCTGAGTCCCGGAGTAGGGAACAGAGCAAACACAGGCCGAGTCCTGGAGCAGGGAACAGAGCAAGCACAGGCCGAATCTGGGAGCAGGGAGCTGAGCAAACACAGGCTGAGTCCTGGAGTTGGGAGCAGAGCAAGTGCTGGCTGAGTCTTGGAGCGAAGAGCAGGGCACGCACAGGCTGAGTCTCAGACCGGGGAGCAGAGCAAGCGTAGATCGAGTCCTGGAGCAGGGAGCAGAGCAAGTGCAGGCAGAGTCTCAGAGCGGGTAGCAGAGCAAACATGGGCCGAGTCCTGGAGCAGGGAGCAGAGTGAGTGCGGGCACAGTCCCGGAGCGATGAACAGAATGAGCACGGGCAGAGTCCTGGAGTGAGAGTCAGAGCAAATACGGGCCAAGTTTGGGAGCAGGGAGCAGATAAAGATGGGCCGAGTCCCAGAGCGTAGAGCACAGCAAGCACAGGCTGAGTTGTGGGCCAGAGCCCGAAATGGGAGCAGAGCGAGTGCAGGCTGGCCAGGGGGAATGAGTCCTGGAGGGAAGTCCAAGACAGAGGGGGGGCCTCAAGTTCTGAAGCCTGGCGGGCACAGACTCAGTAGAAATGGACTATAACTTGAGTACTTTAAAGACACTTTTTATTCTCATTCTGGTCTTTTAAACTCTGTACTCCAATGCAAGACTATTTAGTTTTCTACTATTTCAATTCTGTGACAACACTTCAAATAACTATATCTAGGCACACAGTACCAAAGATAATGCCAGCAAGCAACACTACAAAATCTTCACTGCACTCATTCGAGTGCATGTGACAATAAAGGCTATTCTATTCTATTCAATGTTGCAATGGGCTTTACCAAATACCTTACCCAATTCTACCAGTCATTTCTCCTTAGCCCACATCATTCAGAGCCTGGTAAGATTTTGCTGTAAGCGTTCTTTTCAAACAAGAGATTGTAATTTGAGTAACTTTGAGGAGAATGGCCAAAACTAAATGTAAAATGTCTGGATATAATTCCCCACTGACATTCTGTGAAGCTGTACCTTATGATCAAAACTGATGTAATTATCTGGACATGGTTTATGTCCTTCCCAAAGAAAAAAATGCCAGGGTATGGCCTTGTCACTCTAGCTTTCTTTTAAAAGTAAGACCAGGTTTAAAGTCTTCTCAAAGCAAAAGGCTCAGGATTTGTAAATTGAAAATCTTTGCACAATATTTTAAAAATTATAGACAAAATGTATTTAAAAATGACTGATTAAATGCATATCAAGTATAGGCAGACTTGGATACATTCAAATAACAAGATGATCAAAAGATATACAATAAAATTTGAAGGATTATGCTGCAAAAAATTTACTTGGAGATTCCTAACTCAGAACCTACCTTTGAACTATCTTTGGCCAAAAGGTTTAATCAATCATTTCTTCTAAATATGTTTTGTTTAGAGTTCATTCCAAATGACTTTGGAAGTTGAAGGCATGTACTGTAACTTTAAGAAGGAATGAGTACTGTTCTGCACTGAGAACTAACAAGAGCAGTCTCAGAGTGCACTGGAAAATTGAAAATATGTAACGTTTGGCTGTGAAATAGATACCTAGGTTGGTTGCTGTTTTGACAACAATTTGAATGTAACCAATCAGTTTTCATTATGCCCCAGGATACTAAAACCCAATTGAGTTTAAATTTTTTATATCCCCAACATCGAACCAATGAGAGGTTCTGATGTTGGGGATATAAAAAAAGGTTTGAAAACCAGACAGAGCAACTGCTATTGAAACACTCTCTATCAAAGGTACCTCTTCATATGAAACATATTTGCAGTAAAACAAAGAAGACAACCCAGGGAGACATTCAGCCGGATGAAGAAAGATGCTGACAACAACAGCTGCTGTCTGGTTTTGAAATTAATTTGATGAAATTTTAGTAAGTGTTTGATTAGAATAGTATATTGTTACAGCGGTAGAGGCAGATAATAAGCAGTTAAGAGAAATGGGGGTTTAGAGTTGTGAATAGTTGTTGTTTCATGTTCGCTTTTAATGTTAAAGAATAAATTGATATTATTTTCTGTAAATAGTGGAAATTGGGAGTTCTCTGTCACTCATATTTTAACAGATTACAAGGCAATGTGAGCTTTTCTTTCGGTGTTTGGTTAAATTAACAGAAGAGATACACATGGCTCAAATGAAACAGGCAGCAGTAACACAGAAATAGAGGACTCGATGGTGATGGCAATGTGAGACCACTCAGACATAACCCCTAAGCAGGTACACAAATGGACAATCATAATGAAGGGGAATGAGGATAGAGAATCATGTGGAAGGTGCAACAGACAAAAGGAATGTTTTTGTAATTATGATTTGTTGTTTAAAGAATGGAGGAAAATGAAATTCATATTAAAAGATGTAGACAATGAGGAAAAAGTTTTGGTTTATCTTTCATTACCTTCTCAGAGTCACAGAAAAAAAATCTTTCAGTCCAATTCCTCCAGTCCAACCAGGTATTCTAAATTAATCTGGTCCCATTTACCAACATTTGGTCCATATGTCTCTAAATCCTTCCTATTCATGTACTCATCCAGATGTCTTTTAAATGTTGTAATTGTATCAGCCTCCACCATTTCCTCTGGCAGATCATTCCATACATGCATTGTCCTCATTTCCCAAGAGAAGGTTAAGTTTTGCTCCTTCTTTCGATGATACATCCATATACTGAATAAGAAAATATTCTTGTACACGCTTAACAAATTCCTCTCCATCCAAACTCTTCATACTATGGTAGTCCCAGTCTATGTTAGGAAAGTTAAAATCCCCTACTATTACAACCCTAAATTCATATGGATAGCTGAGATCTCCTTACAAATTTGCTTCTCAATTTCCCACTGACTACTGGGGTGGCCTATACTACAATCCCAATAATGTGATCATCCATTTCTCAGTTCCACCCAAATAACTGATCCCCAGGAATATTGTTCCTAAATATTGCTTTAATATTATCTGTAATCAAAAACGCCACTCCCCAATGTCTCTTGCCCTCCCCTTCCTATCCTTCCTATAGCATCTATAGGCTCGAACATTAAGTTGCCTGTCCTGCCCTTCCCTCAAACATGTTTCTGTAACAGCTATGATATCCCAGTCCCATGTTCCCAATCATGCATTGAGTTCATCTGCCTTACCTGGAAGGCCTTTTGCATTGAAATAAATTGTCATTCTTACCTCATTCTCTGCTTTGCTCTTGCCTGCCTTGACTATTTGACTTGCTTCTCCTCAACTATGTCATGCTCAGTCTTATCTCTTTCCTTACTATTTCTTAGGTTTCCCCCAGCCCCCTTTTACTCGTTAAAGCCTCCTGAGTAGCAGTAGTGAATCTCCCTGTCAGGGTATTGGTCCTCTTCCAATTCATGTGCAAGAGGACCAATACTTCTTCAACAGGTCACTTCTGTCCCAAAAGAGATTCATCAACAGGTCACTTCTGTCCCAAAAGAGATTCCAATTATCCAAAAATATGACCCTGCCCTGTGCTCCAGCTCCTCAGTCATGCATTCATCTGCTCTGTCCTCCTATTCCTGGTCTCACCTACCCTTGAGGATCTACTTTTTAACCTCCTGCTTGCCACTCTCCCCTTTCAGAATTCTGCATCCTCTCCGAGACATCCCTGATCCTGGCACCAGGGATGCAAACACATGTTTTGATTTGTTCAAAAATTATCTGTATTTCTCTAATTGCTCTATTTGAAGAAAAGAGGGAAATATTAGCAAGTGTTAAACTGCTGATGGGTTAATATAATTAAGTGACTGAGCAAATATAAAGAGAGATCAGGAGGTTCTGGTAAAGACCTGGATTCACGTCACATCAACTCTGAAGAAGTTGCTTTGTAAATATCTAAAGGCAATACTGGGTGCATTAGGAGTTGCATTGGTTAAAAGAAAATCAAAGCAACTTGGGGTGAAGAGTTAGTGTCTGGTCCATATACTAAGGACAAAGAAAACTAAGAACTAAGAGAAATTTGAAACAAGACAGAAAGCATAAATGTAAAATAAAACAATGCACCTTAAAGCATATCCAACATTTTAATAGTATTGCTATTGTATTGGTGAATAACCATTGTTAGCTTTTATTCCCACTTTCCCTGGTCCATTGACTTTACTCTGGATATTAATAACCCAAGGCAGGTCTAACAATGGAATATACCCAGTTTTTTTATTAAAGCCAAGTACACTACAAACAAAATTGCAAACTATCTTATCCACACAATGTTTACAATCACATGTGAATCCTTTTACGTTAACCTGTCTGAGGATCAGATCAGAACAGGTGATCAGCCTGATCCATCTCAACTTCTAGCTGTTGATCAGATGACCTTTTCCACAAGCTAGATAATTATGCTGTGAAACAAGGGTTTTTAAAAATACTCTTTCTGTACAAAGAAGCTGTGCATTCTACCAGATACATTGTCCATCTCCAATTTATTCCATTTGATCACCAGCAAACATGACAGTCTGTAGATTTTCATGCTATTTTGATCAATTAACTGGTGAGGACTGTTTGTGTCTCCTTGGAAAGAGGCTTATAGAGTCATAGAGATATACAGCGCAGAAACAGACCCTTCGGTCCAACTCATCCATGCCGACCAGCTGTCCCAAGCTAATCTAATCCCATTTGCCAGCACTTGAAGCATAAATAAGGCCCAGGCAGCTAAGAACAGATCAGGCCTTGGAGGAATATTGGGAGAGTATGACCAATCTTAAAGAAGGAATTAAGTGGGCTTAAAGGGGTCATGAAATAACTTTAGTGAGCAGAATTAAGGAGAATCCCAAGGCCTTTTATTCATATATAAGAAGCAAGAGGGTAACTAGAGAAAGTGTTGGCCCACTAAAGGATAAGGAAGGAAGGTTGTGTGTTAAACCTGAGAAAAATGGGTGAGATTCTCAATGATTACTTTGCATCAGTTTTCACTGAGGAGAGGGACATGATGAAAGTTGAGATTAGAGATAGAAGTTTGTTTACTCTGACATAAGAAGGGAAGACGTGTTGAGTAGACTAAAGGATATTAAGGTGGACAAATCTCCAGGATCATCCCAGATTGCCGAGGGAGGCAAGATATCTTTGCAGCATCCTTAAACACAGGTGAAGTGCCAGAGGACTGGAAGGTTGCTCATGTTGTCCCCTGTACAAGAAGGGTAGTAGGGATATTCCAGGTAACTACAGACCACTGAGCCTGACATCAGTGGTGGAAAAGTTGTTGGAAAAGGTACTGAGGGATAAAATCTATTTATATTTGGAAAAGAATGGGCTTATCAGTGATAGACAACATGGTTTTGTGTGGGGGAGATTATGCCTTACCAAGTTAATACAGTTCTTGAGGAAGTGACCAAGTTGATAGATGAAAGAAGGGCTATAGATGTCATATACATGGACTTTAGTAAGGTGTTTGATAAGGTTCCCCATGGTAAACTAATGCAGAAAGTGAAGTTGAATGGTGTGCAGGGTTCCCTAGCTAGGCGGATAAAGAACTGGTTGAGCAACAGGAGACAGAGAGTGGAAATTGAAGGGAGTTTCTCCAAATGGAGAAAGGTGACCAGTGGTGTTTCACAGCGATCACTGCTGGAGCCACTGTTTTTTGTGACAGACATAAATGATCTGGAAGAGGGCATTAGTGGTCTGATCAGTAAGCTTGCAGATGACATGAAGGTTGGTGAAAGTAGCAGAAAGCACAGGGGGCTGTCAAAGAATACAGGAGAATATAGATAGCCACTGTTTTTTGTGACAGACATAAATGATCTGGAAGAGGGCATTGGTGGTCTGATCAGTAAGCTTGCAGATGACATGAAGGTTGGTGGAGTAGCAGAAAGCACAGGGGGCTGTCAAAGAATACAGGAGAATATAGATAGACTGGAGAGTTGGGCGGAGAAGTAGCAAATGGAGTTCAATCCAGGCAAATATGAGGTGATACATTTTGGGAAGTCTGATTCTAGAGCTAACTATACTGTAAACGGAAGAGCCTTGGGAAAAGCTGATGAGCAAAGAGATCTGGGAGTTCAGGACTATTGTACCCTGAAGGTGGCTGCACAGGTGGATAGAGTAGTCAAGAAGGCACATGGTATGCTTGCCTTCATTGGACAGGGCATTAAGTATAACAGCTGGCAGGTCATGTTAAAATTGTACGAGACTTTGGTTCAGCCGCATTTAGAATACTGTGTACAGTTCTTGTTGCACATTACCAAAAGGTTGTGGACACTTTGGAGAGGGTGCAGAGAAGGTTTACGATGATGTTGCCTGTTTTGGAAAGTGCTAGCTATGAAGAGGTGTTGAGAAGGTTAGGATTGTTTTCATTAGAAAAAAGGAGATGAGGGGGGACCTGACTGAGACCTACAAAATCATGAAGGGTATAGACAGGGCAGATAGAGATAAGCTTTTTCCCAGGGTGAGGGATTCAATATGGAGAGGTCACATGTTCAAGGTGAGAGGTGAAAAGTTTAAGGGGAATATGTGTGGAAAGTACTTTACACAGAGGGTGGTAGGTGCCTGGAATATCCTGCCAGCAGAGGTAGTAGAGGCAGGCACGGTAGACTCATTTAAGGTGCGCCTGGACAGATGAATGAGTAGGTGGGGAGCAGAGGAATACAGACGCTTAGGAATTGGGCGACAGGTTTAAACAGTGGGTTTGGATCAGTTCAGGCTTGGTGTGCCAAAGGGCTTGTTCCTGGGCTGTAAACTTTCTTTGTTCTTTGTTCTTTGTACTTGGCCCATATACATCCAAATCCTTCCTATTCATATACCTATCCAGATGCCTTTTAAATGTTGCAATTGTACCAGCCTCCACCACCTCTTCAGGCAGCTCATTCCATACATGCACCACCCCTTCCATGAAAATGTTGCCCCTTAGGTCCCTTTCATATCTTTCCTCTCACCATAAACCTATGCCCTCTAGTTTTGGACTCCCCCACCCAGGGAAAAAACTTTGTCTAATTACCCCCTCCATGCTCCTCGTGATTTTATAAACCTCTATAAGGTCACCCCTCAGCTTCCAAAGCTCCAGGGAAAACAGCCCCAGCCTATTCAGCCTTTCCCTATGGCTCAAGTCCTCCAACCCTGACAATATCCTTGTAAACCTTTTCTGAACCCTTTCAAGTTTCATAACATCCTTCCGATAGGCAGGAGACTAGAATTGCACACAATATTCCAAAGGTGGCCAAACTAACATCCTATACAGCTGCAATACGACCTCCCAATTCCTGTACTCAATACTCTGACCAATAAAGGAAAGCATACCAAATGTCTTCTTCACTATCCTATCTACCTGTAACTCTACTTTCAAGGAACTATGAACCTGCACACTTTGTTCAGCAACACTCCCGAGGACCTGACCATTAAGTGTATAAGTCCTGTTAAGATTTGCTTTCCCAAAATGCAGCATCTCACATTTATCTAAATTAAACTCCATCAGCCACTGTTCAGCCAACTGGCCCATCTGATCAAGATCCTGTTGTAATCGGAGTTAACTATTTTTGCTGTCCACTACACTTCCAATTATGGTGTCATCTGCAAACTTACTAACTATACCTCCTATGTTCATATCCAAATAATTTATATAAATGTCAAAAATCAGTGGACCCAGCACTGATCCTTGTGGCATTCCATGGGTCACAGGCCTCCAGTCTGAAAAACAACCCTCCACGATCATCCTCTGTCTTCTCCCTTTGAGCCAGTTCTGTATCCAAATGGCTAGTTCTCCCTGTATTCCATGCGATCTACCCTTGCTAAGAAAACCAGTAACCTTTCTTATCATTAAGTTATCACCAGACTTCATATATTTTCTTCATTTAATTTAATTTAATTTAATTTCAGGAAACCTAGCCAATTTTAGACCGATAACTACAAAATAAAAAGAGGCTTATTAATCCAAAGTTGATTCCACAGCACTGATCCGCACCACTTATCACTTAGCTATATATTAATCTTATCTCAACCTACCACTGTAAAAGAACAATCAGCCCTGTTTTAAATATTTATGCTTGTAATGCATTTCATGGTCTATTAAATCTACATAGATAGTTTTCTTCATATCTGCACTCTCTCAAGATAATTTTAAGTTAATGACTACTTGTCACTGAATTCCTAAGCACAGCTTTTTTTATTAGAACTATATCCTTTGAAATGTCTTTATTCCTCTTCACCAGTTAAGTAGTGCCAAGTCTTTTATTTATAATTACCATTTCTCAATGCTAGTATCATCCTGATAATCTATTTTGGTTATTCGCCATGAATTCAATATTGTTTTGAAAGGAATCACCCAAAACTTCACATAATTGTAGCCCAATCAACTAAAATTTTACATCATCTTTTTGTTCTTGCATTCAATGCTTTTGGAAAAAAAAGAGAATTATTTTTTCATTGTCTGCAGTTGTAGCTTCAAGGAATTATGCACATGAAACTCAGTGGGAGTAGGTTTTGATTTTATGTAGCAGCCTGCTTTACAACTCTCCTGATTGTTATTTTTAGTTATCTTCAATGGAATGCATATGTAGTAGAAGATTAGAATGTAATAACAGAAATGTGGGAACATGTCTGTGTAATGTACTGCTGGTAGATCCAAGTTCCACATTAATCGAGTGGAAGCACACAAAAACAAACATGAAGACAGGAGCTTGTGGGTCCAGAACTTGCTGGAAGCTTTGAACTTAAGCAAGAAATTAGAACCCCATGCTCATGCTTCCAGATGTCCAGAAAGAGTGTAATGACTTTTTTTCAATCCACGAATGGTTCAGTTCATTGACGTCCCCTTTAGCAGCCTGAAGGACTTAGGGACAAAGAGGTTAACAGTATTAATGACATTGACCAAGAGGCAGATTTGTATTGGATGCGACAATTTGTAGAAGGTCTTGTTGGAGAATATGACACAAGTCTTTCAGAGAGTTCTGCAAAAGTGTAGTCTCCTTATTGCAGAGGTATATTGTCAATGCAGAATATGTACAGGCTATGACTAGCTAAATGACAGAAGCATTGATAATGATATACGACTTTATACTTAATGTGCATAAATTAAATAGATTATGAACAATAATTAACCAGGAGTCTGAATTGAAAGAAAACAAGGACTGCGTGTCTCAGGGAAATATAAATTAAAACTAAACTTAGTAAATATTATTTTGGGCAAGAATGGTTGTTAGATAATATTGAAATTGGTTTTAGATGACAATTAAGGCAAATTATCTCAAATAATATCGCAGACTTAATCAAATAAATTCAGATTTATTCAGGAAACAGTGTGTTGTTTCATATAAAGTTATTGTGAGGTTATCAGGCTGATAGTGATATCTCCCACATCATTAAAGTCCAAAGAGGATGCAAGTCCCCCTGAGAGTAGCTGGCCATTACAATCCAATGCTCTTCAGTACTGGCAGCACCTTGGGGAACAGTGACCACAGCTGGTACTCTATTCTGGCCTACAGGAGGAATACACATGGATTCCTAGACAGACATGAGTGTTTGGAAATGGGCATCATAGGGAGAAAGTCACTGGTGATTTAGGGGAGGAGTGCAGTCAGAAACAAAGGCCTGTGAATATGGAGAATTGTCTCAAGAAGGTCCCTTGCCAATGCCAGAATTAAATGGCTGCGTACGGGCCTTAGTTGGACTCTCAGAATAGGCTCAAAAAGTGTGGCTCTGGAAAAGCACAACAGGTTAGGCAGCATCCGAGGAGTAGGAGAGTTGACATTTCGGGCATAAGCCCTTCATCAGATGTTGCCTGACTGGCTGTGCTTTTGACTGTGATCTCCAGCATCTGCAGTCCTCACTTTCTCCTAGGAACAGCGTAGAAGGCTGCCCTTGACTTTTTCCAGCCTGAGCTTAATGGGGTTGGCAGAAAGGCAACGGGCACTCCACAGTCCCCTACCAAATCAAATGCCTCACTCACCTCCAAATATAGCTCTAGAATACATTAAATGTTGCTGAAGGAATGCATTATTTAGCAGTATAGACAAAATTTAGGTATTATCTATTGTTTTGTACAAGTTAGCAATTCTGCAATGTCCACTGAATCAATATGAGTAACAGCTGTATCTTATGCAAATGTAGAATTAGATACATTAAAAAAATATGAAAACATGCACTGAAACCCCTGGATACATTCCATGTTAGCAACAGTTCAAATTTGTTACTTATACCCAAGAAACAGAATTAACCATTAGGCTCTTTCTTCTGTTTGCCAATATTAGAACAATTCTTTTAACACTGTTTGGTATATTTAATCAATAAACTTGTAATGCTAATCCTCATCAAAGACTTTTGACATTTTCTTTAAAAACATTTTAAAAATTTTTTTAATTTAAATTTAAAATTATATTTTAATTTTCAGAATTTAAAGATTTTTAAATATATTTCACTTGCCTGAAATTTCTTATGTCTCTTTTATCAGCATAGAGACGGCAGAGTGAGACTTTCAAGAAAAATATCATTTTCAGCTCTGCTATCACATTTGGAACAAGTGAACATCTTGGGCAGTATCTAATATTGATCCTAGAAAATGTTAGAGCCTTTCCCAAGCTGAGCTGCACCACCCTCGATTATAGATGGAATATCCTCCCATGTGTTTTACACCAGAAAATTATTATAAAATGTTAATTTTATCCACTGCTATATTCTTAGGAAACTCAATCAACAATATCAATAATTAGCACTGGTCCATAGCTTTAAAAATAATGATTTTCACCTCCTTTAATGTTTTACATTAGCAACACCTAATAGCACACCATCGAGATTGATGAAATTTGAGATATTGTGGTGATAGCACTAAGTTTTCCTTTTCTACCATTCCTGTATATAGTTCCATGCGATCAGAAACTGGTACTTTTTCATTCTGTACATTTCGTGATTGATGCTTTAAAATAAAAAAAGGTGATATTTCAAGATCAAGATTCAGTTATCTCTTTCAAATGCAGAATTATAATGGATGATTTTTTATACTAAAGTGAAATCAGCTTTTCAGAAGTCATTGTGAGAAATCAATTATGAAAATTATACTCCTGAATGTAAAAGCATATTCTAATGAATTGTTATAATGTGTCTTCTAAAATGATGAAATGTGTATCCTTACTAACACATTCGTGTCACACTATGTTACCTTTCCTTCTTTTGGGTAATCAGTGGAAGCTTTTCTGGGAGCAGAAATACTCTGTAAAGACAGCATGGTGTGACACAAAGAGGTTCTGCTTCAGTGACATCATGGAATAAGATAGTGATCTTCATTCATGATGTCACTCAGGTCAAGGGTAATTTGGGATGGGCAACAAATGCTGGCCTTATCAGTGACACTCACATTCTGTCAAAGGGGTAAAATTTGGGGACTGAAGTGAATATCATTAAAATATTTGAGAAGTTACATTTGAAGAGTACTAATACATTTTAAATTTTGAATTTGAAGTTTTTTTTAAAAATGTATTTCATTTGCCTGAAATTTCCTATGTCTCTTTTATCAGCATAGAGATGGCAGGGTGAGACTTTGAAGAAAAGTATCATTTTCAGCTCTGCTATCACATTTGGAGCAAGTGACCATCTTGAGCAATATCTAATATTGATCCTTGGAAATGTTAGAGCTTTTCCCGAGCTCAGCTACACCACTACAGATTACAGATGGAATATCCTCCCATGTGTTTCTCACCAGAAAATTATTTATTGGAAAATAGAGAGCAGAATTTTAGTTAAAAATGTTCTGCTTCATTGCCTGAAGTGTGTTTCACCCCATCGTGATGTTGGTCTCTTTGATTTTATATTATTACGAATAAGAAACCTCATAGCAATTGTGGAGGAAGAGGAACAGGTTTGTCTGAAGCATTTGATATGGACCAGGCTAAACCCCCTCAAAATACATCAATGAGATAATCTAGCCCCTATCTTTTAACTTATTTAGTGGCAAGCCATGTTCTGGATGTGACTTGTTTGGTCCTCTACTAGGCTTTAAGCAAAATACACTTATTCTTACAACACAATTAAAATATGATGAGAAAAAAGAAGAATTGGCATAACTTTATTTCTATCAAAATACTTAATGAAATAATGTATTATTTAACTATTAGTTATCAACTGTTCCATTATATCTGCATCCCATAAACACATCTTTGGCAAGGGCAGATTCAGCAATACAGATTTTCCCCACTTGCTATCTTATTCCTATCCAGAAGAAGGAAAACCCAAAAGAAACATTATAGTAGCTGAGAGAATGAATGCTTTTTACTACTGCAGTGAAAGAGAGAGAAAGAGGGAGAGCTGCATTTATCATCTTCAAACTCCAAATTAAATTGGAAGCAAAACTAAAACCCTGGATTTGTGTGAGCAGACTCCATCCACTTATGCTTCTCTTGTCTAATTTAGGGAGCTCAAACCTGTTAACCCCCCCCACTGCTTCTGAAGTAGACATTTTGTGGGAACATCTGTCTGCAAGAGAAACAACACAGAACAATTCTCTTTTAAAGGCTCAGTAGCATGGCACATTGAACGTCTAGCATCCTATTACTGGTCGGGCAGCTAGTTCAATTATGACACAATAAATGCTTATAGATTCTATTACAAATATATGAGTGGAGGTTTTATTGGCCAGTTGGAGAACTGGTGTGGAGGGCCAATGGAATAAAATTCCCTTTAAGCAAGTCTCCTTGTGCCTCCCCTGAAAATGAAGACCCTGATATCAGTAGTTCCACCCTCCTCGAGCTGTAGGTTAATCAGGAGCTGACTGCTACTTGTCATCACTAGTGTCAGCATGTGCAGGGCCAGCTGGATGCACCAAATGCATGACAATGGCAAAAGTCCCAGACAAAATGCCTGAGTGGAGGTGGGATTGGGATAAAAGAGTCAGAGACCAAAAGAGGGGCTTTATGTAGCTCCCCCTCTGTCAGACGCTGGGTTCTTCAAGCAGATCATAGATTCCTCACAAGCTTCTTCTGTTTAATCATTGGGGGATTCTTCTACCTCATCCCAAAGAAATAAAATGATGTGTGGTCTCTTCAGCAACTAAGTGGTCGCAGCTGCCATAGTTACCATTCCAGGAGACTGAATTAAATGCAGCCACCAGTCCTTTTGGTAAAACATTAAACTGACCACTTATACCTCAAATGCCACTATTAAAAACAGATTATCTGGTTAGTTACCTCATTGCTATTTAGGGAACCTTGAGTACATAAGAATTACTGTATGCTTCTACATTATAATGGTAAGCACCCTTCAAAAGATACTGTGAAACCTTTTGGGATATCCAGTGATTATGTAAGGTGCTGCTTAAATATCCAATCCTGAGATGCACATCTCTCCAATACTCATTCCAAGAAAACATGATTTTTTTCCATCATTCACTTTGGAAATACACTCCACTTCCACACTGCTTTTGCGGCATTTTTGTCAGCTTGCTCATGCATTGGACTCATAGCTGCAGTTGTTAATGACATTTGCCCCATATTTATTGCTGCGAGTGATAATGTTTGACAAAATACTGACATTTTTCAGTCTTAAAACCTATAATCCATCCATATTTTCCAACAGAAAATTAACAGCTCTTTTTTTGTTGCTTGATGAGACCAGTTATGGACCAGGCCAGACCACCTCAAAGCATTTCAAGAAAGTAGCCCAGACCAAACTTTTCTCGTTGTTTTAACCAGGTGCAAGGTGGATATTCCAGGAGTAATGCAGTGGGACCAACCACTCAGTTTTAAACAAAACAGAATTTCTTTACAGACTACTGAATGAAACATGAACAAAAGAGAACCAAATTTAGACTATCTTAACCTATCTGAAAACCCAATCAACTCTATTGCAACTCAACTATGCTGTTCCAAATACTAGCAACATCACCATAAACAACCACTTGGTAAAAAAAGGTAAAAGTCAAACACAGGTGTTAGATGTCAGAGAGAGAGAGAGAGAGAGAAAGGATCAACATGGAGCTGTTTCTTAGTGTCCATCAATTTCTCTGGGTTCTCAGCTAAAAACCAAATTAAAAACAAAACCAAACCCAAAACCTGAAAAGCTCTGAATTAAGAGAATTGGCCACCTCCATTTCACTGCATAAATGTTTAAAAAAAACTGAAAGGTTTTTCAAGTAGCTATTTCCAGACATATCAGATCCTTTGTGTTTATGACCTCTCTGAAAAAAACAAGGACCTTGTTAAAGGAGCAGCATTGTCACGGACCAGGACTTTTATCTCCTTCACAGAGCCATTTCTCTTCGCAATATATAACCTTGAGTTATAAAGCTTGCCATTGCCATTACCAAGACATCCAACATCCTTCTTTTGTTGTTGATCTGACAGCCTGAACCAGCCCAATTCCCAACCTCAGCTCAGTCTTGCCTTTTTGCCAAATCTTTCAGGCTATTCTAATGTCCAGATTGTTCCTGATGCTGCTTATCACTGATAATCAATCAAACATAAAGGAAGAATTTTTTTAATTTCAGAAATATAATTTATTCATTACAAAATATCTTTATAGGTACAAAGTCACAAACAAAGTTTGGTTCTTACAATAGCACTTCAAAGAGACAAATAAACATTGGAGTTTGACTCTGTCCAACAAACTAACCAAAAGACATCTCTTACTTGAAAAAGACAAGACTATATTTGCAGCACCAGGAGGATCTGATAACTGAATGGGCCCCCATTTAACTTCAGCAGGAAAACCTCAGACAGTACTCTTTCTCCATTGTGCATTGTCAGCAGTTGTCCCAATGTATAGGGTGTTCCTCAGCATGACCTTGGAATGTGCCAGTCTGCAACATTTGGTCAGGATCAACTTTTTGTTCTGGAAGACCAACAAGTTTGGGCCAGACCAAAGAGCATCTTTCACCAAGTTGATGGTCCTCTAAGTGCTGTCAATGTTTGTCTCGGTG
Organism: Chiloscyllium plagiosum; assembly: GCF_004010195.1. Taxonomy (NCBI): domain Eukaryota; kingdom Metazoa; phylum Chordata; class Chondrichthyes; order Orectolobiformes; family Hemiscylliidae; genus Chiloscyllium; species Chiloscyllium plagiosum. The sequence goes on from NC_057729.1 coordinate 9,064,131, forward strand.
TGCGTCCCAGGGAACAGATCAGAGAGCTCAGATTCCTGTGTCATGAAGCTGTTTGGGATGACCCTTGACAAAAGCTGTGTGTCTTTCTCCAGACTTCCTTTACAAAGGCACATTCTAGAAGGAGATGAATGACAGTCTCCATACCAACCCCTGCTTTGAGGGCAGCATGTGGTGGTACAAATTGACTTGGTGTACAAGAAGGATCCCAAAGGTATGTAACTTTCTCACCAGCAGATAAGTGATGTCTTGATGCTTGTTTAGGTGATGAGGCATTCTGCTAAATAACTTTGACAGTCTGTTCAGAGAACTACATAACAGGGTCCACCCTCTCCTTTTCCCTCAGGCTCTCAGGAATGCTACGTGCTGACCACTTCCTGATGGACTGATGGTGGTTTTGTTTAAACATTTCTCCATGAAGGACAGATGATAAATGGAACAGTCGAGCTGCTTGGAGTGTTCTGTGGCAACGAGGCCAGTCCAACCCTTCACAACAGCCAGGATAGGTGGATCCTCAGTACATAGCGACACTTGGTCTTTGTGTGCTAAAGGTCTATGCACAGCTTGATGCAGCTGCACATGAGAATGGCCATCAGGATAAGGGCAACATTGGGCATATTCTTCCCACCCCCAAAATCCAGAGTTTTGCACTTGCTGTTCCTGTGGATATGGTCCATCTTAGACCTCCAGATGAAGGTGCAAATAGTCTGGGTGACTAAAATGGCACAGCTTCGGAGCATCAGAGATCAGAATTGATGTCAGCTCTGATAACTAATTATCTAGACTCAAAACGTTACCTTGGAGAAAGTAAGGACTGCAGATGCTGGAGATTAAAGTCTAAAGTGTGATGCTGTAAAAGCACAGCTGGTCAGACAGCATCCAAGGAGCAGGAGAATCGACATTTCAGGCATACGCCCACCTGATGAAAGGCTTATGTCCAAAACGTCAACTCTCCTGCTCCTTGGATGCTGCCTGACATGCTGTGCTTTCCAATACCATACTGTCGACTCAAAATGTTACCTTGCTCTCTCTCTCTCCATCAACACTGCCTGACCCATTGTAATTTCTAACATTTTGTTTTCAGGCTATAAAATTCCTACTTAGAAGATAAGGTACTGTATGTTATGTTGAGCTTCTTTGGAACAGTGCAGCAGCAGGCCAAGTCTATGTCAGCCTGAGGGTGGGGTAGAGAATTAAAGTGACACATCACTGAAAGCTCAAGGACATTCTTGCAAGCTGTGCTGTGTTCGGCAAAATGTTCTTCCAGCCTGTGTGTTTGGTACAGGAGCACCAATGTACAGGAGACTCCAAATTGTGCTGTGTTGTTATTCTGTGATGTAATTTCTTCATTAGCACATTTGGAGCAGCCAGGATAAGTGCTGCATGTAAAGTAATCCTTCTACTTTCTAGTCTCAGTTAAGAAGGAATTTAATGTTAACTATTACCACATTTCTTTATAAATCTACTTATTCTATGAAGGTAATGCTTAACTCTTTAACTCTGTTTCTCTTACATTTTTGTATCTAAGTTTTTTGTTCCTAGGTATCATTGTACCTTAGATGGCCACATAAGATGTGACATTATGCACGTTTCACTGGACTCCTGCCATTCTGTACTTGAGTACATGTGATAATAAAATCAAAATCTAACTTAATTCACATTGTCATTAATTACTACAGAATAGTTTACATCACTTCACATGATTGATGTCTTGGGTTTCCCACAGGGTGGTCAAATCTCAGGTTGCAAACATTCTCACTAATCCTCACATGGAGCTTACATTGGGGTTGAGCTGTTGGACTGAATGGCTGTATCTGTGCTTAAGTACTATGAGCTATGTAACATCAAAGCAATACTGTCCTTACTTAATCTGCATCTGAATGCCTGTGCAATGATGTGCATAAATTGACTGACCTAATGCTGACAATTCTCCAAAAAAAATGCACCAAATAAAAACGAACCAACTAAACATTAAGGGCAGCACGGTTGCTCAGTGGTTAGCACTGCTGCCTCACAGCATCAGGGTCCCAGGTTCAATTCCAGCCTTGGGCGACTGTCTGTGTGGAGGTTGCACATTTTCCCTGTGTCTGCTTGGGTTTCCTTCGGGCGCTCTGGTTTTCTCCCACAGTCCAAAGATGTGCAGGGTAGGTGAATTGGCCATGCTAAATTGCCCATGGTGTTAGGTGATTAGTCAGAGGGAAATGGGTCTGTGTGGGTTACTTTGTGGACTTGGTGGGCCGAAGAGCCTGTTTCCACACTGTAGGGAATCTAAGCTAAAAAACATGACAGTAATTGTTGTACTTAAATTTCTTTTCATGGAATTGCACGGTTGAAATGTTCGATGCTGATGGTGGTGGTGAGATCAGCACAAAGGAGTTTTTTCATATGATGCAAGTCCTCGATCAGAACCCACCAGAAAATAGTTGAATGCCATAATTGAGAAAGTGGATGAAGATCGTAAGAAAGTATTTCGCTATCATACTTAGCAATTCCACTTTTTTCAAATGCCATTCATTCTCAGATGTTAATGGTTAACAATAGACATTACATTTCAGTGCACCCTTAACTTAGTAGAGAGGGAAAAACAGAGTCTGTGTTTTGAGTCCAATATAATTTCTTCAGAACAGAAGTGAGGTGGAAACGTAGAAGCATATGTTGTTAGAAACATTTCTAGCAGATCTAGAAACTGACAAACATTTCTTGAACCTTGGATCATCTGCAGTGTTTGTCACATGCAGTACTTTTCATTGTTTTATAGAAATGATGTAGAAGCACTAGAGATGGTGGTTAGAAGATTAAGAAGAATGATAACAGGAATTCTTGGGTATGCTCATCAGCAAATGATTAACGGTTGAGTCTATTTTATCTTCAATAAAGCAGACTTAGGGTGATCCATAGACCTCTATAAAATTAATAAATGTTTTGATGGCTTGGATTGACAACACGTTTTCACTTGGGGAAAATGATGGCATAGTGAAAATATCACCGGACTAGTCATCCAGTGGCTTATGCTAATACTGCTAGCCCAAATGTTCAAATCTCATCCTGTCTGGTGAAATAGAAATCTCACTCCATAAATCTGGAACATAAAACTAATGTCAGTGATGACTGTGACAATAATCAATGATTGTTGTGATAACCTATCTGGTTCCCTCCTAGGAAGAAAATGGACCATCTTTACCTAAATGTGACTCGAGAGTATCAGAATGTATCTGACTCTTAACTACACACCGAAATGGCTAAACAAACAACTCCATTCAAAAGCAATTAGACATAAGCAGCAATACTGTCCTTGTCAGAAACATCCATAGCCATGTAAAAAGCTGTGGAGAACTTAACTATAGACTATAAATCAAAATTATTCAGATAAACTTTCATGACTAAAAATGTGTAGCAACAGAGAGTGTGATTAAAGATTATAATTGCCATTAAAAGGAAGTTAGACAAGATTGAAAGAAATAGGGGGTTACAATGATAGATTATTTTTAATTGTTTTCAGAGTAGGGGACACACTATTCAATCCGGGTCATGAGTAATTTGAGACATCGTGGGTGAGTGTAGCATGCCTGGGTGGAACAGGGGACTTTTGACCTCGTGTTTCTGGAGCTCTTTCCTGAGATGTTCATTCATCATGTTGCACACCAGTGATTAAAATGGATTCCTGGAGTAGATTACATAACGTAAATTTCCATCTGGAAGAAAGTGACATTAGATGGACCTGTTCTTTCTCATTTCGCAACTTCCATTTTGGTGAGGCAGATAACATTGCTGGGGATTGGGGGCATTCATACTGCCTAACTCTTGGCATGCTAATAGGTTCATCAAAACTGCTGAGCTAAAACACTTTTTAATTCATATTGAAAAGCCTATTTCAGGTGAGGGAATGGATGAACTCATGAGGAAGTGGGACAATAACAATGATGGCAAACTTGACTTTGATGGTATGCACAAATAGTAAAATGAACGAAATTCATTAGTGATGTAATACTGGTTTACTATTGAGCATTTCAAATATGTATGTTTTCAAGCAAATATCTTCCCTTTACAGAATGGGTGAAGATATTTGAGAATGTCCAGTAGATGATCAACATTTCTCAGCAAATCATTACTCTCTCAATTCATAAATAAACGTCTTGCACCTTTCCTACACAAAATCAATTGCTTCTATTGTCTTAAAGCTTGGCCCTGCTTCCAAGATGGCCAAGCATAAATGATTTAACAATTTAATGAATTGTGTCTTGTTGTACTTCTGTAGTCAAATGGTCAGACATCTGAAATATAAATGATGATTGCAAATAACTTAAAATCTCTTTGACAGGACTGGTACTACACATGAAGTAGAGAGTTTCATAGCTGTTACAGTTCTCTCTTAGTGAGGAAGAAGCAACCTCATTTGTGCGAAGTGCTTCATGATTTGGTATCAGTGTAGAAGCACAATTGTACAGGACAATTTATTCAAAATCCTTTCCCAATAAAGTTAACGTCATCTTTTTCATCCAGTTGCACTTTATTTGGTGAATAATATAGATTCTCTGGTGTTTTATTCTCTATTCTCAGCAGGTGACAATGTTCAATGATATTGTTCAAAAGAGGTTTATATCTTGGCACCAAAAGCATTTATATTTATTTGGAACACCTTTCACGACCACAGACTAGCTCAACAGGTGTAACAACAGGTGTAACAATCCATTCTTGTGATGTTGTGAGGAATGAATATTGGTCTCTCCTACTCTTTACATAATGTCTCAGGATCCACAGATGGCAGCTGTCATCCAAAAGACACAGTGTATGCGAGTGCAACATTCCCTCCATATTACACTGGCCCTTTGCCAGCAGGCTCTAATGTCAGATTAGAAAACACAACTTTGCATTCAGAGACAAGACTGCTTCAAAGTGAACTGCATCACTGTCTATACCACAACAAGCTGCTTTTGGTGAAACCTCACTCAAATGATTGTTAGGGAAAAACTGTTGTACAATTATGTTTCCTGTTACAGGCAAAGACAAGTTGACAATTGCCTCACACAATTTAAAGTATGAAACAACCCAGGAAATCATGAAACAAGAATTATAATAATGCAGAGATCGCCATTATCATATGATGTTTCTAAAGTTAAATTTAAGTGCAAATCAGCAGAAATGTAGCCTTTTACTCACAAGGTAAGTGTTAATTAATGAGTGCAAAAATATACAACCTAGTTGGAGGAATAGACTGCATAGCCCCTCAAACCTACTCGACTATTCATTTGCATATTGGCAACAATGAAAATAATTTAAGGTGGAATTTAATTGTATTACAAAACATTTTTTCCAGGATTTTTAACTATGGGATTATTAATAATGCTTGTAACTTGCTATTTTAACTGATGACATGGATGATTTGGTGTTGTTTTAATTCAGAAAAGATGAGCCAAAATAAATGGATGATTAAATGCAGGTATTTACAAAGATGAGGTAGTGTGGCAGAGTAGTTGTGTCGCTATCACTGAGCCGGGAGACCCAGATTCAATTCCATCTGTTCCAGAGTTGTGTTATAACATTTATAAATAGGGTGATTCACAATTTCAAGAGCTGAGCACTTGCAGAACAGTTGTAGTGTCCCTAACTCTGATGCAGAAGGTTACAATTCAAGTCCCAACTATCTCAGACCTGTGTAATAATGTGGCTGGACCGGTTGATTGAAAAGCATTGGGTTCATGAGCTCAAGGTGAGCTATCCTTGTTACTTGTTTTGTCATTTCAATTCATTAATTTGGTGAAGGGTCCAAATAATAAGAGATGGGTGCCAGGGCTCTTGTGGCACATGTCATACCAGTTGTAATTATTTGTCAAGCTCGCTATTGTTATTTTGCTTGTAATTCACCTCCACACTCCTGACCTTTGGACACCCAGTGCAAAGTGGGCTGGCAAACAGTTTGAAGGACCTCTACATAGGCCTGCTTAGAACATAGAACATTACAGTGCAGTGCAGGCCCTTCGGCTTTCGGATGTTGCACCAACTAGTGGAACCAATCTGAAGCCTATCTAACCTACACTATTCCATTCTCATATGTATGTTTATCCAATGACCATTTAAATGCCCTTAAAGTTGATGAGTCTACTACTGTTGCAGGCAGTGCGTACTACACCCCTATTACTCTCTGAGTAAAGAAATTACCTCTGACATCTGTCCTGTATCTATCATCCCTCAATCTAAAGCTATGTCCTGTGCTAGCCATCGCCATCCAAGGAAAAGGTCTCTCACTGTCCAAACTATCTAACCCTCTGATTATCATACATATTTCAATTAAGTCACCTCTCAACCTTCTTCTCTCTAACAAAACAGCCTCAAGTCCCTCAGCCTTTCCTAGTAAGAACTTCCCTCCATCCCAGGCAACATCCTAGTAAATCTCCTCTGAACAACTTTCCAAAGCTTCCACATCCTTCGTATAATGCGGTGACCAGAACTGTATGCAATACTCCAAGTGTGACCACACCAGAGTTTTGTAGAGCTGCAGCATGATCTCATGGTTCTAAAACTGAATCCCTCCACCAATAAAAGCTAACACACTGTATGCCTTCTTAACAAGCCTATCAATCTGGGTGGCCATTTTCAAGAAGCTCTGTACCTGTACACCAAGATCTCTCTGCTCATCTACACTACCAAGAATCTTATCATTAACCTAGTACTCTGCAGTCTTGTTGCTCCTTCCAAAGTGAATTACCTCACACTTTTCTGAAATAAACTCCATTTGCCACCTCTCAACCCAGCTCTGCAGCTTATCTATGTCTCTCTGCAACCTCCAACTTCCTTTGTCAGTATTCGTAACTCTACCAATCTTAGTGTCATCCACAAATTTACTAACCCATCCTTCTATGCCCTCATCCAGGTCATTTGTATAAATGACAAACAACAGTGGCGCAAAACAGATCCTTGTGGTACACCATTAGTAACTGAACTCCAGGATGAATATTTCCCATTAACCACCACCCTCTGTCTTCTTTCAGCTAGCCAATTTCTGATCCAAACCACTGAATCACCTTCAATCCTGTGTCTCCATATTTTGTGTAATAGCCTAACGTGGGGAACCTTACCAAACACCTTGCTGAAATCCATATATACCACATTTACTGCTTTACCCTCATCCATCTGTTTGGTCACCATCTCAAAGAACTCAATAAGCTTTGTGAGGCACGATGTACCCTTCAAAAAATCATGTTGACTATCCCCTCTCCAATGCTTTACTCACAACCAAAGTAAGGCTCACAGGTCAATAATTTCCAGGGTTGTCTCTACTCCCCTTCTTGAATGAGGAACAACATTTGCTATTCTCAAGTTTTCTGGCACTATTCCTGTAGACAGTGATGACATAAAGATCAAAGCCAAAGACATTGCAATCTCCTCCCTGTCTTCCCAGAGAATCCTAGGATTAATCCCATCCATCCCAGGGGATTTATCTATTTTTACTCTTTCCAGAATTGCTAACACCTCCTCCTTATGCATCTCTATCCCATCTAGTCTATTAGCCTGTATGCCAGTATTCTCCTTGACCCCATTGCTTTTTTGTAGTGTGAATACTGACGTAAAGTATTCATTTAGCACTTCCCCTATCTCCTCTGAGTTCCTACACACTTCCCCCTTCTATGCTTGATTGACCCTAATCTTACCTGAGTCATTCTTTTATTCCTGATATTCCTCCAGAAAGCCTTACGGTTTTCCTTGATCCTATCCCCTAAAGACTTCTCATATCGCCTCCTTGCTCTTCTCAGCTCTCTCTTTAGGTCTTTCCTGGCTAGCTTGTAACTCTCAAGTGCCCGGACTGAGCCATCACATCTCATCCTAACATAAACCTTATTCTTCCTATTGACAAGAGATTCAACTTCCTTAGTAAACCACAGCTCCTGCGCTAGACAACTTCTTCCCTGCCTGACCAGAACATACTTATCAAGGACCCACAGTACCTGCTCCTTGAATAAGCTCCACATTTCCACCGACCCATCCCTGCAGTTTCCTTCCACATCCTATCATCCTAAGTCTCGCCTAATCGCATCGTAATTGCCTTTGCCTCAGCTATAACCTTTGCCTGTGGTATTTACCTATCCCTTTCCATCACTAAACACAACTGAATTGTGGTCACTATCACCAAAGTGCTCACCTACCTCTAAATCTAACACGTAGCCAGGTTCATTACCCAGTACAAATCTAATGTGGCCTCGCCCTTTATTGGCCTGTCTACATATTATGTCAGGAAACACTCCTGCACACATTGGACAAAAACTGACCCATCTAAACTATTTAAACTATTGGATTTCCAGTCAATATTTGGAAAGTTAAAGATCTCATAACAACCAGTCAATATTTGGAAAGTTAAAGATCTCATAACAACTACCCTGTCACTCTTGCTCCTATTGAGAATCAACTTTGCTATCCTTTCCTCTACATCTCTGGAATTATTTAGATACCTATAGAAAACTCCCAACAGGGTGACCTCTCCCTACCTGTTTCTAATCTCAGCCCATACTATTTCAGTTGACGAGTTCTCAAACATCCTTTCTGCAACCGTAATACTGTCCTTGACTAACAGTGTCACACCACCCCCCTTTTACCATTTTCTCTTTTCTTACTGAAACATCTAAATCCCAGAACCTGCAATAACCATTTCTGTCCTTGCTCTATCCATGTCTCTGAAATGGGCAAAACGTTGAAAGCCCAAGTACCAACCCATGTTGCAGATTCACCCACCTTATTCCGGATGCTCCTGGCATTGAAGTAGACATCTGGATTAGTGGTGCTGGAAGAGCACAGCAATTCAGGCAGCATCCGAGGACAGGCAAAATCGA